>NW_027266297.1:23620257-24057757 GCF_022045235.1 Haliotis cracherodii | reverse complement strand
ACTCAGACACAGTATACTGAATAATATTCTCAGCCATAATTCTGAAGTGTCCGTGGTGATTAAACGTGTGTTTGTGCCACTGGTTGCACAATACGTCCCGGTGTCCCATGCTTGCCACACGAGCCAACTATACTACTCAACTTTTGATGGAGACAGTTTTTTATCTTTCCATGATACACAAAACTGATTCTCATATGTCAAGTGTATGTTGACCGTCGACATTCCACTCTCCGGGCGGACGCTCTACCACTAGACCACGGAGGCGCTCCAAATCTGATGAAAGGTGCAATGTAACAAAATGTTGACAAAACAATGTGTATATTTATTAACATGTATATCTATGACAACATTACAAACATCCAAATAAAACAAAGGTCAAGACAAAAACTTTTGTATTTATGTTTCTAGTGATTGAAATATAAAACGTCAACACCAGAGAATACCATACGCCGAAACAGTCCATTGAGTAGAAAAGGCAAAATAGCGGTGAAAATTATATAAATTGATCACTGGAAATCAGTGGTGACACCTGGTGTTCTCGAAAAGTGAGTTAAAGGTCAAGTTCACACGGAAATGAACCATTTTTTCTTGTACTTTTTCCACATTAAAAGTGTTAACATAGAAGTGTCATAGACAAAAATATAAAAACATCATATTTAATTAACATATTTATTGCACTAAAACGATTTATATTTTTCACATTTACCAAGTGTTCTATTTCCATAACAAAAACACCATGGCTTATGCCCCTTGCAATATGACGTCATTGGTGCCAATTGATAAACATTATGACGTCATCATGCTTTGTTAGAGCCGCTTCACGTGGTGTAGGTACAGTTTTGTGATTCTAGCACTCTCAGATGCCAGCCAGAATTGTGTTATGCTGAGTCACCACTGCGCCGGAGTGTGTCGTAGACCATGTTGTTTTACCGCAAACTGGTCCTTGATAACTTTTGGGTTGAGAATAGACAGGGACCCAGTTGAATTGGCACCAATTACGTCATAATCTAAGGGGGATAACTCAGGCCCATTTCGCTCGTAAAACGAAGGCCTCATAACGGCATATCACTTTCACACTATTGTGAGCTTCCTACTTTCACTGTGAAAAAAAATGAGTGTATATTTTCAAACACAGATACTAACTAATTCTAAAATTGCGTTTTGTTTAGAAAAAGAAAGAAAGTGATTTTTGCGTGTACACTTCCCCTTTAAGGGTGAGTGAGTTAATATTTAACGTCACATCAGCAATAAATATTAACTCACTTACCCTTAACTCACTTTTCGAGAACACCAGGTGTCATCACTGATTTCTGGTGTTCTCGAAAAGGGTAAGCATGTAAAGAAAGCTTTAAGAGTCATAAGAATGACAAATTATATCACTATTTAATGACATGAGTCAGTTTGCAGTCGTCAAACTAAATTTTCATCTAAAGATGGTTCGTTGGTTGGTTGGTTGGTTGGTTGGTTGGTTTGTTGTTTAAGGCCGCACTCAGCAATATTCCAGCTATAAGACGGTGGTCTGTAAATAATCAAGTCTGGACCAGACAATCCAGTGATTGATATCGTGAGCACCAATCCACGCAATTGGGATCGATGACATGCATCAACCAATTCGGCGACCATATGGAGGAGTGAGTGAGTGAGTTTAGTTTTACGCCGCTTTTAGCAATATTCCAGCAATATCACAGCGGGGGACACCAGAAATGGTCTTCACACATTGTACCCATGTCAGGATTCGAAACCCGGTCTTCGGCGTGACGAGCGAACGCTTTAACCACAAGGCTACCCGACCACCACCCATATGGATGAACATGTACAGTGTACTTGCAGCCATCCAGATGAATGTTTAGAGTGTAAATATATTGCTTCAGCAATGATGTTTGCTGAACACGTTACGTTCTGTATAGTCTGTTCGTTCTGACTTGTACCCAAAATACCCAAGCCTTCGTGTTTAGTGCTCGTTGACTCGTTCTTCAAGCAAGTCACAATCTCATTAAAATCAGATCTAAGTTCTCGCTGCCGCTAAACAAAGATCTGAGGACATCCCATTACGGGTCACGTCAGAACTACCTTTCGCGAACTTTGACCGACCACTGAAATGACTAACAAGAAGTCGACATCAGCCAGTTAGAAAGCAGCTTTCTCGAGCTTTACGGCACTCGTTTCAACCTGGCGACTTCTATTTCAGACTACGCCTGAAAAATATGTTGACACAGTTCTCGATTAAAATTTTGAAAACTGAACAAACGAACATTCCTGAATGTCTAATATATGGATGCAATTGTGTGACAGAGCTTCCCACGTACTGGGCAACGCCTCCTCCATTCAAATATTTATCCCAGGGAAGCGAGAGATAGACGATAACTTTGACGGCATCAGTCGTAACTGTCGTTCGGAATACCCCGTGTTAACATTTTCGAGGTTGCATGACTAGAAAACACATTCCGAATGTCACTTTCATGATCTGGTAAGCGACGCTTACATTGGTCGGATGAAAGGTTGTTCTGACGTGACCCGTAATGGGATGTCCTCAGATCTTTGTTTAGCGAGATAGCGAGAACTAAGATCAGATTTTAATGAGATTCAGCAAGTCATCGAGTGCTAATTTCAGGCTCTGACAATATTTATCATTTCGTATGTTCGCGCAACTCTACTTGGAACTTTCAGTTGTTACTAGATCCCGTCTCTAGATATATTACGTTGCAAGCGCAAGTCTTACCACCTGGAACTAGTCAAAACTTGTAATAACGTGTGATTTTGTCATTTTGCGAGACTTCATGTTGTCCTTGGCTACCGTTGCCACTTTGATGGTAACATCGACGCCATTGTTGTTTCATCTGCACTAAGGGACTGCTTCTACCTATAATATCTTCCATTGCTTGACTATCTGCCACCATGAACGCGAGCAGTTACGTTCAAGGTACCCTTCTGTGAATTCTTGTTAGGTTTGTGGACGTCTTCGTTCCACCATGATGCTTTGGGACTGAGTGAAATTATATCTCGTCAGCGCCTTGTCTGGTTCTTCTAAGTTTTGTCATGATTCTGTAGCCTAGTGAGATAGTCCAAAGTAATATTCAGTTATGTAATCTACAGTTCTCGCCGCTATCAAAATGTCATCTTTGATTCTCATTGTTATTTTTTCCACACAGTGTGCAAAGGTTTTCGTTTCGAGTGGGCTACCGGGCCGGTAGTTCGTAGCTTAATTTTACTGCAATTATATAACAATACTTCAGTGTCAGGTGCCATTGTTCAAAACATCCTTAGCGCTACAACTGTCGTACGTCCATGTTATGGTATGGGAGTTACGACCACCTCAGCGCGAAGATCGCTTCGTACAACGGCACCCAGATCGTAACGCTAAGAAGATCGTAACACCCATACTTTATCATAGGCTTGCCGCTTTGGCTTACGACAGTCGTATTGCTACGAACGCTTTGTGGAACGGGACCCAGATTCTTGGGACCCTTCATGGGTTTGTTAATACGAATTGATAGTTGTATTTGTGTATAGCTACGAATCCCGTGATATGAATCAGGTTGTTGTAGACTAATCATTTTTTAGAAGATCAACCTCACAGTTTGTAATCCACTTTACCCACTGTACAAACATAACATGTACTTGACTTGTAGTGTGCAAGACTTCAAAACAGAAAATAAAGTTTTTGGTCTAACAGTTCAAGTGTTGCAGCATGTGTCTTAAATAATATTCTTTTGCCCCTGCCAGTTGATCGGATGGTTTGGTTCCCTCTGGCCATGTCCCCCCTGACCTATCCCGCCCCTTGTCCAGTAGGTGTAGTAGGACCATTTGTTCTGTACTGACAATTGCAACGAATTTAGTATGCTGGTTTCCGAAACCCATAAGTAACACATTTAGATTTACTCCTCATGCCACAACAAACTCAGACCAAAGTCCTAATGCAGAGACTGATTTCAAATGAAGATCTAAGTTTGCAAACTAGATTGTCAGTATCTTCCAGCCAGTTAACTTTCTTTTCCACTCACAAACTAATCTCCTGACGGTATACTAGCATCATGATGGCTGTGAAATTCATTTTTAAAAGCTACATGGAAGGATTTTATTGCATATTAAGCTCCAAAGAAATTATATTTTTCTCTATTCCCTATTTAAATAATTCCCATCAACTTCACTACCATATTTCTTTTCTTTCCAACAACATTCTCCTATAACTCTCTTTCTCCACATTTCTTTATCTCAACTCTTCTCACTATGTATAGAATCCAACCTTGGAGGTATTGACCATCCCTGCCCCCCTAGATCTGCCTGTCCCCCAGACCCTTCGTCCCAGCACTGTCCCTTCTGTGTCCCTCACCATTGCTGGTCAGTTCATCGTGGACGACACTGACTTTGTGGAAGTAGATCTGGATCTTGCCGATGAGGAAATCACACAGCCTTCCCATTCCTTCCTGAAGGCCTTCATGTCAAGGGTGGCCAACTTCTTCAGAAGGGTGAAGAATGTGTTCAAGAAGAAAGTTTAGACTGACAAGTACAAAATTACATGTCATTAAACATTGATTCTATTTGTTACCTATTAGACAATTTATCGGGACCATACTTAGAAATTATTAAAAAATATTTTTGAGCTGGGATGTATAGAGTGTTTTGAGATACATAATAAGTTTGCACATACTTTAGTTGTGTTTTCATTTGCATTTAATATCTAAATCTAACTTGATTCACTTCATGTTGAGCAAACCCAATAACTTGACTCAACCTTGAAAATATTTCAATGAAAAAATTAATAATGGGCAGAAGTTATATTCCTACTTTGACCACCATGTTGACTATGACTAAATGTTAGTAAAAAAACATCAAAACCTGAAGTATTAATCAATGACAGAAGTCAAGATAAAACACGAAAGTGGGATCATGAATCAAAACATGAAGTGATTCACGCACTAGTTCACCCAACTATGTAAAGAAAGATACTTGAATGGCATTATCCTAACATGATTTGTTTAATTGGACCTTGTGAAACAACTAATTTACATTTTTCTTCAGAAGGTGATAGAGGGGACATATTTCCTTGAAATTATTAATATATAGAATGGGTGAATGTTGCCTGTAAATAAGGATGATTGCAGTAAGATTGCAGTGACACACAATCAAACAGGATATGCTCAGTAAACCATCCTGTCCCTGTTAATATAGTTTTTGCAACAGAAATAGGCATGACGGGTACTACATCTCCCTGACATCGCAATGTGGTAGACTATTATATAGAGGAATTCTTTACAAAGTAAAAGAATAATAACTGTTCAAGGATTGAGTCATATCCAGCGTCTCCAAAAGCTATCGCTGCTAGATTAACCAGTTCATGGCTTGTGTATGTAGACATTGTGACCACACAATCCCCATTTAGTCCCCTCATTCCTGCTTGCTGATCACTTCAGATGTCTTCAGCAGTTTGTTGTGTTCTTGGCACACAAAATCTACCTTTTATCCTCCGCTCACACATTCAATGGATGATAGAAAACAAGACAAATTATATGCATCATTTCAAAATTTCATTTGCACAAAAGTAAATTATGACTTACATTGTACATAATTTTGTATCCCATGTCAATGTTGAAATGACATCTCCTGGCATAAAGTCATTAGTTCCTTGATGATGGCTACCAATCAGTGCCTTTATACTTTCCAGTATCCCTCACAACAACTTGAACATTTCTTTGTTCCTCTCCTTTCAGTGAGTCTTCAGAAACTTTCATCATTTCAGTGCAACATTGACTTTTTTGCAACAGAGTGTGTGCATTGAGTTACACTCAACACATCTGCTCAACACTCAACCTTGTTCGTAATGAGTTCCCTGAAAGAATTCTGTACAATATGCACTATGTGTTGGACTTTCTACACATTTATCAAGTTTCCACTTGACAATGCTTTGAAAATCCGGCAATGATTTGCAAAGTACTTGTATCATACTTCTTATAGGTGAAAAGGAACACTGCAGCTGATCGTCTTTTCAGAAATTTTCCAAAATTCCTTTGCAAGGGATATCATCTTTTTCGTTTGAAAGATTTCTTATTTTCAAAACGTTTTTTGCTTGATGTGGCTACCACCTCCATCTGTTTCTGTTCTGTGTGAAGGAAGGTGTACAGCTGATTGGCTTGTTGGGCATTACCCATAATGCTTGACAGTTCCTCCTCCGACAACGTGGTCAGCTCGGCCAGGTCCTGTACTTTGTTCATGATGTAGCGGTAGTTCTTGGAGTTCACTCCAGGCATCCTCAGCAGGAAGTCCTGCAACCAATCAAATAGATTCTTCTTTCAATGTTCTGCATATTCATAGAATAGACTGCAAACTATGAGGAATTACGAATGATCAGATCCAAATGAATTCAGTTTATACGAGACTGAGCAGATGAGGTTAGGAGTAGGTTATTACCGTGTGAACACAGGGGGATGTCATTATCAATTTCTGGCAACGCCACATTGCTATAGGCTGCTTCACAACAAGGTGAACAATTGGTGTTAACTAGCCAATCATCATGAAGTAAAAATGTAATGAATAGCGAGAACTACTTATAATAACTTCACTGATAAGCAAAGGGAGATAACTCAACATGTTTGCTGTCAACATAATTCACAAGCAATCACACATTTAGCCACATGACTAGGAAGTCTTCAAATAGTACAATGTGAGTTTTCATCCTCTCCCTGTAAGGCACCGGATTACAACTTGCCACACCAGTGTTCACTAACAACCCACCTGAGGACTGTGGTTGTACTTGTCTGTCCACTCCACTGTTCCCTCTCCAGCCGTCACAGTCATTGCAGTCGCCGCATCAGGCTGGGGCCGCCCTTTCTGTAATAAATGTTCATTATTTCTACAGAAAAATTCAATATATACTGACAAAATCAACATTTCCAGGGCTTACAAACAATAAATTAAATATCTCAGTAAAAAAATAGTTCCCACCAGCTGTTTGTTTGTTGTTTAACGCCACACTCAGCAATATTCCAGCTATATGATAGTGTCTGTAAATAATCCAGTCTGGACCAGACAATCCAGTGATTGACATCATGAGCATCGATCCATGCAATTGGGATACGATGACATGCATCAACCATGTCAGCGAGCCTCACCATCTTATCCTGACAATTAATTTCATACAAATTGACATGTCATCCTTATCTTATATTTGTATCATTTCATATCGACACAGGACAGTAACTAGTTAACATGTTATTAATCAAATCTTGAAGAAAATTTCTAGGAGTAAGGAAACCACCAACTATTCTGTTTCCTTTATCTGAAGATAAAACAATGTCATACGTATGTAACAAGTATGCTGTCTTAGGGAGTAGTAGTGGGACGACAAGTGTCAAGTATCGTTCATAATTGCATACTAAGTAAATGGTATCGATTCTTACCTTAAATGTATTTTTTAATAAATGTTACACCAAGCAATAATTACTTGTGAAAATGTAAATATTTTCATCCATTGCACCATTTTTGACACTGCCAAATGTAAATGGTTAGTGTGCCAGGTATTTGGCCATCCTGTTTATGAAAAAGATGGCTTACGCACCATAGATAAGAGCACATGCATGTATCATGATGCGTATAGGATTGTGAGCAAGGTATTGTGATCGTTCAGTTAGTGTATCGTCCCAGCCCTATTAGGTAGAGAAAACAGTGCAGGAACCAGTGACTGGCACTCCCAGTATCTTGTGGATTCTCCATCAATTCAAGATGTGTCATGCCTCTGTGATGTATAAAGTTCTACTAACCTTCAGTTCTTCAAACATTTCTGCAGTAGCATAGGGACTCTGACACCACAAGATTCTTAGTTTAGGAAAGTGTAGGGTCAATATGGACAGCCTGGATGTTACATCTTGGATGGAAACATCATTGGACATTGGATATTTGCCCTGCAAGCAACAATATGATTTGTAATATATTATACAATATATATCTGTTAAGAGTGAGTGAGTTAAAATCTAACGTTGCATCGGCATTATTTCAGCCATATAGCAACATAGTATAACAATGCAATATATTACGTATCTGTTAAGACTATATTACAATGCAATGATTGTGTTGGGCTGTAAACGTGGCATGAACCTAGGGGGGGTGCTGAAAGACCAAGTCTCATACTTGGGTCAAATCTGGGATTCAAACCCCCAAACAGCAGATCCTGGCACATTAGGGACATAACTCTAAACAGCAAGGTGTCCCTACACCATAGACAACTGGGCAAGCTGTGCCCCAGACTGCAATACAAACCCATCATAACATTTTTGTTGATGGGGCGTACACAAAATACAATCGCATACCACTCTTTAAGATAAACATATCAACAAGCAATGCTACAATTAGCCAGTGACCACACTCAGATATTCAACAAATCTTGAGGATACATATGTAGGCCTACTGAGTCAGTTTTACCCACTTGGAGAGCAAAGGACTTGTTTGCATCAAACTCGATCAGCAGCACTGGCCTCTTGTAAAATCTACACATCGAGACGCACTGGTTGTAGAGTCGGCCATTGTTGAGTGATCCAATCAGATCACTCACACTCTTCCTCTCCACACAGATGTCAGGGGTCAAGATGTAATCCCCTACCTGTGCATAAAAAAAACATGTATCTATGGCAACTGATGATAACAATACTCCATTATAACAATCACCAAAAGTGAAAACATTTTTTTCAATCAACAGTTAAAAATGAATGAAATTTCGTAAATTATTTTTTAAATAAATTAATGTTTTGAAGGTTGGATTGGCTTCATAACTTTTAACTGTATATTGCTTGCAAAGAGATAACAAACCCCAGATCAGTGTCAACCTATTTGTGATAATGAAGAGGAATTATTTTGACTTGCAAGATTTGCACCGAAAAAATTAAAATGTCTGCAAAACAATCCCAAGCCCATGTATTCCCCAAGTATTCTGCAAACCACTCACCTCTATTGTAACTGGTTCAATGTCAATTCCTTTCCTATGAATAAGAGATGGTAATTCACTTCGGAACTCCCTCATGTCAACAATTACCTGAAACCGATATTATCATCCACAGTCAGGAGAAAATATTGTTGACAAAGAACAGTTATTTGAATAACGGCCCAATTGTTTCAGTTCATATACCATAATCAATGGATTAGCACACCTACCATGACATCGTGCTCCCAATTACAAGAACATTGGGACAAATATGGCACCCCAACTTATGAACAAATTAAATTTTATTTCAAGAAATAAAACAAATGAACAACTAGCGATACTGTATAGCTAACTGAAGCTTTTCTTTGGTGACAATTTTTTATGACCTATGCATAAACATAAACAGTAAACTACAATTATAACGAACACGCTTATAACGATCTGACGGATATAATGAACTTATTTTTTAGTCCTGGCCATTTGATGTATATATGCTGTTTATATGCTTATAACGAACTATGGTTATTACGAACTAAAATCACTGGTCCCTTTGAGTTTGTTATAACCGTAGTTTACTGTATATCAAAATGCCTATATCTAAACATACTCTCTGCTGAACTTCTTTGACTGTACCACCTTTCCGAGAGCTGACAGTTTCATTTGCTGCAGTTGTACCCCGTGCAAGATTTGGGTCGTCCTCCAGTTTGCCATCCCTCTCCTCTGGGATCACCATTGTCTAATTACAAGAAACACAAATATTAAATACTAACTAAAATTAATGTTGCATATCAAAATTATGAAATGTAAGATTCAAATTTTCAAAGCAGATGGGTCACTCATCTGAATACTATCACCGAGCCCGAGCCACTGTTGCCACCCAAGTTCACAGTACAAATAAACCTGAGCTATTTTCTCGCCCAAAAAGTGACATGATATAAAGTTGCCACAACACAGACTGAAATTCTACTAGCCCTTGACTCAAATCTATTTTCTGAAATGGAAATATTTTACAGAAAAAAGTTGTTAAATTATCTTAATAAAATATAATAAAAAGGAGCCCAGAGACTGCATTCTATTGAAATACAGTAGTCTAGACTTGCCAACTATTATAGACTTGCTTATGCTATACTGGATATATTTGTTTCAGGGTCTGTATGGCAGGCTACACAAGCCCTTGGGATACCTTTAACAGGGGACCTGGTGTTTCTATAGAAGCAAGAAAGTAATGAAAATCTGGTCATGTAAATTAATATAATGTATTCCTTCAGATATCAAGTATTGGACATTAGAAAGAGTGCTCTACACTGTCAGCTGACATAAAGCTCACTTAAACCTTACTGGGTTCCCATCTTGTTATTGACACTCACAGCTTTTTGTTTGATGAGGTGTTCAAAGGCATCCTTCTCCCGCCTGAGCGTGGTGAGGTATCTCTGCTCCTCCACCGAGCTGCCGTACAGCAGGAAGTACACCCTCAGCGGGACCCCCGGACGTGTGGAGCAATACACCTAGCACATTGAAGTGACTGCATGTCAGGCACAGGGCATACAAGGGAACAATGTGTACCAATGTGGCAGGTTGTTACTGGATCCATATTGCATCCATCATGCATAGAAATAAAGAATTTATGCAAATTATATACAATTTGAGCTCCATGGGATGCACAATGACGCAGTGTTTGAAACTCGTGAGGGATCCTTGAAGTTTGCTCTGTAATATTTGAATCTATGGACCCCATAATCCTCAGCTTTTAACATTAGCATCATGACAAGGACCCCAAGCCTTTCAGTGGTAGAAACTAACATTTTTAGTCCTTAAAATGATACCATATAGCAAAATCCTTAAAATGACAAATTTCTACTCGTCCTCATGATGCATTGGTCAGTTTGACAAGGGCTACAGGACTAGTGCCAATTTCTAACACTGCCTTTTCTGCTTACTTTCAAAAACTGCTACGTCTGTTGTTCTTTAACTTGTTGGGAGTAGTATACAATCAAAGAGTTCAGACAATCCATTTCCGTTTTATTTCACTTGATAACTGAGCTTTGTTTCGAACAAAGAAATCACCTTTTTACAATTAGGACAGGGCTTCAGGGCATGTGTAGTGTTACACACATGATGTGACTCCACGGAAGTGTGCCACACGTAGGTCACAACCTGAAACCTGGACCCCCCGAAAGTATTCCTTTCCTTTCCAAACCATGAAGGTCAATCCCCTCTCGTCTACACATAGCTTAGCTACCAAACTCCTACAGTGTATACAAAGTATTTCAGACATCCTTTTTGAAAATTAAAACATTTCTTTCTTAGAGGTCTTTAATTTAAAAATCTGCAGCTTTATAAAGAATGAAATACTGACATTAAATTAATGATTAAAGTGGGTACTTTTATATGTAACGGAATATATTAGCAGCTGTGTGTTAATAACTGATTTGCTGAAACGAAATGATTGTAATTATAAATAATGAAATCCAACAAGAATAGCAGGATAGGAATAATCAGATGTCATCCTATTTAAATGTACATTTGACATATTATAATGAGTATGAGTATCAGTTTTGTGTATCATGGAGAGATAAAAAGAACCTTATCAACAGAGAAGTACTGTATTTGACGGGCGCTCTCAAAATTAGAAATAGGGGGCTCTTATCAGAATAAAATTTTGATTTAAAAAACAGAGTTGAAAGATCGTAAATTTCGTGGTTTATGCTGACAGCCTGAAATGATCAAAAAGAAAAGTTTGTGTGTATATATTTTCCAGAATTAAAATTCCCATAATAAAGGGTGCATATAACACACAAGTGTGTATTATACACGAATAAATAAGTCTTGACGTGTACATTGATCAATTGAAAGGGATGCTAATTGGGATTGTTCACTAGCCAATATATTAGGAAATATCGCCGTGGGCGCTTATTAGAGCGGGGCGCTTATCACGTCGAATACGGTAGTATATATTCCCCCCCGACTAGGCAGCCATAAGCTGCCAGATAAGTCAGGTCAGCTGCAGACAAACAGATGAAAGTTGATCTATTTCATTACCAAAGTGAAAGTCTGTATCATATTGCCGAGAAATTCAATGAAGCCAACACCGATGGTAATAATTCACCAGTAGCTGAACAGTTGCTAAGTAAGTTGGGAAGTAGTTGCCATCAATATGAGTGCCCACCTCTATCTGTCGTACAAACTGCATGTCGGCGTCGTACAGCACGACATATCTGGGCTCGACCTCCTGGAGGGTGCGGGTCAGCCCGTGGGGGTCAGTGCAGCCGTGGAGGGGGTGCAGGATGGTCATTGGCTCCGGCAGAACCCCGTAGTAGGCATCTTGGGAGGACAGGGGGGAGTCATCTGAGGTATCAGAATGCTGCAAAAACATGAATGTTGGCACCTACCGGTAATGAGAAAGAACTTCCAGTAGGCATTGTCAGCTAGTGACTTGAATATGAAGAGTGAATGTGAAAACGGCTTGGTTAAAAAAACACTAAAGTACCCAGTATTCTTTGAATGATGACATACTCCATGAGTAAACACAGGTACAGAATTCATATTCCAAATGATTCTGTTAGGCATGTTGCTGTATGTCAAATTCACACTGAAATAGGTCATTATTCGTCATGTTCGTTATTCATGTCATTATGAATAAGAACATGCCCATATAGCAAGACTACAAACTAATCCAGTTCATCCAAACATATTTGATACAATATGTTCAGACCCACTAACACCACACCAAACTGGACATGACTACATGAATGAGTGAGTGAATGTTGTTTTATGACACAGTCAGATATCATAATAAGATTTTGTGGCACCTGTAATGCGTCTGGGTCAGGCAACCCAGTGGCTGATAGTATGTGCAACCACTGATGCTGCAAATACACACAGCATCAGGCATACATTGTGACCAACCAATCCCCACTCTAATGACAAGCATGAGATACTGTACATATCAAACCCGAGAACCCCTGACAGGGATAAGGAGGGACCACTTGTGGAATCATCCATGCAAACATTCTGATTCAGGGACCTTCCTGCTTTTGGGGGAATGTCTGTTGTGTGATGCACTAGTTCCAGAGGAAAATCTATCTGAGGCAACTCCAGGCAGGCATGACCTCATAACAAACCATGTTGCTAACGCCCTGAATGTGCAAAACTGTGTTGGAAAAAGGTTTAACTCAGATCTCATTGTCATCACCTGTTCTCCTTCAGCCAACTCTTTGTTTGCATCAATCATCTGGGTCAAGGTCAACGCTTCAGGAGCAGACTTTTGACCCTTGCCATGACCTTTCCCTTTCCTTGAAAAATGTTTTCTCTGAAAGCACAATGACATTGCTAGATACATAAATGTAAGTGCAAATATGGCGTCATAGATTTGCAGAGTATTGAACGTTAATCGCCATTGATGAAGTGAATCATATGATATCAATTAGCTGAAATTTTGAGAGTCAAAAAGTGTAGCCTCCACTTACGTCTTTCTCCCCTTCAACATGGCCGCCCTTCACAGCTAGGAACTTGTTGTAGAGTCGGGCTAGCATAGACTTGCCTCCATCACACAGGCACTGAAACAAGGGTAGAGTACAGGACTGTTCTAATCATTGATAGTACAAGTTACTTATAGCCATGGCTGCAATGATCTTCACATTGTAATCATCTTGTTATTGTACTGAACACGTGATTGTCCTGAACTCATTATTGTCCTGAACTCATTATTGTCCTGAACTAAAAAATGTCCTGAACTCGTTATTGTCCTGAACTCGTTATTGTCCTGAATTCATGATTGTCCTGAACTCATTATTGTCCTGAACTCAAAAATGTCCTGAACTCGTTATTGTCCTGAACTCGTTATTGTCCTGAATTCATGATTGTCCTGAACTCATTTTTGTCTAGAACTCGTTATTGTCCTGAACTCATTATTGTCCTGAACTCATTGTCCTGAACTCGTGATTGTCCTGAACTTGTGATTGTCCTGAACTCATGATTGTCCTGAACTCTTTATTGTCCTGATCCTGTTCTCATATTCTGTTTCTTACCTCCTTCAACTGGCTGCATGTGCGATCATCCTCGGCACAGACAAGGACTCGACCTGGGCCAAGGTCAGGGTCACACTTCTTGTTTTCCTCATCAATTTCTCGCAGCACCTCCTTCAACACCTGCCACTTGGGGCACTCCTCCAGCACAGGGACTACAGTGAGGACATGGTTCACATTAGGGACTCGTCCAATTAATATTCTGGGGTGGGCGGCTGGAGATTTTGTTTGATACAGAATATTTTTTGCAGTCAGCACTTCACGACATATTATTTTAAAAAGGGCTTCACAACCATTGTACCCATTTGGGGAATCGAACCCGGGTCTTCGTCTTGACCAGCGAACCCTTTCACCACAACCCTTGTATTTATCCTACCTGTCATTTTGAAAATCTGAGCTAAAGGTATGTGACTTGTCATTAACATTGTTTGATGACATACTTGGTTCCTCCTTCGTCTTGTCTTCATTTTCGTCTCCAGTTTTCTTCTTTTTGGGTGCAGACTTCCAGACTCTGTCTTTAGCATGCTGGAAAATAAACATTACAAAGTGGAGAGAGTCTACTTACATCCGACATTGACCAGTCACAGTCACTAATACAGTCAACCACACACACTCACTCATTCACCCTCATATCCACCAAATCACTTATCTGCTCATTTGACAATTCAGCATCTTATAAAGCTCACTAATCACATGTTTCTAAGTTTGCAACCCACCATATCATTTCAGTCACCTTAAGTCATTTATCAACTCACCAGCCCATTCAGGCACTTATCAACTTCCCCAATAGCTCTCAATTAGAACAGACTGTCACTCACTCACTCACACAACACTGACAGGCCGACCTACTTACCACAAACAGACTGTCACTCACTCACTCCAACACTGACAGACCGACCTACTTACCACAAACAGACTGTCACTCACTCACCCAACACTGACAGACCGACCTACTTACCACAAACAGACTGTCACTCACTCACTCCAACACTGACAGACCGACCTACTTACCACAAACAGACTGTCACTCACTCACTCACCCCAACACTGACAGACCAACCTACTTACCACAAACAGACTGTCACTCACTCACTCACCCCAACACTGACAGACCGACCTACTTACCACAAACAGACTGTCACTCACTCACTCACCCAACACTGACAGACCGACCTACTTACCACAAACAGACTGTCACTCACTCACCCAACACTGACAGACTGACCTACTTACCACAAACAGACTGTCACTCACTCACCCAACACTGACAGACCGACCTACTTACCACAAACAGACTGTCACTCACTCACTCACCCCAACACTGGCAGGCCGACCTACTTACCACAAACAGACTGTCACTCACTCACCCAACACTGACAGACTGACCTACTTACCACAAACAGACTGTCACTCACTCACCCAACACTGACAGACCGACCTACTTACCACAAATAGACTGTCACTCACCCCAACACTGACAGACTGACCTACTTACCACAAACAGACTGTCACTCACTCACTCACCCAACACTGACAGACCGACCTACTTACCACAAACAGACTGTCACTCACTCACCCCAACACTGACAGACTGACCTACTTACCACAAACAGACTGTCACTCACTCACTCACCCAACACTGACAGACCGACCTACTTACCACAAACAGACTGTCACTCACTCACCCCAACACTGACAGACTGACCTACTTACCACAAACAGACTGTCACTCACTCACTCCAACACTGACAGACTGACCTACTTACCACAAACAGACTGTCACTCACTCACCCCAACACTGACAGACCGACCTACTTACCACAAACAGACTGTCACTCACTCACTCACCCCAACACTGACAGACCGACCTACTTACCACAAACAGACTGTCACTCACTCACTCACCCCAACACTGACAGACTGACCTACTTACCACAAACAGACTGTCACTCACTCACTCACCCAACACTGACAGACCGACCTACTTACCACAAACAGACTGTCACTCACTCACTCACTCCAACACTGACAGACCGACCTACTTACCACACACAGACTGTCACTCACTCACTCACCCCAACACTGACAGACCGACCTACTTACCACAAACAGACTGTCACTCACTCACCCAACACTGACAGACCGACCTACTTACCACAAACAGACTGTCACTCACTCACTCACCCCAACACTGACAGACCGACCTACTTACCACAAACAGACTGTCACTCACTCACTCACCCAACACTGACAGACTGACCTACTTACCACAAACAGACTGTCAGCAGCATCCAGAAACAACCAACCAGTGTTTTGACCAAAAGTTTTTTCATTTGTCCTGCAAGAATAAATCATTACAGCACTTCAAATTACACAATTTCAAATATACAACCTTTTTGTTTGTTTGTCCAAAGGCATCTTGCAAAAGGCTTAATTTGAGTTTATTGAGTCCCTGAGAAGCCTAGCTAATTCCAGTATAACTCCTCCATATCTTTCCAGGACATCCTTGACAAATGTATAAATGAGCATGGCTCCTATACTATGGGCCCTACTAGTCTCTGTACAATCAACCTACCTGACTGAATGCACAAGACTGTAGAATGTCACACAGTCATACTGTGTAAGGTGTCTGAAAAGAGAAAACCAAGAGGCCAAATTAGGAGACAATTAACAATTACTATTGAACAATATCCCCATCTTTGATAATCCAGTATATTATATCCAATATAAATACCCTGCCCCATGTGTTACTGTCCAAACTTCCTTTTGAACGTGTAGCAGCCATAAAATTTCCGAGCCCCGAGATGGGATTCGAACCACGGACCTTCTGATCAGAGATCGGACGCCTTGTCCACATGACCAAAGAGGTTATCCCCGTCAGCAGGCTGACAAGGTGAGGATGTTATCTGTGGGATGACTCAACATCCTGCTACAAATGCATCATTCCATATTTCACCAATACTTTATTCACGGCAGTATCTTACCATTTTTCTTTTAGTATGGGGTAGTCTTAATATATTACCCAGTCACCCACTCCTAAATTATCAGAGTAAATAGTACATCTTGGTAACACGAAGTGCGAACAGGGTAAATTGTGATGTCACAAACAAATAGGTTTTACAAGACTTCTACTGGCCAATCAGCTGCAGTCTTTCACAAGTAATGAAAATGTATCATACTAGTAAGTACATGAGGGTTTTACAAACTTGAGAATGAGACGGAGAGTTTTAAGATCGGAGACGAGCTGTCTTGATTTAGCCCCTAGCTGGTGCCATATTGGATCCAGCTGTTGTCGAATAGCTCGGTCAAAGGCTTTGGCTAAAGCATTCTCCACTGTGATTTCATCTGTATCAATCTGAAAGTAACGCAAATATGAAATACGTATCCAAGTTTACTTCCTGACAAATATAGTCATATCAGTACTGGAGAAAATCAATTTTGAATTTTTACAAAATCAGTAACATTAAGAAATGGAAATTTAGATAATTTGAAAATCCAAAGAATGCAACAGAATAATCAAGTCTCTATTATCTGGCGAAACAGATTCCATTGGGCATAAGAGGCAAAACAGTGATACAAATTATATACATGGATCACTGAAATCGCAAAAAGGGTAAGCATGTCCTGCTCTGCAGGTAGCACCCGCCACTCTGGCGGTTGTTTGTAGGGTAAGTAACACCTAAAGCTATAGGACACTTACAGCTGGTGTACATCTCTTCAGCTCGTTGACGCAGGCATTGATGAGGTCCAGCAGCGCTGTCTGACATGCCGTCATGGTGGACGTCATCTGCACCTGCAGCTCAATCACATCCACCTGAAAGAGAGACCTGGCTGAATTTGATTGTTTGTTTTATACCCCAGTAAGCTGTATTTCAGCAGTATCATGCAGTTGACTGTGGGCCAGATAGACACTGACTGACTGAGTTTGGTTTAACGCCGCTTTTAACAGTATTCCAGTTATATAACGGCATGTCAGCTTAATGTGGGAGGAAAGCCCGAAGTGATGCAGGTCTCAGACGTTTACCACTTCGGTGAAACCCATGAGCACGGGTATGGTGCTGACAAACCTAGAAACATAATTGGGGCGAACTGGGATTCGAACCAACAATCATAAGTTTCTGGCATGCCCAAGGGACGCAACTCTGCACAGCGAATCGCAGCACCTAAGATGACTGGGCCACCCATGCCCCCTGCCAGATAGACAAGTGGTTGAGACTATGAGCAACTTCCCCTGGGGTACAATAACCCACAATCAACAAAGTAGCTAAGCTGGAGGACCTATCCTGACCCCAGGCCCCCTGGGGCTCATCTCCATTAACATACTCTTTCGATATATTCTTGCACAGGGTCCCCCATGGGGATTCCTGGTTACAATAGGTCCCCAGCAACCTATGCTCTTCAACATGGTGACTAAATGGATCGGGTGGTCAGGCTAGGTGACTGTAGCATGTCACTGTATCCCATTTACATGGATTGATGCTCATGGCATCAATCACCGTCTGGTCCAGACTTGATTATTTGAAGACCGCAACTATACAGTGGGAATATTGTGGAGTATAGCATTACACAACAAACAAACCAATCGCAGAGGGACTTCAGTGATGTCTGTCTCAGGAGTAATGAGTGAGTGATTGTTATTTTCCACTCCAGTCAGCAATAATCCAGAGATGTTACAGGAAGGCAGACCATTGGTTGATAGAAACCAGTGTCCAAAATAACTGCCTGCTCGCCTGCCCGCGGCTGGTGACTTTTCTGTCGGGCTGCATGAAATTTGTCTCAAACTGCCTGAGTGTCTGGCAGATAATTTACGTATTCAGTATTCCTCGTAGATTCTCAAGTAATTGTTTAAATCATTTCACCTGAATAAAGATGATTTGCCTCTTATTTTTCGCATACTTTTGTCGGCAGTCCATTATTAACGGTGGATGAAAGGAAGTAACTATGCTTTCATTGGTCAATCTAGTCATAAGTTTAGCGTATTGGGATTGATATTTAGACACATAATCAGAAATACTTCTTAGGATCTTGATAACACAATAAACAAGTATACATTGAAATTCAGTATTGTCTGAATGTGGGCAGGTATGACTTTGAAGATTGCATGCAACATTTATGGGTCACCTGCACGACTTTCTCTTTAGGTTTTAAAATTATTTCGAACACTGAAAGCGATAGCATGCCAGGCCGGCCCACATAGTGAGTGAGTGAGTTGGGGTTAATGCCGTTTTGAACAGTACACTAGTTATATCATATGTGTCAGTTTGATGTGCGAGGATGCATGTCTTAGACTTTGTTGAAACCCGCAAGCATTGGTACGGTGCTGATAAACCTAGAAACATAAACGTGATGAACCAGGATTCAAGGGATGCAACTCTTCACAGCAAATTGCGGCGCCTTAGGCACATTAGACGGCCTAATAGGCACTGAACAGGCATGGAATACTGGGACTTCCTCTGCCTCAGAATCATCACAACAGGTCAGAGGTAATGACAAAGGATGTTTGAGGAGATCTAGCTCAAAACGACGAGAGTGATTAAATATTAACTAACATATTAAGAGATTAAATATAAATAATGGCTACAGCTACATCCTGGCAACCTGTGAGACAAATGAATCAGGCCTCTAGTAACCATAGTAACCAAACTAGCTTCATCAAAACAGGTGACCCAAGCAGTTTTTTATACTGATAAAATGGTTAAAAATGTGAGGAGCAATCAATTTTATGGGTGGCTATCTGTACCAACACCATTCTTAACATACACTGTGACAATCTGCTTCACATTTGGAACAAGTCTTTCCACTTTGTAAAACTCATAATAATGAATTTGGTATATGTGTCACCAGCAACATGTGAGGGATTATTCAAGCAGTATCATAGTCTCATGGTGTACAAGACTAATCAGCTTGTCAACTAACGAATGTAACCTAATATTACAAGTGAGTGAATGAGTGAGTTAGATTTTACGCCGCTTTTAGCAATATTCCAGCAATATCACGGCAGGGGACACCAGAAATGGGCCTCACACATTGTACCCATGTCGGGAATCGAACCCAGGTCTTCGGCATGATGAGCGAACGCTTTAACCACTAGGCTACCCGACCGCCCTAATATTACAAGATGTTCTGCACCGACCATGTCGACTGACCTTGTGTTTCTCCATGCATGACACGACACTCGCGTGGAACCGGGGCCACAAGAACAGCTTCTTGACAAACAGGTTCTTCATGACCCTCTCCACCTGACAGAAACCGGAGGTGAAGGACTCCGGGCTGGCAGAGAAGGCTTTGATAAATCCAGTCTGAAAAAGTAGAAATTTAACATAACAAGTGAGTGAGTGACGCCGCTTTTAACAGTATTACAATTATATCACTGCGTGTCAGCTTAATGTGGGAGGAAAGCCCGAAGTGATGCAGGTCTCAGACATTTACCACTTCGGTTAAACCCAAGAGCACGGGGATGGTGCTGACAAACCTAGAAACATAATTGGGGCGAACCGGGATTCGAACCCACAAGCATAGGTTTCTGGAATGCCCAAGGGACGCAACTCTGCACAGCGAATCGCGGAGCCTTAGACGACTGGGTCACCTGTGCCCCCTTTTAACATAACAAAATGAATACTTCAACCTGATCATTTGTTAGAATTCATCTGTGTTGTTTTAAAGCATTATCATGATCATGTTAATATTCATCAGCATACAGTTGAAATCAGTTTTATTCTACTTTCATAACAATTTGTATGTATTAATCATTGTTAATTGTTTAATAGTATAGATAGTATTTTGTGATCACATAGTTTTAGAGGCAGGTATTCTCTTATTCCAAATATCGAAAACCAATTCCTCATTTTATCATGTTTAAATGCTTACTTTGTTCTTTGACCTGTACAGGCGTAAAATGAAGGCCTCCTGACATGACTCAATAATTCTGAAAATGAAGAATTTACCATTTTTGTGACAAGAAAATATCTACAATCATAATGGTACTGTCAAAGACCTTGAATGCAGAAAGCAAAGAAATGAAGCTGGTGTTTTTTCCATCTACATCTCTTGGCTAATTGTCTATGTTCCACATATTTTGTTTGTTCCTTGTTTAGCATCCCATGTAATATTCCAGCAATATAAACAATCAAGACTGGACCAGACTATCTAGTGATTGATAACATGAGCATCAATCAACAGAATTGGGATACGATGACATGCATCAACCAAGTCAGTGAGTCTGACCACCTGATCATGTTAGTCACCTCTTAATGTCCCACATATAGTCTTCTGAGGCAAGACCGCCTCCGTGGTCTAGTGGTAGAGCGTCCGCCCGGAGAGCGGAAGGTCCGGAGTTCGATCCCTGACCGCGTCATACCAAAAGACGTTAAAAGATGGTACTTGTTGTTACCCGGTCTGGCGCTCGGCATTAAGGGGCTAAAACAAGGACTGGTCAGCTCGGAGTCAGTATACTGTGTCTGAGTGGGGTAGTCATGTTAAAACTTTGGCATGGTATCTCAGTGAGCTAGCACTATAAATCGGCATCAGTCCGGACTAGTACAAGCAGCAACACAAACACACACACACGTGCATGCACGTCGCTATATAAGTGCAATAATCTTGGACGCGAAGTTAAACCCCACTTCACCTCACCTCTTCTGAGGCATGACAGGATTGTATGGACCACCCAGAACTATTTGTGACAGATCATAATCAGGATTCTGATCTTAGCGAGCTTCCCCTGTTCCAATCACAGACTTCTCTTCACACCACAACACCCCTCCCACATCAGTATCCCGCCTAGCCCACATCACAAACCCTGATATCAATCTTCACACCACCACCACCACCCCATTCAACCACTGCAGTATTCTACCCAACCCACACCACTTACTTGTGTACCTGTGAAGATCCGGGTTAGAATAGGTCTTCAGCAACCTACGCTTGCCGTAAAAGGCGACTATGCTTCTTGTAAGAGTCGACTAACAGGATCGGGTGGTCAGGCTCGCTGACTTGGTTGATACATGTCATCGGTCCAAATTGCGTTGATCGATGCCCATGTTGTCAATCACAGGATTGACTGGTCAAGAATCCATTATTTACAGACTGCCGTCATATAGCTGGAATATTGTTGAGTGCGGCATTAAACAACAAACAAACAAACTTGTGAGCCTTGTACACCACCCTACCCACATCAGTATCCTGCCTAACTCAAACCCTGATATCAATCTTCACACCACCACCACCACCCCTTTCAACCACAGCAGTACTCCACCCCACCCACACCACTTACTTGTGAGCCTTGTACACCACCCTACCCACATCAGTATCCTGCCTAACTCAAACCCTGATATCAATCTTCACACCACCACCACCACCCCTTTCAACCACAGCAGTACTCCACCCCACCCACACCACTTACTTGTGAACCTTGTACACCACCCTACCCACATCAGTATCCTGCCTAACTCAAACCCTGACATCAATCTTCACACCACCAGCACCACCCCTTTCAACCACAGCAGTACTCCACCCCACCCACACCACTTACTTGTGAGCCTTGTACACCAGGATACCAGTCACATGATCAATGGGCACTCTGTCAGTCAGCAGGTCAACAACCAGGATCCGAGATGTAATAAACAATACTCCACCCTCAACATATGTGTTTAACCTGAAATGAAACACAATCTAATCTATCTTCCTGAACAATTTAGACCATCATCATGATCATACACTCAATACTTCTTATCTAATTAACTATGGTCTTTCAGTCATAAGAATTATTTTTGGTATTTATCATGTTTATCAAGACTTTTTTTCTTTTTACCAATGTTTAGGCGACAAACTTATATTGTTCTGATTCTGGAGGTTATCAGTGTTGGGACTACTGACTCCTATGTCAGAAACTAGCCATTGGACAGTCGTTCATAACTAACTTGAATACGTCTCTTTACCTATCATTAGCGCTGAATTCATTTGTAATAGCCTTTGGTAGTGGTTTCACCCCTTGAGATTCCAACTGTTCAATGAAGTATTCCTGCAAAAATTACAACAACGGAGTGATGGGTTTCTGTTCTTCACAGAAGGAAATACAAATAGTCATATAATATCATTACATTTGCATGATTTTCCTCAAATAATGGATAATGTTCATTTATTTTGTCAGGATTAACTCACCTCTTCAGCAGTGGATGTGTTCAACACCAAAACTAGACTACCTGGGTCTGAATACACTTTCAGGAAGTTCAAAAAGATTCTGTCAATACCAAGGCCCCTAGAAACGAATAAACAAAGATGTGAAATACATGTGTAATGTTGTTGTCTGAAAAATATTATAACTATGACAACATATACATAGCTAATAAAATAATCCATTTGAAATCCAATAAAATAATCCATTTGTTGACCAATAAAGAACACAATAATACATTACAGATTACACAGTTATACATTAGTACTGTACCATAACAATACAGACAAAACCAGTCTCTGGACAGTACAAGACAGTAAACATGTAAACATTATGGTTTTCTTGCACCGTAAGAGAGACCAGACTGACGTTAAAATGCAAAATAATAATCCACTATTAACAGACTTTCTAAAAAAAAAAACATACTTCGCTAAAAGTGTCAATCCATCTTCATGGAATGAATCCAGGAACATTTGGTTTTCATATTCTAATAAGGTCATTTTCGATATATTGTATTACCCCACTACCCCCACAAAATAATTATCATGTTATCCGACAGTTGCCAGTTGAATTCAAGGATGACATGTCAACTGAATTTGGTGGTTGTCCTGGTCCCCGTACGAGGACGGTAGAACATATTTCCACTTTATACTATTTTTCAAACGAATATCAACTTCCAACTTTGCAGAAGTTACTCTTAAACCCTGCAAACAATGGGTGAATATGTGACGTTTTGACTCATATTACGTCGCCTGATTTGAATTTTCAATTAAAATCCATGAAATGTTATTGTCACTATTGCAATAGCTCCCTACTGTTCCCAAAAACTAAGAAAAAGTGCTTGTGTCAGCCAAACACAAGTTGTTTCATGGGCGCAGACATTTTGTTAGTGCACCCTAAAGGATAATATCGTACACAATTACTTTTACAAGCGAGAATTATGAGAGACTTATGTCAATATATTTTCTACCATTAGATACTTAAATATAATAACGTACTTTAACGCATAGTCAAGTAATGGCCATAAGTACATATCATAGTTTACATGAATTAACGTATTTATCGAATATCATCTCCTTGTCAATATATCCCACAATGCTGTGCAGCAATTACTTCCGGAAAACAGGTTTGTGTGTTTATCATGAAGTTCTTCCTTGGAAATAAAGGTTTACGTTGTCATAATTGACTTTTTCATGAAGGGAAAATACATACATTGTCATGTTTAAATATAAAGTGGATATTTTGCACACAAAATGAGGAAATTTATCCACGGGTTTTACACGATGTCTGAACAAATGTCGAATAACAAGTTTAGGTCAAGCTGGCCAAATTCAATCTCAGGCCAGATCCACGCGTTGCGATCAACTTGGCAAAATATCAACGTTTTTCGATACAAGCACTTACTTCATTACTTAAGTTAAAATGGCTATTCACTTATCCTCATAGTGACATTCATACATTATGTCAAACATAAATAAACAGAAAATCGAAGCCCATACAACAGCTGTATACAATGTATAGTATTATATCGATACAATAATAGCCTGCGCTAATAGAAATCTTTGGATTCGTTTGCCTTAACATAATTCAGTCCAGTGACTAATATTCTTTGATCTATTGGCCCCCACACACAAATTTACATTTTAACCTAGCCAAGAGTCACGGTCCTACGGTCAAGACATGGCCCTACGTCACCTCAGCTAATTTTTACCATGTCGTTGCTATGTATGACATACTCCTAATGGCCACCTTGTTATGTCGAACAATTTGATTCTAACACTATCGTTTGTGTTATAATGCTGTGTTATAACTAATAATGCTGTGTTCTTAATTGTCTTTCAGCACAGAAGTAAAACTATCCAAAGTTGACAATGGGGAGAAGGAAGAAGGCATCAAAACCCCCACCAAAGAAGAAGGCTATTCAGCCTCTTGATACCCTCTTCAACTGTCCATTCTGTAACCACGAGAAATCATGTGAAGTCAAGCTGTGAGTTACAAATATACACCTATTTGTGGCATTTACTCGAGTCATTGACATTGTGCAAAGGTTATGTGTTTTACATGAAGCTTATCATGCTTATGTCTATCATTTGCATAAGTTTGAGTCTAGATGTGGTTTCATTGAAATTAAACATTGTGTAATGTTTGACGGTTTATGTTACCACAAAGTTGCAAAGTTTTGGATTCATTTTTGTCTCACAATTTACAGTGAAAAACAGATGACAAATAAGGACAAGAAACAAAATGTTTGAAGATTTATTCATACTTTCTACTCTACCTACTGTCAGACAGATGTTATAAGAGTAGATACATGAGAGATAGAGAAGAAAATAGTTTATCCATAGTTTGCTCCAATAGACAATTCAGCGGTAGAAACTAACATTTTTAGTCCATTGGTCCTTATGATGCTAACATATAGCAAAACCCTTAAAAATGGCAAATTTCTTCTAGTCCTTATGATACCTTAACCACTGGGCAGTTTATCCAGGACTACCAGACTATTGCCATTTTCTATCACTGGACATGATAGATGCAACCATCTTATACATGCTATAAGTTTTTGTCATGTGTTTTATTCCAGTGACCGGCAGAGGAATACTGGCGTGATCACTTGTGGTGTATGCCTAGAAGATTATCAGACGACCATCAACTGTATCCTTATCAGACATTATTTAAGGTTTCTTAAGATTTCATATGTTTATTTACCATGTATATATACCATGTATACAATACAAGCAAATGGGGTTTTCAGCTATGGTTGTTAGTGTTTAAGTCAAGGGACCCCCTAAATATTTAATTGTTAACATACTGGTTATGATAAGAACCCATGACTTAATCATGATCATGCTTTATTTTTAATGCTGCATACCAGAAGTATAGAAAATAATTTTAGATTATACAATCATGAGCATGATAATCATCATACGAATGATGTAATATACTCTTATGTGCCATTGGGCATAATATTATACTCCATGTTTGATGGGGATATTATTATCTTTCCATGATACACAAAAATATTTCTTATTATATGTAAAGTGTATATTTGAAGAGAATGACATGTTTTATTATCCCTATCAAAAGTTGAGTAGTATAGTATTATTGCAGACATGTAGAAATTTATTGAAAGTAGAACATTGTAGAAGATTATATACCTTAACTCTTTCTTAGATCTGTCAGAAGCTATTGATGTGTACAGTGACTGGATAGATGCATGTGAGGCAGCCAATCAATAGCGTTGTGTTCTGGTGACACCTGGTGTCATCAGGTCCTGGGGCTCTCCAGACATCTTTACCAAACTCGTGAAATGGACATACTGAAAGTGACAGTTTAGCTCACTGGGATACTCCACAAAACTGCCATTATGAAGAAGCTGGTGCAATGGTGTGAATCAGAATATCTTTTCCTGATGTTGGTTCAAACATGTTAAATGCAAATATGTAACTGCATCTTCAGTAACCGTGTCATTTTCATTTCAAAGTTTGTAAATGACCAGTTTGCATTCAAATGGGTTGGTATGCATGTCTTATACACTTCATATGTACAGACATGTTTTGGAATTGATGTCAATGTTTTAACATGGTTCAGAAGGTCGAATCTAGTTAAGTTTGTTCTTAGTAGTGAAATCACTGGAATGAGATAATTTTTCAGACGAAACGGCACATCACTGTCATTTAAAGTCAATTTGGACTGAACTATGAGACCAAGAGTATCAATGAACATGATTAATGGTTGTAATATTCTTGATGTATTTACAATGATCTCTTTCAGTAAGTTTGAATCTCTATCTACATCACATGGATGTCTGCTGGTATGTTTTCATGGTCACTGTGCACCTTTGTTGTGTGTTGGGGGGGGGAATGGGTGGTGGCCCAGTCGTATAAGGCACTTTAGGTCGCTGTCCCTTGGGCACGCCTTGTCGCGCATAGTTTGAAATTTTTTGATACAGCATAAAACAATATTCATTCATTCAATCATTCCCTTGGGCACGCCAGAAACCTGTGATTGTGGGTTCAAATCCCGGTTCACCCTGATAATGTTTCTCGGTTGTCAGCACAATACCCTTGCTTATGGGTTTCACCAAAGTGGTAAATGTAAATGTCTGAGATGTAGCAATGAAGCCAAGACTCTTAACACAAAATTTCATCATATATAAAAAATTGAATTACCTAAATTCCCGTTTATCAACAGGTCGCATATTACTTACCATTTTATGGGAGTAGTGCAGCAGCATAGTTATAACTGACATTATTTCATTATGGCATTCAGTTTGAGAGACAGGTGTATATGCCCACATTTGTATCCATTTGCTCAACATAGCGCACTGGCCATGAGTGCTTAAAATTTGAAATTCTATTAGTTATGCTTCTATGCCAAACTGTTAACACAAAAAGTGATTTCCCTATAAGCCTGTATAGTAAATTAAGAATTTGTCACGGTGTTTAATAACAGCGCATAGTGCAATACAATGTGCAGTGATTCCCCAACACTCCTTGTCTTTTCAATATCGTTTAGATTTTTAAAATACATACCATATTTTAGAAATAGTTGAATACTCTGAATGCAGACCAGCGAACATCCTTAAATCATTTCAGGTTGTTGGGGATGGGGTTGAGACATATTCCATGTTGAGTGAGGACCAATACAATGCTAATGCCACTTACCAAAAACCCTATGGTTAACTACTGGGAAGATTAGCAATACACAGCAACAGTGAGTCCTTTAGTTTACAAAACTATAGATTTGGTTATTGAAATGTATGTCACTGTAAGACATGTAGTTACAAAAGTGTGCTAAGTCTTATGGTATTGTATGCTATCAAACTTGGCGTTGTCTTTAGCATGATCTGTAAATTGAAGTTTTCGGTCTGCTTGTTCTAGTGCTATGATTCAGAGTTAAAAATTGATTCAAGAGTTGTCATGATAAATTGATCAATAATACCAGTATTTCTTTTTGTTATTATTTGAAATTGTTCCATGATCTCTCCACTCCATGGTCATTGGTTCAGTGAACAGGAAGGAGTAGCCCAGGTTTGTTATCCCCAGATTCTTGCTTCAGATCCCAGTAATAAGTACATACTGTTGTACACTGACAGTTGGATACACAATGAATGTGATGTGGCAGAAGGTCATAGAAAATAGTGTATGTATGAAAATCGTGAAAACACTTTTGAAAACAAATACTTCTTCCTGTTGAGTGTTTAAGTTGTATGAAACATGGTTAGAGATTTTATTTGGCATTTTGATATACATTGGTGTTAATTTGGTACAAATATTGTAAGAAGTTGCAGGAAAACTGTCGTTGATTTCTCACACATGTAACATTGAAGGGCTAGCAGGGTTAGAAATGCACCATCAACACTCCATGAGTCACTGCAAAATTCTAACCACAAGTACTGCAGGTGCACTTTGTGACTAAGACACTGGATACAATGACACCACTGTCAATTTTGTCACACTTTAAAACTGCAGTGAAACTATCAGTTTTCCCTGACAGATTCTCCTGCAGTGTACACTATGTCCTATACTTGAAATGCTTGTGATGCTCTACACTCGTGCCAATACTACCTACGGCAGGCAGGCACCAAGGCCCTGTTCCACAAGGATCTGATGGTCTGCCTGCTACAGATGCTTGTAACTTGATGAGACTAAGGTCACATTGGTCCCTGATAGCTTAACCACTGTGTACAAGGTGTAAGGTTTCAGCCAGACGGATGATTAGGCTTCAGTCCTGTGTATGTTACTCTAATGTGCTGCTCACAATGATATTGATGTACATGGTCATGTTTGATAAATGTGTTCAATAAACATGATCTGCTGAACTCGGTTCTTGTTTTGTTTTACATTGTTGTGTGTATCTCACCCGAGTGTCTTTTGATATCAAATATATCAACTCGAGTTGATAAAAGTGGAAAAACTCTGAGACTTGTCGAGGACTTTTCCAATTTTTTCAACAAGTGTTGATATATTTGATATCAAAAGACACGAGAGTGAGATTTTATTTATCATCCAACATCATCCTTCCAACATTTTCAGTTTGTAGACAGTAATAAGTAGTGTCTTAAGTGTAAAAAGAACTGCTAACAGCTTCAGTAGCAGAGCCATTAGCGATGTCATTTGATTGTGACGTCATGGTAACCAAGGAGGTCACAATGGTCTGCAAAGCATTGCTATGCAATTTCATTGTAGTGATATCCACAATGTAGATATCGCTTGATCTCACCCAAGCGATATCTCCTGTGGGAGCCAGTTTTGGATGATAAATGTATATAACTGTGCACAACTCTGAAGGCTTACAGTGTCCCATTCTATCGAGAGTATTATATCTCCATTCTGTTATAAATACCATGGACCTATTCTGAAATGCTTTGTTTAGTAAGTCATGTCTTGATCTCCATCTAGACTAACTCTTAACATAGCCCATTTGTTTTACTCATGTTAGCAAATTGTTTGGACATGTATTTTTCATTCAGTTCAAATTTGGCTCAATGCTGTGACAATTGGGTCCAGGCTATTTATGATGGTAGAATGGAGATATGATGTACCATGTACATGTAATCAAGGATGACAGTGTTGAGATGATACAATGAAACAATGATACATCAGTAATCCTGAATTACTCTTTCAACTGTGAGGTCAGGGAGTTCTGTTCACCAAGATGTCTTTATGATTTGTGTTTAACCATCCAATCTAATTGAACATGAAACGCTCCAAACAGAATATTCTTGTTCTAAATGAGGTTTTGGCATGATCAGGCCATGTGAAAAGCTGTTGGAGTTTATTTTTTTGCAATTGCAAAGGGCATATATACAATGCCTCGGAGCCATTATGGTTTTGTCACCATGTGTTTTGACCAATAGGAAACAACAATGGGATGTTTTTCATGCATGAAACAAATAAGAGAACAAGAAGTCTCCACAGAAAAACTTCACTATTGGTGCTACCTATCTGATGTAGCTTTAGGGAATACAATTTGTCATTGTGTGATTCCTGACACTATGAAGTGCTGTCAGACTTTGGAATATACTAATGTGACTCCAGGATTCACTGCAAGATTCTAGCTGCAGGCACATGGCTGTTGGTCGACTATGTGGCCAAGACACTGGATCTAATGACACCACTGTCTATATTGTCACGCTTTGAAACTGCAGTGAAGCGATACCTGTTTCTTTATATACTCCTCAAAAGAAGTTAAGAAACCCAATTCTTTTATATTACTATAGTTAATCTGTCATGGCCATAACAGATTAACAAAAGTCATGAAAAATCAGGTGTTGTTTAACTTGTTGGTAGTATGTAATGTATGATAGACTTGTAAAGGTCAATGGATGTTTTACTAGGTGTCAGTTTCTTTCTGGAATTCAAGCCCAAGGTGAATAGGTAGTAGACTTTTCTACTTTGGTGATCCCCTCCGTGGTCTAGTGGTAGAGCGTCCGCCCGGAGAGCGGAAGGTACGGGGTTCGATCCCCGGCCGCGTCATAACAAAAGACGTTAAAAGATGGTACTTGTTGTTACCCTGTCTGGCGCTCGGCATTAAGGGGCTCAAACAAGGACTGGTCGGCTCGGAGTCAGTATACTGTGTCAGAGTGGGGTATTCATGTTAAACTGCAGCATGGTATCTCAGTGAGCTAGCACTATAAATCAGCATCAGTCCGGACTAGTACAAGCAGCCACACAAACACTCACACCTAGATGCAAGTCGCTTTATAAGTGCAATAATCTTGGACGCGACATTAAATCCCATTTCACCTCACCACCTTCTACTTTGGTTAAACCCACATATTGCTGGAATATTGCTAACAGCAGCATAAAACCATTCTCATACAATACCCAATGCAACTCTGTTCACAAAGATATAGATGAGAGTTTGTGGGCTTAGTCACTGAATATATACAGTTTTGTTTATCATGGAAAGAAAAAGAATATCCCAATCAAATATTAAATTGTACCGTGTAATAAGCGACCAGTGCGCTCTCAAAATTAGAAATAGGGGGCTCTTATTTGAATATTATTTTAGTGAAGAAAAAAACAGTTGAAAGATCGTTAATTTCGTGGTTTATGCTGACAGCCTGAAATGTTTACATACGACGGATATATTTTCCAGAATTTAATTACCCATAATTAAGGGTGCATATGACACGTATTATACACGTATATATAAGTCTTGTGTACATTGATCAATCGGAAGTAGTGCTAATTGGGATTATTCACTAGCCAATATATTTAGCCAATATCGCCGTGGGCGTTAGTTAGAGCGCAGCGCTTATTACTTCAAATACGGTTTATACTTTTTTATTTCTTGTAGTCCAATGCGTCTGTTATGGTGTCATCTTGATGTTGAGAATACCTTTTCTCCTTCACCCTGATATGATAGAAATAATCGTAGATGAAATTAACATAGATGGTCATAAATAACAGCCCACGTGGTTTCCTTTGTAAGTCTGTTCTGCGTGAATGATTTTATGTCCATTGCAACCAAGGGAAATCTTTGGCTTTAGACAGTATGTCATGGATCAGTAAAAGCAAAATACTGCTTGTGTGTGCACGTCAGGGCTCCACTGTACTCCACAGACAATGACCAACTTGCTTGTAAACAGGTCGTTGTAAAATTGAAAGATTCAGAGCATTTACCCCTGAAGACAAGTAAAAGTTTGTGAAGGTTAATGCTGCAATATTTCTTCCGTCTGCAGTTTCTTTCTTATTTTTTTGTTATGGATCTAACGACCTCATCGTGTTGCACAAGTGTGACGGATATTGCGAATGTTCCCACTTTGGGAACTGATCAGTAAAACCCAAATTGAACTATATACATTCCTCTATTAGACGCTGGTTTTCTTTATTATGGGACCCGTGAAGATACGGGTTAGAATATCAGGAACCCATGCTTGCCGTAAAAGGCGACTATGCTTGTCGTAAGAGGCGACTAACGAGATAGGGTGGTCAGGCTCGCTGACTTGGTTGATGCATGTCATCGGTTCCAATTGCGTGGATCGATGCTCATGATGTCAATCACTGGATTGTCTGGTCTAGAGTCGATTATTTACAGACCGCCATCATATAACTGGAATATTGCTGATTGCGGCGTTAAACAACAAACAAACAAATTATATAATGGACGCCAGGTCATACACTCTGTCCAAAAAGAAGAAGCCGGGTCCTTCATTTGATGAAATTAATTTTCCCATCACGTTACAACATGTAACGATTAGTCCCTTCAGTTATTGATGGGTGAGTGAGTATCGTTTTACGCCGCTTTTAACATTATTCCAGCAATATCACGGCGGGGGACGCCAGAAATGGGTTTCACACATTGTACCCATGTCAGTGATCGAACCTGGGTCTTCAGCGTGACGAGGGACGCTTTAACCACTAGGCTACCGGACCGCCCCTCACTTATTAATGACCGTTTCCTGCAAATGTACCTTTTGTATGACTGTAGAATTTGGGATTAGGTAAGGTAGTGTGTTGCCACTGTACCAGCATTAAACAGAATAGACGCCGGGTCAACCGCTTTCGCGAAATTAAAAGACGCCGAAGTGTCTAATAGAGGAAATACGGTAAATGGATTTGAAGTACCGACTACGTTTATGGACGCATGAAATTTTCATATGGTCTGTATTTGATGACGAAACTGAAACTCTACTGTTAATATACACAAAATTCAACAATCCAAAAAGCAAAGTAAAAACGATTTGAAGTTAGATTTATGAAAAGGTACAGTTATTACACTCAATCTGTTTCAATTGCCGTTTTGTTACAACTGCATGAGATACATGTGTGTATTCCATGTTTGTTTAACTCAAATCCATATAATTCGCTCGACTGCGCACATCGCCTTTCCCCGTTGGGATTCCTGGAAGAATATAGGCTATAGGCTAAGACTATATAGGTATGTATTCGACTTAGACAAAACTAGCCTTGTTTACCTACCTATACTAGTATATTTATGTCAATACCGTGTAGGTAACATTGTTAGCTTATCAGGGTGTGCCGAGATTTGTATTCAACAGATCTGGGACACTACGCTTGTCTGGTCACACACTGAAGGTATACTCCTGTCCTCGTGGTTAGATTAATCCCCTGTTTGTGATGTCCAATAATTTGCGTGTACATGGCGGAGGTTAGTATAGCATGTTATTACAGTAAGTATTATGTTTGTTTGTGAAATATTCTCAGTCGTGATTGTTTCCTGTGAAGCGATCATCACAGCTGATCCCCATACACTAAATATCTTGATTGAACAATTTGTGACGGACTTTTATTTAAGTTGAGTTTGATCTCGGTTGTTTCTGTCCATATTCTAATGATACTTATGTGCCAATTATTAGGTGATCTGAGTAATGTATATGGTACATTTATCACAGAAGTAAACAATACACATGCCAGAAAACATAGGGCAAACATAATTTTCTTACAATTGTATGATACATAGAGATTATTATACGAGCATGTGCGTCTTACTGATTTAATGAAACGAGTGTCAGAGTTCTTGTATTTCCTGAGCGAGGTGAGGGTAATATATGAATTTTTACACGAGTTTTGTAAAGTCAGTATGACACACATGGGAGTGTAAACATTTCTTTATTACACATTTTTTCTTAATGCTTTTGAGCTCCCCTTTAGAAAAATGCACTGATCACGACAGCCGTCATAGAAAACCACAATTGTCAAATGACGTCAACTATCTTCAGCTATGACGTCGTTTCTAGTGTGACATATTTCCGATCTTACGTCACAATAGATTAGAATGACGCCAACAATGCTGTCCGGATGACGGAAACAATACACTGTTGTGCGTGAATTGAAATTTTCACAAGTGCAAATACGATTTTGATGAACACATGGATATAAATATACAAATCAAATACGGATGAAAAAATATGCATCGTTGCCGTCAACGATCAAGGGGGACTCGATTACGATTTTATCGAAGGTACCGCATCTTCTGTTCATTTTTTGTTACCACTTATTTGGGCACCAACAACGCAATTTCATCAAAAACAATTAAGAGAAAAAATGCAATTAATTTGGCAGTATGAAGAAAAAGTAATTTTGTCGTATACCATATAAAAGACTTTTCAAGACAACATTTTTCTATCACTCTAACGTTTGAAGACAATTTACCTTTAAAGCAACCTAAAATAAATGGCATTTTTCTATCCTAGCTTCTAACAACATTTGATAAGTACACAGAGTCCTCCCCTTAATCAGAAACCGGATAGACACATCAAGTGACACTGTGCTTTTCACGGGAGTCCATATAAAACTATCGAGGCCCTGGTCTCACACAGCCTCTGGAAAGCGCTCGGTTCAAAAGTATAAAAAAGAGGTATCTATTCCACAGTGGGACTACATCAAATTTCAAAAGACAGTAGGTTTATCTCCAACTGTTGATTATCTGTAACGAACTGACAGTTTTCTACCCTACTTTCTTCATTGCAAATTTTAAGCTCATACATTAATTCTAAGCACCTGCATTACGAATGTAATGGCTACAACGATCGAATCGCACAAGTTGCACGTGCAGTACGAATATAGGGGCTAATGCAGCACGGATATCGAAGCACGAAATTAAAGATTCTCGTGTATTTGGCATGTACTGCAGGGCATTTCCGTGCAACACGTTTGTGTTGTATTTATTTTCGTTAATTGATTCACATTAACGCTGGGTTTGTATTCTGATGACACAAAACTTGTTTACTTCGCTGCTGTATTGTAAGTCAGATAACGCACGCACATCTGGAAATTCGTTACCAATTATACTTGCTAGCTTCGACGTCTCGTACATTATTTGTAACGAATGTCCAGTTACGTGTGCGTTATCATTAACGTAAAAAAGAAAAGAAAAAAAGTTCGTATGGACAAATAAAGAACTTTCATGCCAAACGTTGTGTTCCTCATAATAAAGAAGTTGACATAATTTTTTTAAAATAAAAAATCATTAACGTAAACCCCGAAGTGATGCAATACTTTAACGTTTACCACTTTGGTGACAGCCACGGGGTTTTTTTGCTGACAAACCAATGATCGTAAGAAGTGATTCGAAGGAAGACATATATTAAGGGTGTTGAGTATTAATATTACATATAAAATGTGAAACTGGTTGCGTCGTTTACTTTTAATTTTGATTAAAATTAGTCCTTAAGTGCCCTATTATTATTGTTGTTATTATTATTATTATTATTATTATTATTATTATTATTATTATAATAAAAAGAGAAGCCCTTTAATCATTTTAACTAACATCACTGTATATCCCCTGGCAGACCCCTGCTCTTGCTGATCCTTGTCAAGCCATGGATACGACTATTTATACCAAGTCACATGATCGACCACGTGGTACAAGTAAATACGTTCCCGCAATAATACGAAACGGTACGTTGTTTTCATGTGTATGACATTTCTGTTGAAAGTGTTCTAAATAAATGTCGAAAATTATCGTTTAATATTTTTATTATGCAATTTGACCAAGACTAACCAAGAAGACATCGTCAGTGAAAAAAATTCGAAGGCAAAACTCTGTGACGTCATAGCTTTACCTGTGGGAGGCAAATGGATAAATTTCAAGTTGACAGGTACGCGAATGATCTTCAGTGGTGCTAAACGTGCGTTCACGATTCTCTGAAAGACAATGTCACGGCCTTACTGCCGTCTTTTCACATATGTTATGGTTAGGGTGTTCTTAGAACGCGCTCGTTATGAAAAGAAATAGTCGCAAACATATTTTACCATTCTACACTTCGTTAGCAATAGACAGGCGTCTTTTCGTTGATATTTTTTTAACCAAATTGCAAACCGGCTTCAGACGAAATTCCCTTTTATTGTTGAGAGTGAATATTTTCCCGATTGTTCACGCTAACGTTGGAGATTTCAGATTTCTGTGATAGGTCATCAGTAATGGTCATCTACTGAATTTATTATTCTTGCCGAACTTGTTCAGTCTGTTTTCAGTTTGGCAAGTTGAGGGAGCAGTGCACATATGTTCATGACAATGAGTGCTGCATTCTAACCCATTTATTCTGAAATAAGTAACTAACCTTAGATGGTTTCTTGGGGGTCGTGTGCAGGTTAAATGCTGTATGAATTACTGAGGTAGACTTGTTTTGTTACTGTTTCTGGAAGCTCAATGTATAAGACAACATGCATTTATTCACTTAAATTGAGTGATCATGGGAAACATTTTTTATTTTTAATCATCTATTTTTCACCAACTGTATCATGCATTTGTGCAAATTATATTATGTTGATTCATGTGTGATTCACATAATGCATAAATGTCAGCAGAACTAGTATGTAACTTGTGTATTTCATCAACTAAGGACTCGCAGTAATAATATTTGGTGGGGGGCCACTGCACTTGCCCAGAAGCCTTAAAGAGGCACTGATCTAACGCAATTCCCCGGGACTGGTTGTTGCCTTTGTTATTGTTTTTTCCAAGTGAGTACCCGGATGTATAGCAGAAATCTAGACTAGTTCGCGACCTGTGCTGCGCCTTTCGTAAGCGCATGGATCACTTTTATGGATACCGGTAGTAATAAGGGCGTATGGTCACATTGATCAACAAAATGAAATACAGTTTTCGATGTAATAAGGAAATGTAGGTATCTTTGTGGGTAGCATCGGTAATGGTGAAAAGTTTTGATAAGTCACTTGCTTGGTAATTTTGCGATTTTCGTTTACACTATTTTGACTTGCAACACAAAGTAAATATTTCACCTGAGCGTTGCTTTTTTATAGTGTGTATATATTTTTACTGTCAAAATGTGTAAAATATTTATTAAACGTCTAAATATTTTACAAAGTGACTGAAAAACATTTCCATCTGTATTATTATGATAACGAATTCCAAACATTTTGATGTTCAATGTCATCACCAAGAGACTGAAAATGTTACGTTGAAAAGTACATTTCTATGTTGTTTGGCTTCTAATCCTACATAATAATCTGTTGTGATGTTTGTAGGCCCTTTTGATCGTCTTAATCAATCTGGACAGATTTTTCAATTTGACTGAAATATTTACACATTTTATAAATTGCCTGAGAGAATCACATTTTACAAATTGACGGTAATATATACACGCTTACAAAGGAAAAGACCTGTGAAAACAACGTCTATCGAGCATTGAAGAATTTCCCAACCAAGACGTAGAGAAACAAGAACGAATCGGTTCAAATGAAGGAAAACAAAATAATGCAAATACCATAATTACAACCTACCAAATTTATGTGAATAATTTTTAGGCAGCTTCCTTGTTCGAGGAATGTATCCGTGAATATCCACACAAAGGAATAATATCCCACTCGTCTGCAGCTGTACAAAGAAACTTATTCGATGTCACGTGTCTCTGTAACAATCAAATTTTTTTAAATATATATATATCGTTTTGGGATATTATAATCCGTGTTCGTTTCTCAACTGATCACTTGGATTGTTTCAGGTGTTTCACTTAGGTGTCAAGTCTCAAGGGTCGGCTGAAAAAGCCCACGTGACAACTATTTTCATAAAGTCCACGGTTCCTAAAAAATCCATTGAGTGATAGATAACAATGATCAATCAATCAATGTATTATCAGTTAACCCTTTGAACAAAGTATGTTGTTTTTACATCGGCACTTCACGCCATGATATGAGTGTATTCCCTTTGTTTTAGTTAACCTAGACATGTAAACACTTACTTTTGACATATCCACTGTGCAAGATAACAGTGATTAATCAATCAACTTATTTTCTGTTAATCCTTTGATGACTAGGAACAATCCGTTGATTTACAAAAAAAAGTAAATGAACTGATCATTCATCTCTTGCTGGGCTGCCACATGCATCTTACATAACACACATTTCACCTAACTTCAAACCTGGATTTAGATTGAATAATTACCTCATGACACAATAAATGCCAAATGGGAACCTTTGTCAGGTAATCTAAGTGGTGCTACCACTACCGGTAATTGTACCTGTAATAAATTCATTAACTGAGCATCAAGTGAATGACGACAAATACACAAGTGTAGGGTTAGACGAGAAAACATGGATGACAACAAGGGAGTAGTAATCGTATTATCGACGCAATCCGAAATCCGAAAAAGCTTTCACTGCATGTATACTTTTTTAGTATTAAACTATAACTATCTGGGGTATTTCCAAATTACGACATCCGATGAGCTCCACCGTTCTTTTTGTCTGTTTGTTTAGGCTGAAGAAATTAATTAACATGCGCCTTTTGTCGAAATCTTTATAGTTACAGTTAACCAATCAGTGTTTATGCAAAAATGAGTAAAACAAATATTGCCTCCAGCCTCCAAGTTTATTTAGCTGTCCTTGCAGACGGTAGCCCAGTCTCTGGTCACGCTCAGTTGCGTTGCGTATCATCCGGGTACTCACGGGGAAAAAAACAATAACAAAGGCAACAACCAGTCCGGAGAATTGCGTTAGATCAGTGCCCCTTTAAGTCTATTATGGATGGGGATGTTGATATTAAATTCACGAAAATAAAACCATTCACATTTGGAGTATATTTCTGACAGAACAAGAATGTCAGATGTATGTTACATGCAATTTCTAATTTTGATTAGTTTAATGATTTTAACAGCGATCTTAGTTTGAATCCCTAGGACTCCCAAGTGTAAATTGTTTTTATCCATTCTCAACATATTGCTCAATTTGTGTGTGTATCACTCTGGTGTTGTATGAAGAAACCAGGTTATTTTATTCAAAGCTGAGTCTACAGCTTAAAATTATGATTAGGTTTTGTTTGTGTTTTAGCCTGTGAAAAGTGCCTTGAATCTTTAAAATTAAATATTACCCAAATCTGCAATATGCAACGTATGTGGATTGCTTTATCCAATTCTTTGCTTTCAGTTTCTGCAATATGGCTGATTGGACAGCTGTAAAGGAGCAGGCGGATGATCTGATTGCATTATATACCTCTCGGACAAGTTCACAGATAAGAATGAAAGACAATCATGAATCACAAATATGGTTTCCCCAAACCCCAGGACATGCAGATGGAGAAACCACATTCTGTACTTCAGATAATTTACAGAGTTGTCTCACCTTCCTTGATCAGGTATGGTTGATGAACTGTTTCCCATGTGTCCATCTACATATTACAGTAGAGAAATCACATACAGTAACTGGTCTGTGGAACCAAGTTTTATATGAAATCGGTAGGATGAAAGTCAGAGGGCCCTTGTCATAATCCTTGTGTTAAACATGTTAAGTATTTTTAGGGGTCCTAAAGTAATAAGAGTATTGCAGAAAACAGCAAGGAAACCAGTGCCTCACTTGAAACTGTGAAACGATGTTATTCTCTGGAAAGAATTCCGCCCGTATCCCTCTCCAAAAGTTATACATATTTACAGTTAGCCTGTTTCTTCCAACTATATATTTTTAGGGGGGGTTCAGGTGGAACTTCCACTCACTTCCAAAATGTTTTTATTTATTAATATTTGATTGGCTAATAAATATAATAAGCCAAAAGTACATTGGAATACAGAAAATATGTGGGTAGGGTAACTCATAAATAGATCAAGGTATTATCTGTCTTTACTTCCAAACTGATGTGCTGATGACCCAGTCATCTAAGGCGCTGCGATTCCCTGTTCAGTGTTACGTCCCTTAGGCCGCCAGAAAACCATGATCATGGGTTCGAATCCTGGTTCACCCCCATTATGTTTCTTGGTTTGTCAGCACCATACCCGAGCTCATGGGTTCCACCAATATGGTAGATGTCTTGAGACCTACATCACCTCAGGCTTTTCTCCCACATCAAACTGACATGCTGTGATATAACTGGAATACTGTTCAAAGCAGTGATAAACCCAACTCACTCACTCCAAACTGATAAAAAGCAATTATGATGACAAAGAAGACATTCTAAATAGTTTTCTAAAAAGTAAATCATGTATATACGGAGTGCTAGGGTAGCTCAACCTGACATGATCATGAGCTTGTCAATATTGACTGTCGATTATCGATCACAAATTTGGAGGTGGATTCCCAGCACTAGTGACAATGATGGTGTACCTCAGCAGCCTTTATCATGTTTATGTCATTGTTTTCTCATTATTTTCAGGAACTCCAGGTGATTGGGTTTGCTTCCTTCCAACCAGAGGCCGGTGTTGCCGTGTCAACAGTTGCCCTGGTGAACAGATTGTATGATATTCTCAGACTATACCAGAGGAGCAACAGATTGAAAGAAGAACTGGAAAATAGGTAGCAAAATGTGACAAGGCCTCTGACAATGATTGATGTAGCTCATATGGTCATGGAGTTTGTTTAGGCAGCAAAGCTTTAATTGAACATGGTTTATTCAAAGTCTTTACCATAATCATGATTAAACATGTTAATAAAATTAATAGATTAAAGATGTTTACATTACTTGTCAAATGTGAAAACAATATACCCCTTGGAGATTCCAGGTTATAATGTTTCCCCAGAAACTTATGCTTGTCGTAGGAGCCAATTTAATGGATCAGGTGGTTATTCTCGCAACTTTACATGTTTTACCCAACGTCAATTTTTTTTAATCAAAATACCAATCACTGGATTGTCTGGTCCATACTGAATTATTTACAGACACTGTCCTATAGCTGGAATATTGATGAGGGAAGCAGCCAAAAACAAACGTGAAAATATTTACTATATATTAATTTTCCATTCCTCTGCTCTACACATGTAGGTGTTGTTACACTACAGTCCATCTCAATGTCTTTGTCAGGTTACATAGATGTAACAGTGAGCGAGATCACTACATATCCACCAACGCCAGGTTGAAGAGGGAGAGCGAGGGGGTGGAGAAGAACCTGGCTCGGCAGGAGGAGAAACACAGACAGCTGGCTCTCAAACACAAAACACTCGCTGGCAAACACAAAACAGATAAAGAGGAGGTAGGAAGCAGGAATTTGGCTTGTCTCACAAAGTTAACCCATACAAGAACGAAAGGGTTTTTCAAACATTGTTAAACACCACTCGTTGTTCTTGATATTTCATACAAGACTGTTTATCATCTGGTGGTATCCTTATTGATGCTGTGGCAGGGATCACTTTGGGCTTCCCCCTGAAATATGAAATGAGGCAATACATAGAGGGTATTATATGAGTGTTCATGTCATACTATGTTTACAACACGAGTGTCTAAAGTCCGGTATTTCCAAAGCGAGAGCCATTTTCGAAAATCAAACTTGTCCAATAATGTCAACAATCTTTTGCTATTTCGTTGTTTCAAGTGTGACATCATTCGGATTTCGTTTTTTTGCATCGGATGACTTAAACAATGCATTGCATGTGAAGTGATAACTGCACTAATGCAAATTTTTATGAACTTGGTTATCTCTAACCCTATAGGTAATAAATAGAGCATACTATATGAGTGTTGATGTCATACTAAGTGTGTTTATGACACGAGTGTCCAAATTCCGGTATTTCCTGAGCGATAGCAAGCTAAATACTGGAATTTAGGCACAAGTGCCATAAACATGAACCCTGATATGTTTGCCCTCATAGGTAATAAAGGCCCTTCCTGCAAGTAAGAATCACAGATGGCGCAATAAATGTCATAATCCGGTCCTTCAAACTTCACTTCCGTAGCAACACACATGCAACCGAAGAAAGTTCACAAACAGGAAAATCACATTGTTTAAAATCAAATAACCGTAGTAAACCAGATGATGAAGGTAGTGATCATGAACCTAGTCTCACTGGAACCAAGAGATTTCAAAGGAAATGGCAGAGTATGCACAACTGGCTTAGATATGAATAAAATCATATGATGATGCTAAGAACATAATGTTTTTCCAAATTTGTCATTGAACAACGTCAGTATATACGACAGATGATGTGGATTGTGGATTTGCTTGACCCAGACTGAAGTAGTTTACACATGCAGTTGATATTTTACATGCTGTCATGATCTAGCTGGAATATTGCAGAGTGTGATGTTAGACATTTACTTACTTAAACAGGTGAAGCGCCTTCAGTCTGTGCTACAGCAGAAAGATGTTCAGTCTCGGCATGAGATGAAGAAACATGAGAAGGAAGCAATCAAACTGAAGGATCGACTTCATCAACTTCTAGCAGATAAAAACCCTGCTCGTAAAATAGGTGAGTCTACTGCATTTTGACATAGTGGTGAACATTGTGGGTGTACTGAATACTCTGCTCATTATACTATAGCCCTTGTGTACAGACTTCTCTCCAGTTCCAAAACTGTATACAGCAACACCTTGTTAGTCTAGAAATTGTTGAACTTTCGCCTTTTAATTAAGAGATTTCTCCTTCTTTTGATCTTAGTATGGAAATGCCCTAGAATAGCTTAAAAAACATGTTTCACTTGAACACATCCCAGCATCAACATGGTCACCACATAAGAAATGGGTCACGCATTGTTATCCCATGCATAGCGACCTTACACGACCTGATCACCTGACTTGACCCGCCACACCATTCTCTTTCTCATTGACACAGTGTGGAGACATGTTTGAACATAGAGAATTACGTTTTGTTGTTTTGGGTGAGATCTTCCTCCAACAACTACATCTCTTCTATGGCAGAATATGGGAATAACCAAAGGCAAACGCCCAGATTGTAAAGAATGTTGTCATACCTTTCCATCATACAATCCGCATACCTTATGTTGTGATTGCCATGGTCTATGCAAGGATGATCACTGTTGCGCTCAGTGTTACCATCTATCAGAGGAAGCTTTTCAAAATTATATACCTAAGTGTGAGTTACGACGATTGCTGCCGACAACCCTTCCAGCGTACCCCAACCCTCAGCCATGAGTCACCTGCCACCCCCCCACTCCCCCATGGAATGTTCAAGTGGATGTCGAGGCTGCTGAGCCGTCACTGAATATAGTCACACCCAAGAGCCTTCGGATTGTTTCCACACTCAAGGGCGAGGTCAACCCAAATCTTCAGGCCGTCAACATTCCGACATTGACAAATGTCAGATTCTTCAGATTCGGATTCACAGCGACTACAGGGATCGACATCACAGCTGGGATGGGAATTGATACCTCACCTCTATGGATCTATATCGGCACATGTGCTTCAACCCATATGCATCTCCTGGCCATTACGCAGATCGTCATCAATGCTTGCCATATCTCTGTCTGAATATTACCGATATACACTTCCAAGGGAGCGACACCAGGATTGACATTGACTCCTCACACCCTCAAGGCACCTCCCCTGTTGACAGCCATCAGATCCGACAGTCTCGAAGCAGATTGCCATCACATACACAGTTATTATTTCATTTACAGCGGAAGTGAGAAATATGCATACTTCAGCTGTCACAAAGACTTCAAATCATTAAACCGGCTCCTTTCCTGAAGCCTGTGTCCTTTTCTTTCTCTCCGTCCGTTGTGCCTCTCTCTTTTCAGCCTGTGTTTCCATCCATTCAGCTTCTGTCTATATTTTCAGCCATATGTTATCTTTTTTCCAGGTATGAGTATGATGAATGTGCTTCAGAGAGCAGACGGTCAGAGAGCCACGTGGCAGAACTCAGGACACAAGTGAGTGGAGGATCTTGTTTGTGTGTCAGTCAGTAGGGCTGGGACGAGTCCAAATTTACTACCCGGGTACCCGATACCCTATCCCCCGACCCTACCCGGACACCTGCTATAGGTCTCAAGGGATTGGTACAAAATGTCTGAATGGGAATTGTTTTGCCCTGGCAAAAACTATTTAGATCCCCCTATAAAATGATCAGATCATGAATACACTGCAGGTGATAGACGCTTTATCCTTACTCGAACATATAAAAGTCAGAATGAATGCCTGCATAGTGAGAAAGAGATGTGAACATTAGCTATACTTGTAGTGTAACCATTGAGTTTTATTGTAAATGTCTTTAAAGAGTATGTAATGTGACTAACCATGGGTCTGGGTAGTCATGTGGGTAACTACTCAGGACCCACTCAACGCGAGTACCCAAGTTACCCGTCCCAACCCTATCAGTCAGTGTTTGAAATAGTTTCAAATATTGCTAGCCATTTGGGATAGCTAGCCTTGAAAGTTACTAGTCAGTTTCAATTTCTATTAGCTTTAATATTTTTCCAGAAAATTGATTCTGTGAAGATATAAATAAAGTAATCCCAGATGGCGAATCATGAGTCAAATAGCATGAAGGGGGGTAACTCTGTTCTCCCAACCTCGATTCGGTATGGATATTAATTTGATTTTTGATGGTTATATTATCTACAGAAACGGGAAAACATTTTTATAGTTTTTATAGTTCAACTAAGAGATGTGCATAAATAAACTATCATAAAAAATTTCAGTAGCCAGTCAGGCTAGGGACTTTTCAGAATCTTTAGCCTGACCGAAATTCTGCTTGTGGGCAGATGGCTATTTCAGACACTGGCGATGTCATTTATTATATGATTACTGATAATTTTCCTGGAAGAAACTGAATACCGGTCCATAGGAAAATCTTATGAATGTATTGGTCAATAAGCAGTTTTGGTTACACATTTGTTGTCTCATTAATTGTAACATTCAGCCCAGGAACTTGCAGTCTCAGTTCCATTATATATACAGGAATCCCCAGCATGGGTAATATTAGCCAATAAGGGATGATATGGATTGTATCTTCTCTAACAGTGTCCATGAAGACGTTACTGTTGTTACCATGGCCACCATTGCTTATTACAGATATCAACTTCTGCAATTATGATCCAAAACCTTTTCTGATGCCTTTAGCCTTTAGTTCCCTTAATTGGCCGACCACAAGGACTACAATGTCATCAATCTCAATTGCGTGGATCGATGCTCATGATATCAATCACTGGATTGTCTGGTCCAGACTTGATGATTTACAGACCGCCGTCATATTGCTGGAAACAAACCAACCAAACTTGTTTCTTGTGAACATCTATCAGCAGCAGACCTGCTATTGCCCTGAATGGCTATTGCCCTGAACATGTAATGTGTCTGCAATTGACACCTGTCCTCTGTGTTCCAGAAAGGAGGAAGAGATGTACCAACTGGTTATTGACAACTATGAGGGAAAGCAGAAGGAGTTGATGGTTGAGAACAATGATCTCCGCCAGTGTGTGATGCACATGCATCGAGAACTTGCTTCAGTCCTTGACAGAACTTCTAACTCTCAGCCCATCCCTCCACCTGAAGCTGTATGTTAACTTGATTACACTCTGGGGGTGGTGTGTTGTCCTGGGGGTTAAAGCATTGGCTTGTCATGCCAAAGACCTGGGGTTTGATGGTCATCATGGTCATGCCAGTTTTTGCTGATATGGCAACAATTAATATTGCTAAAAGCAGTGTAAAATCATACTCACTTGCGAAAGGAATAATTACTTAATTCTGTATATAAATCTAGAACTGGTTACATGTCTTACTGAAGCCATTTTGTTTCCGATTAAATGTTTTCATTATATCAAAATATTAAAACAGCTACACGACAATGTACAACCTTACAAACAAAACAATTCCACAATAATTCCTAAACTGACATTCAATGCACTATTTCATCTTTCGCATGGAATCACATTGATGCATATGTAATATATGTGCAAACGAAACAATGCTTGTCATTCAGATTCTAGGAAATGTGTGTGTTATTTGGAAGTCTTTCAATAATGATATACAAACATGTACATGTACAACATTTAATGAATGAATACTGCCTCACTTTCATGACTTAACTCATTTGATTGCCTGATTGTAAAGCCTGGTATGAAAACTAGACTTGATTTTACTTAATGAGCTTATGGACTTGCATGAAATGCCTTTGGTGTTAAAATTTGTTGTTTTATATTCAATACTGGTTAGGTCAACATTGTGATATTGCGCCTTCAGATTACCTTCTTTACATCGTTGATGGTCTGTTGCAAACTGCAGATTCAGTATCATTTTATAACTATTTTTATGGAGTTTGACAATATTAATGCTTATAGTTTCATAAAAGTAACTGCAAATGATCATTAATAATATTAAACAAGGATAACGAATACCGGTTTGCAAATTTTGAACTGGTTAAGAATTCTAATCAAACCATAGCTGGTTATCCAAGTACTCGTGACGGAGGTAATATATACATTTCTGAGTAGAACCTAACTCTGTTGTTTTAAGGTAGCACTGATTGTTTAAGGTGCCAGTCTTGAGTTCGAAAGCAAGATAGTCCCTGATTATCATCTTGTTAGCATCCTACTAATGCTCCTCGGTCACATTGGGCAATCCCCCCACATTAGAGGTAATCTAGAGATAATTTAACTAAAATAATGTTCAGAGTGGCATTAAAATTTTCGCTTCTCTTACTTGATATGTGTTGACTAACATTGCAGAGATGATTATCTAGCATGGCTAACAAGTCACATCTACATCAGTGTTCATATGAAGCATGTATTTCAAGGGGTCCTAATGTTAAAGATTTAAGTGGTCCCTAGATTCCAATACTATAGAAGACATCACAGATGCCAGGACCACCCATAACTTTGAACACTGTATAGACAGTCAAGTAGTTGAAGGGCATTTAGAAGTGATACACATCAGGAAGAGAATTTATGGATGTCTATTGTCCATTGCCCATTACCAATCAATGATAATTAAAGGGCTGGCTTCCAGTTGTCCATAACCATCAGTGCTAATTACTGTAAAGTGTCTTCCATTGTCTTTTGCTAATCACCTATCATTGGCAATTATCTGTTGGCTTCCCTTGTTAAGTTTCACCTTTATCTTATTACTTTTGTTGTCCTTACGTGTACATATATATGCTCTCTGCCTCATAGCATTCATTCACCTGATGAAGGAGTAAGCATACACTCCGAAACGTAGTGTTTCCTCATAATAAAGAAGTTGACATCCATAAATTCTCTTCCTTGTGTATAGACAGTATTTACAATCTCTGTCCTTAGGCTTTTCTCTCTGTTATAACTGTGGTACAAGTGAGTTGAATTCTGTTTTCAAAATGGCAACATTATTCTTTATCTTGATTGTCCAGGAGTTGTCCCATGATGCCTTGTCATCCTCGTCGGAAGAGGAGGAAATTGACGATGTCAGCTCTGTTGTATCTTCACGCATGACAGTTGACGACCTTGAGTTGTCGGAGGGTGTGTGCATGTTATGTCGTCAATAACCGCCATGTCAATTTTGATATTGTAATACAATACTAACATGTTTGTATGAAATAGCATCGGTGTCCCAGTATATTATAAAAGGTACAAATTTTCTAAGTTCATGCATGAATAATAATGTGAAATGGGCTACTTTTTTGCAAAATTGATTTATTTGGTCCCACAGATATTACTGTTGTTTGACTAACTTCCCATACCTAACCATCACTTCAATGTTGTTTTACTGTTATCATGATTGTAAGCAAAATGTACTTTTCTAAATATTGGAATTTTTTTTTCATTTTGTTTTACAAAACAGGTCATTTCCAAATGCCATATGACATTGTCCGAACAGACTTTGAGAAACAATTCAAAACAGTATGCAAGAAAATAAGAAAGAAAATGAAGAAAACAGCTGACATTACTCCAGGTAAGTGGCTCAGATCAATGAAATATTGGTGATTCAATATATCTGTGGTTGCCATGTTAACTGGGGCAATGTGAGGATTTAAATTAGGTAACAAGGATGAAGGTGAAACTATCCGCTGTGTCCTGGCTGCCTTGGTGTGTGATCAAACCCCCAAAGTGGGATCAACACACATGTAACTGTTTCACACTTGATCAAATGTGATTGACAAATCAAAGGTGGAAATAACATGCTTATGCTGCTCGCTCTATTATATTTGCTTTTTAGGTACAAAAATTGTGAGGTATTGAGATATGTGGCTACATTAACAATTCTTTAACCTTAGGCAGTTGGGCTTTAGCAACATTTGTGCTTCAAAATTTAATGTCACATCAACAATATTTCAGCAATATGGCGACTCACTTTAACATGTTTAAACTGTTTAAGAAGAAATATTATCTTTGCACATTTAACACACAAGAACACATTTAAGCATCCCTTTTTCACAATTACAATTCATGAGAACAAACTAGTTTACTTGTCGAGCCATAGATTAGCATGACAGTATTTTTTATAGGAGGGTATTAATAACCCGAAAAAAGTCAGAATTGCTTTTATCTACAATGTTGGGTTATTAAGGCTGAATAAAGTGGATATTTCTGAGGTGGAGTGTCATTTTTACAGCTTCAGTGAACAAAAGTCGAATACTCCCCATAGGGAGCAAGGCAGAGACCGATCGGACAAGGGAGGAGCTGGAGAGACTGAACTGTCAGATGACCAAGTACAAGAAGATCATCAAGCAGCAGGAGGAGCTCATTCAGGTGAGGGGGAGATAATCCATGCTCCTCTGCCTCAGTAAACAAACAGGATTTCCGAAACATGTCTTGTCCTGGAATCTCTCTGACTGTTTAAGAAAATTAAAATTTGGGCAATCATTAGGATGCCTGCTCAGGCAAGTCAAGGTTTCACAGACGTGAATTTAACATCGATGAGACTTCAGGGGCGGTCGGGTAGCCTAGTGGTTAAAGTGTTCGCTCGCCACGCTGAAGACCCGGGTTCGATTCTCGACATGGGTACAATGTGTGAAACCCATTTCTGGTGTCCCCCGCCGTGATATTGCTGGAATATTGCTAAAAGCGGCGTAAAACCATACTCACTCACTCCCCCTATGAGACTTCAATGAAAAGGTCCTATTTCAAGCATGTAGCACCAGAAAAGATTCTTTGTGTCAATACACAGAATGCACATGAAGGTTTTTCCTTTTCTAAAATTGTTGGATTATTGTTATGGGATTAGTTTTTGGTCTTGCAACTTAACTTTGTCTCCCTAGATATGAACCCATACTTTGAATTATTATTGGATGGAACTAATGAACTTGGTGAAGTTAATTCCTGTATTGTCCCCAGCAATCCATCCAGTCCCAGACCAAGTCAGTACAGAGTACATTCCTGCATGAAACTCAGCTCCTGGATGAGAAGGAATGTCTGTCAGAACAGAAGAAATTCTTCTACCAGGAGAAGGCCAACTTCGAGGAGGAGAGACGCAAGTTTACAGAGGCAGCCATCAAACTGGGCAGGGAGGTAGGAGATCTGGGCCCACTTGCACAAAGCGATCTTAGTGCTACAACTATTGTAAGCCTATGTTAAAGTATGGGAGTTACGATATCTTAGCGCAAAGATCGCTTTGTGCAAGTGGGCCCAGGTCTTCATAGCGAGGGACTTGTTCATGCCTTGGGCCTCCAAAGTTTGTTACTGAGGGTCTCCTGGACTTGAAACTATATAAACCTTGGTGAATGCTTGTGTAATGCATTTACTGTGCCCTCAGTGTGAAATACATATGACTGTAGGGAACTTTAGGGAAGTATTTGCTCAAGGGGAGGTAACTCTCAGCAGTGATCTGGTGGATAGTACCTCACTCTGGCAGAGAGGCACATTTAGGGTTCTGTGTTATAGGATCGAAGAGAGGTAATTTGCAATATTTTTATCAGAATAAGTATATTAATATAATAAATGTTCTAATCAATGTACATTATGTTGCATATATCACTCAGCATGGACTAAACGAAGTCATTTTTCACACTTGTTTCCTATTTTGCATGTTTTTACAGAGACAAGCAATCCAGAATGAAAGGTCCAATTTGCTTTTGAAACAGTTTTTCAACCTTACTCCATTCAAAGAGGCAACAAGTCCTATGCCAAAGAAAGGTAGGTGTGTCACTGTTGTACATGAATGAGTCATCTAGGAGCTGTGTCATATCATCATACTGTTGTTGAAACTCAAAAGGTGTACACTAGGGTTCTCCAACTCCCCAGAGATCTCCCTTAGCTAAGAATCTATTGATTACTGGGTTGAATCGCTCATATGCACAAAGTGGTAAACATCATGATTGCAACACATGGAGCTTTCTTCCAAACCTCAACCTTATGTCAGCATGGTCAGTACACTTGTTACATCTTAATCCTACATCACTAGTATTTCCTGCAGCTCCAGTGAGTGTTCAGATACTCAACATTATTATGCTGTGATTTTGAAATAGTATTATACAGTGTCTTTCTTCTCCCAGAGGGTGCCCGCCTTCTCCCTGCCACGCCCTTCTTCTCCCCTGCCCCTGGGGGTAAGGCCAAAACTCCATCCACAACAGACTTCTACAGAAGCCTTGGTATTACTCCAGTGGTCAGGTATGTATTTTAGTTATTAGACTCAAAACTACATACATTTAGTTAGTTAATGAAGAATTTGAAAGGATAAAGTGTGTGACGAGGGCATTGAATTGCCGTATTTCAACACTGTTTTGTACAGTAAGAGATTTTTGGGGAGCATTTTATATATGCTAAAGCATGTAAATACAATAACAACGTATGGTAAAACTCTGTTATATTTTCTGACATCCTTTATCACAATTTGTTTGACATTTTCCCAACATGGAAATTAGTCAATGGACAGCCTTTAAAAAGGGTCTTTATCATACCCCGATCTTTAGCTTTTTAACACATGGATTTGTATCCATGACTATTTATATGCTTTACTAGAAAATTTATCATTGTGAGATTTGAAATGTGAAAATCATTGTTGGATATTTTGATGAAACTTTGACCACTGGACTTTATATACTGTGGTATGCCCTGGCAACCTTGATGAAAATGAGACTTTGATCCCCCTTCTCAGCCAATAATCTAATTTACATGCTTTTCTACTGTTATTTTTGTTGTTTATACTTGTTAACCCTTAATCATGTTAGTAATCTAATGTTGTAAATATTCCAGAAAGATTCAAGTGATCTAAAGAGCCTTGTAGCTTCTTTTGTTTTATTACCAATGCCAACAAATTGTTTCAGCAATGGCTGTGGAGTGAGGAAAGCAGCAAGCGTTGAATCCGTCCGAACCACAGCATCCAAGCGTTCAGCTAGCAGCACCCACAGCTCTCCAGCCTCTCTACAGCTCATGTCCTCAGATAACATAGACTCCCTCAGGATGAAACTCTTCCATAAGGCCAATTCCACAGCTAAAGATATGGAGGATGAAGCATAGGTTATCTCCCCTGGGCACAGTGGACATTTGAAAAAACAATAACAAATTTCAACATTATCGTTTGAAATTTATTCATTATCACATGAATACAGAGCCAAACACATGACAGTACAAACATTCATGAAGATGTTGATGCTGTTGTTAAGACTGATGCATTATGTATATATTGACACAAATGGCTGATTTGAAAAGGTTTGTACAATTATGCATTTTTGGACAAAGTTAACTTTCATTATTCTTTAACAGTATTGTGAATGTAAGGAATTTTTTTATTATTTACTCTAAATTGACGGCCTGAAAGTTTATTTCAGGAACTGTAATTATTTACAATCTTTATATTTGATTACAGAGCTTGGTGCTAATTTTTTGGAGGGTATTACAACATGAACAGATATAACAAAGTGGATCAAAATATCTTTTAATTCTTTGATGACTTTGCCACACTGATAAGCTCTGTGATGCCAATTCAGGATTATATCAGGTATGCTTCACTACCTTTCCATGTCCTCACCATTCCAACATCCTCAACTGACTCGTGAACAAACAACTATCATCTTCCCAAGGCAAGGGCGTTAACGGACTCTGAAAGTCCAGTTTCCACCCTTGCCGAACTAGACTGGAATTTCCAGGCTCAATCGTAGCGCCACCAGTGGCTATTGCTAGTTATATGTCCCTCCTATTGACCAATCAGATTCCATGTCACACATCACTTGCATTTGCTTCAAACAAAATACTCAGCAAAGTGCATCAAATCACCTTTATTAAAAACATGAAAAGATTTGCAAAATGTCTGTCGACGCCCATTTGACATAACACATGCTTTGCAAATCCTGCAGTTGACCAAAATCGGGACATTGAAATCCATGTTGTTTATGAACCAGATTTTTAGTTTGTTTAGCAATTTTGATTGGACTATGCATAGATTTATTAGTCCAGCGAAAATGTAACTCCAGAAATCCAGCCTAGTTCGGCAAGGGTGGAAACTGGAGTTTTATAGTCAGTTAACGCCTTTGCCTCGGGAATATGTGCGACTATAGGGTAGCTGCCATGAACCACTTCTATCCTTATACAGGCAGCATGCACTAACATCACTGTTTTACAATATTTGGACAACTCTCTTGTCTTAGAAATTGTGAATTGTAAATAGAATGTTTTAATAGTGCCTATGAAACTATTTTGTCATGCGATCTCATCCATTGAATATTTACAACTATAGTATTGACACAGGCAGTTAATTGACAGTGATTTGCTATTGACAAGCTGACAAAGTTTGTGTGTGAATTGAGTTTGTTATGTATGTTACATATCAAGTATTTTGTGTTGTGGTGCCCATGTCAAAACTGATATATACTGTGTTTTATGTATCAAAGAATGTGTTTGACTGTGATGCGTATGATTTCACAGCTATGAACAGCTGTCATTTATAATTATTATCAACCTACATCTGCAGATACATGTATTAGGGTTTGGGGGTTTGGTTGGTTCTCTGTGCAAGGTTGTCTCCCTTTGCAGTGCTAGGCTCTGCTGGTGAAGATTAACCTTGATTAAGATCCTCAGTCTGACACTGTCAGCACCCCACACATGCTGATCTGACTTGACCAAAGTGGTAAACGTTAACAACCTTATTCACTTTGGTCTTTCCTCCCACATGAGGTGACAGGCATGACATGTTCCAAGGAATGTAATCCCGAGTCACCCACCCCCTCACATGTGAATGGTCAAAGGGGAGCTATATGTGAAGTGTATTCCTGTGCTCATGAAATTTACAACTGGTAAATGTCAATGACTTGTGTCACTTTGGGCTTTCTCCCATTTAGTTGAATAGCCATGATCTGACGGAGATACTGTTAATAAGAAAACATACAACTTTGTGGATAACAACTTCTGGTTTATTGGTGCAAGTGATGTTTCGCTGTAGATTCTTACAGTTTTCAGCTGTAATGCCAATTTAAACAAAAATACTGTTCAAACAGTGCCAAACCTAACGCAGTTGACACACTCACTCACTCTCTCTCGGTTAATATATAGGTGTGGGACTCGGGTGTCCCAGGCGTCTAAGGCGTCGCAATTCGCTGTGCAGAGTTGCATCCCTTCGACACATCAGAAACCTCAGATTGTGGGCTCGAATCCCTGTTCGCCCTGATTATGTTTCTAGGTTTGACAACACCATCCCCATGCAAGTGGGTTTCACCAAAGTGGTAAACATCAAAGACTTGCACCACTTTGGGCTTTCCTCCACATTAACCTTACACACCATGATATAACTGAAATACTGTTCAAAGCAGCATTAAGCCCAACTGAACACACTAATAATGTACAGATGGATATATCAAGTAAGTGCCATGAGTTACTTTGGTTTTATTTGTTTTCCGCTTTGGGAAAAGTGGGCAGTGCATAGAACATGGAACTCCAACCTTGCTGATTTGCTGTGAAATCAATCCCTTTTGTAGTGGATGGATGTTCCCACTTTCCATCTCTTGACTTCTGGTTTCATCTCTATCTCCGAGACTGCAGATTACAATGAGAGCCAATAGCAGTGAACTGCTCTCCCTGAGTTATAGATTAGTGACTCAAAATTGCCCAGCAGTGACAAATAGTTACCCATGTGTTTGTGATTTATTTCCAAACCAAACTTGCATGGTTTTTGTCTAATATGTTGTCTTTGCATATCTCAAGACACAGGGACCATTTATGAGTCTGTCTTGTTTGCATATCATGTTGTGTAAGCTAGTTGTATATGGATGCAATATGGTACCATTTGGTGATGGTATATTAAACAATGTTCTGCTTGTCTCATTTAAGTGAATTTTGAATTTCTTTCTGACTGGGTACTAGCAACTGAATATTTTGTTTAAAAAGAATATTGGTACATTCTGTGTAGAATTATCCTTTTGAGTTTATATGCTGTTATCTGTTTTTTTTTATCAAAATACATTATTCTGGTTTTTTTTGCAGTTTCTTGGTTGTGGTATTTTAAGGTTTCATTCTGAGTTGTGATTTTATTACATAATATTCTTATGACATATCAAAATACATGATGTATTGTCTTTCAATCAGATTTCAAATACATTTCAAATACATTTAAATGTATGTTTTGCTGAATTCAAATTAAATTGAACATGTTCACAATGTTTTTCTAGACTGTAATATTCATCAAGTACAAAATCATTTAAAAATGTATTCTTATTACATTGTTAAATGATCTATATGAGTTTAGCAGATAAGCTGATCACCACGCTTAATCAAATATATTTTGAGACAATGAAATGTGAATTGTGATCTTTATTGAGATTTATTCAAATTTGTGCACAAACCCTGCTGTTTAGATGATTGAACTTCAAAGTTCAAAACTTCTAGCACTGTTTTGTTAATCTAGAAAAATGTTGTTTTGGAATGGTATCGCTGAAATTAGCAGGGCTTCACATGTTGCTGTGAAGACAGTTAAGCAGTGATCAGGAGCAGTGATGTAACCTAATAATATTCCCTATTATTTCATTGACACATTGGTACAATATGTGAAGCCCATTTCACATGTTCCTCGCCATGATGTTGCTGGAATAATGATAAACGCTGCTTAAAACCTTGCTCCACCCAACAACTGTCAGACTTTTAAGTCTGAAAACTATAGAGGTGTTTACAGGAACAGGTTTTTGGGTTATGCATGTCAACACTTCTCTGACTGTACATTGTGCATATCGTGTTTAGTCTGTCATCCATTCCCAACATTCAACATATCAGTGTTCATTTCACCACCACATATCATGTCTGAGCATAAACTCTGTATATATTTGTAATATGTTTTTATCATGTTTTTCATCATCCTCTTTGCACATGATCTCACATCCTTTAGTTTGAGAAATGACATTTACATAAAGAAAAAGATACACTATTACATCTAAAATGTATAGGTGATAGAAATATTGTCAAGACATGGATTGACAAAGATTCGTTGATGTCAGTCATTTGATATGTTTTATGGCCCATTGTATAAGATAAGTCTGATTGTCATCCCTGCTTTAAGAAGTTCATTCAAGATGCAGTGGTAAGGATTTAATGGATACTCTGACTTGGAAAAAATCTCAGTAGTGTGATGCCAACATAACCATTCTCGTTTGTTGCAGCACATCATTCATCTTTGTTACCATGCTTACAGTTTTGTGTGTTCATGTTTCCAAAGCGGAAGATATTTCAGTATCACCCTTAGGTTAATTAGGTTAATACCTGGGTACCGTTCAGTGTCATAAATCTCATATTTTTTGCAATGGAGAATATGATTGAAATAAAAGAGAATTTAATCTTGCAAATCTGATTTTGTATTCAGTGTGAATGCACCGCATTAATACAAATTCTTGACTTCGTAATCCTGAGACATTACCAAATTCTTATTTCAGAGTGTCATTGTACAAGATATTTTCCCTGTACAAATTTGTTGATTTCATTTATGCTTCCTATCCATGACCACCAGTTTCTGTTACACCCCAGTACTGCAGCATTAAGTGATTGTTGAAGGGACACAAGCCTAGTTTGCTGATGTTTCATCCATTAGACCTATGTTTCCAACAAATGCAAAACTACACCCAAATACTACTTTATGGTTCAGTCTTTTACAATACTTGTATGCAATGATGGTGATATATTTTTTAAAAAATTTTTATGTGACTGTTTGAAATATTCATCATGTGCCAGGGATGTAGTTTTGGATGGTAGATCTCCATCAATGCTGTTGTATGTCACTGCCACAACCCTCCATCGGGAACTATATAGTAGAGTGTATTAAACACCCTTTTGAGATTGTAAAATAAAATTGTTAGTAATACTTTAGAATTAACAGATTTTTATACCCTCTCTTCTATAGGAATTTAAAAGGTTTGATCAATTTTGGTACTTTAATAAGTCCAGTTTTCAAGTGAAAAAAAATGTTTCCCATCACATCAACCGGCGACTTCTTGTCGTAAGAGGAGACTAACGGGATTAGGTGGTCAGACTCGCTGACTTGGTTGATGCATGTCATCAATCCCAATTGCGTGGATCGATGTGCATGACATCAATCACTGGATTGTCTGGTCCAGACTCGATTATTTACAGACTGCCTTCATAAAGCTGGGAATATTGCTGAGTGCAGCATTAAACAACAAACAAACAAACCATCACTTCCCAATGCTAAGGAGGCATTGGGTTATCATTGGAAATATATGTCAGTATTTATTCATAATGTTTTAACAGTGCATAACAGTGAACGCCAGTGTGAGTTAATGCTGTTTCAGGGGTGGTCGGGTAGCCTAGTGTTTAAAGCGTTTGCTCGTCACGCCGAAGACCCGGGTTCGATTCTCGACATTGGTACAATGTGGGAAGCCCATTTCTGTTCTCCCCCGTCGTGATATTGCTGGAATATTGCTAAAAGTGGCGTAAAACCAAACTCACTTACTCCTACCTTTGGAGACCAAAATTGAATGTATGACCAGAATATTTAATGGTTGGTCCCTGCAAGTTTTTCAGTTGATGAGGTTTAACTGTAGTACATAGATTTTCCTGCAAGTAACTTCATGCTAGCCTTATAGTGCTGTAGCATACACTAGCAGCAAATCTGATGGTATTTTGTTACAATTTACACCCTTTTTCTAACAAAGCAGCTTGTTTGATAGTATTAAATATGTTACCAGTGTTCTGTCTTGTGGTCTTTTTCTAAACATTTGTTCGTTTTCTTGAACTATGACATTGAAATGTGAGAAAGAAAAGTCGTGAAATATGATGAAAGAAAGTGGGTAAGAAAAAGTGTTTATTTCTGACACATTAACAATACATATATAATCATACACCACACTCACAAATAAATATTAAAAAATAACGTATTTACATTACAGTGAGATAAAATAGCTTGGTAATACTGTTAGGTGAAAGTGACTAGATTCCTCAGAATCTGAGTCCATTGAGCATTAATACTATCACAGACATTCATTATGTACACACAGGCCATATCAGTATACACTCTGTATAAACTATTCGAGTATTTGATTCCTTATACATGTAAGCAATTACTTTACTATAATCATCACGGTTGGATACCAATGATAATTCATATCAAACTTGGAAAATAGCCTTGAGATCTATGAAAAGTCACGAACCTTGGTGTGAGCAGAGACCATATAATAGATGTATATATAATATATATAATTACATGGTCTCTGGTGTCAGAAGTTAAAGTAAGTAAGTTAAAGTGAACACACATTTGTCCTATTATGCAAGAAATGTTCTTTCACAAATGATTTACACTTGTATATGATTTGTCCGCAATCATAGATCAAGTAGAACACACTTCCTCACATTAATATTGTTTAAAAGTCATATATCGAGTCATGCTTGTTCATCTTCCCGATGCAAGGGCGTTAACTGACTTTTATAAGTCTAGTTTCCACCCTTCCCGAACTAGGCTGGAATTCCGGAGTTACATATTGGCTGGACGAACGAGTCTATGCACAGTCCAATCAAAATCGTGTAACGAACCAAACAACCGGTTGGTAAACAAAATGGAATTCAACATGCAGATTTCGGTCGACTGCAGGATTAGCAAGGCATGTGTACCGTCAACTTGGCGTCGACATGTTTTCTATTAAGGTGCTCCAGTGATTTGATGCACTTCGCTGGGTACGACCCGTTTTATTACCATATAGATCTTGATTTTCGATCAGATCGTCTTGATTGAGCGCCGCCATTTTGTTTGAAGCAAATGCAAGCGATGTGAGCTATGGAATCTTATTGGCCAACAGAAGGGACGTAACATGTAATAGCCACTGGTGGCGCTACGATCGTGCCTGGAAATTCCAGGCAAGTTCGACAAGGGTGGAAACTGGACTTGAATGCTCAGTTAACGCCCTTGCCTCATGAAGATGTGCTTGTTATGCAGTGTAAACACATTGTTGCGTTGAGTGAATGGAATGTGATGGTCGCATCACTGACAAGGAAGGATTAGTTATAACACATCAGTAACAAACTGGAGTCATGGGAACAGGAAATACAGATGACTTGCACATAGGGGAGATGGTATGCCTCGTGGGCATATAATACTGACTGTGTGGGACTTTTACGACGACTGAAAACTTGACTGGCACTATCTCATGATCATCCAGTTGTTCTTCTCCACGCCTTTCTGTTTGTCAACACTCCCGTAAAGCATCACTGAAACAAGAATCAGCCATGGTGAGCTACATTGTGTGGTTATACACCCTCGATTATCCAGTGTTATAATTTACTAAAAAAATAGAGTTTGTTTATAGGCGTCACATGATACATCAATAAAATAGACACGATATGCACAATAAAAAAAACACCCCAAAAAACAAAAAAACATTCGGCCATTGTTGACCTGAGACACCATTATACAAATATACTAGCCACATAAAGAAACTGTGCACGGAGAAAATATATTCTGGATTGAAATACAACACAGCAAGAACAAAATGATGCAGACGCTGTAGCAGCTGAATGATCGGACCATAAGAAAATGTCAACGGGACCTGAACAACATCTGTTACGATGACGTCAGAAGATCAAAATGGAGTAGGGGGTCATACGACAAAGTCACAAAGTCAATAACGGGTATGACCACCCTGTGCGTGAATCACAGCAGTGCATCGGCGACGCATGGAGTCCACCAAATGGGCATGGAAGGCCTGGGGAATGGCCTGCCAGATCCTCCTCAAATCCTGTGCCAAGTCACGGACGTTATCTGGAGGATGTGGAAGACGACGCAGACGGCGCTCCATTTCATCCCACACATGCTCTATTGGGGAGAGATCTGGAGAAATTGCAGGTCTTGGCAGTAACATGACATTGTTATGGTGAAGGAAATCCATTGCGACCCTAGCCGTGTGAGGACGAGCGTTGTCCTGTTGAAATGTCAATCCCGGGCCATGACGTTGCAGGAAAGGAATGAACACAGGCCTCAGAATCTGATCTCTGTAGCCAACACCGGTGAGATTGCCCTGAACAACCACCAAAGGGGTTCGGTGCCGTGCTGTTATCCCACCCCAAATCATCACAGAGCCACCTCTCCACGATTCCTCTCCACAATACAGTTGCGTGCATAACGTTCTCCCAAACGCCGGTAGACACGTTGGCGCCCGTCACTGTGGGAAATGTTGAACCTCGATTCATCTGTAAAGACAACATTTCTCCACCATATTCGAGGTTGGCGAACATGATTTCTTAGACGGTTGACTCGATGACGGTGTGTCAGGATGGGACGTATGGTAGGGCGTCGTGGTCGAATCCCGTACTGACGTAAACGATTTCTGACCGTGTTGGGATGGATACGGCGCAGTCCAGGAATTGTCTGGGTCGTCGTTACTGCCGTTTGGAACCTGTGATGTGTAACTCGAATCCATCTGTCCTGTCTTGGCGTCGTTACTCGGGGACGTCCTGAACGTGGGTGGTCGGCAACGTCATTTGTGTTCTGTTAACGCCTAACCAATGCCGATATCGTGTTACGATGGCACTGGAAATGTGTTGCCACCTGTTGGTGCCTCATTCCCGCTCGGATCATTCCAATGGCTTCATGACGCTGTGCAGATGTCAATCTTGGCATGATTTGCTTGTGATATGCTTGTGTCTGCGCCTGAGAAGTTTTGAATTTTTGAATGACCACAGATCATGCTTTCCAAAGTGACAGCGAGTTTTGAGTTGCACATGCTGTGTACAGCTGCATCGGATGCACGTTTAGTAACACATTGCACGTCCATAGCCCCCCCTCAATGACGTAATATCGCATGGAACCTGCATGAGCGTTTGAATGTCTCCAATAATTGCTGTGTTCAAACCTATATTTCATATATGGACGGTGTGCCCTTATATCTATATTTTATCCGTGCACAGTTTCAAAATGTGGCTAGTATAGATTCATTTAAAGTTCTTGAAATCTTCAATAAAAAAAACATACAGTATGTCGCCATTAAATTATTATAGATGCCCCCAAACCATCATCCCCTACTACATCTTCCCTAGGCAAGAGAGTTAACTGACTATAAAGGTGGAAACTGGACTCTTAAAGTCAGTTAACTCCCTTGCCTCGGGGAAGATGCAATTAAAACGTGTTTAGAAAATAACAGTCGTGTATATAAATGACAGTATGCGTTCTTCAAGTGAATTGTCGAGATAAAAGAGACAAAAGTAAGTAAGGACACCCTCAGATCCTTCTCCACAAAGTGTGTTTAAATTGTCACATATTTGGTATAGATTGTCAAAGCCTTGAATTGGTATTCTGAAATAAGGAACCTTTTTTGTCCGCCTGCCCCCTCTGGGAAAACTGAGAAAGAAAACGAAAAAGTAAGAACGCCCTTACCCAGTGTATTGTATTAACGTACACTGGATGTTCGAGAATATAGGCCCACTCGCTACAATAGCCTCGTTTCAAGTCCGATTCAAATGAAATGATTCAAAATAACCATTCAGTCAAGTTACACACATTAGCCAGATAAACTGAATGCTGCCTCTGTGATCGGAGAGATTGTGATGGTGACGATATTTCCGAAACGAAGCCTTGATGGCTTATGGGTTCAGGGTATTTATCATGATAATAAGATGGAGAAGCGGTACCGAGGATATGCTTTAAGCCGCTTTTAGATTATTCTTACAATATCATGTAGTTATGTGGGATGTCAACCAAATGTACGACCAACACACCGCCCCTGGCCTGCAGAATATAATTACATGACCACATACACGCATATTTATGTTTGTGGATACATGACTTCTATTTTGATTTCAACCCAAAAAGGTAATTTCAGAAATGAAAATCCGTACTTTTTATTTTGGGTTCCATGTCTTTCTCTCTCCTGTAGTTCGCTATCCACGCCGTCCTTTTGACCTCCTCTGAGTCGAAGTTTATGGGTGGGTCCCCCTCCCTCCCCAGGATCAGCTCTGCCCCTGGGGTCTCCTCCATCTGGTAGCGGTCGTTCAACGTCGTCCGGCCGTCCACGAACATGGTCCTGCTACCCCCTGCCTGCATCACCTCCGTCACGTGACGCCAGCTGCCCCCTTGACGCCCGTGGCGCAGTCTGAAATGAAGCCAATTAGCATCTGTGTGCGAAATCGGGTCCTCCTGAATCATCATCTTCATCATTGGAAGCGCTCGTTAAATCTCCAATATCATCATCATCATCATCATCATCATCATCATCAAACTAGCATGACGATGAGTGAGTTTGATTTTACTTCAACTCTATAACGGCGTGTCCCCTTGAAGCCATGCATGTCTTAGATGTTTAGACAGTTAAGGTGAGGTGAAATGGGGTTTAACGTCGCGTCCAAGATTATTGCACTTATGTAGCGACGTGCATGCACGTGTGTGTGTGTGTGTGTGGCTGCTTGTACTAGTCCGGACTGATGCCGATTTATAGTGCTAGCCCACTGAGATACCATGCCGCAGTTTAACATGAATACCCCACTCAGACACAGTATACTGACTCCGAGCCGACCAGTCCTTGTTTTAGCCCCTTAATGCCGAGCGCCAGACCGGGTAACAACAAGTACCATCTTTTAACGTCTTTTGGTATGACGCGGCCGGGGATCGAACCCCGGACATTACGCTCTCCGGGCGGACGCTCTACCACTAGACCACGGAGGCGGTCTAGACCGTTAAGCAAAGTTCCAGCCATATTCCAACAATTCATGTACCTAACCTAACCCCGGTCGTCAGCATTATACAGAATGTTTAAAACATAGATATCGACCAATTTTATCATAGATTTACAAATGTAGTACTACGATGGTTTGGGTCAAAAGGGTTCTGTATTTGATGATAAATTAAGTTAGGAAATAGTCATGGTCAGAATAATTGAGTGAGTATGGTTTTACGCCGCTTTTAGCAATATTCCAGCAATATCACGGCGGGAACACCAGAAATGGGCTTCACACATTGTACCCATGTCGGGAATCGAACCCAGGTCTTCGGCGTGACGAGCGAACGCTTTAACCACTAGGCTACCCGACCGCCCCTGGTCAGAATAAGGTTTAAACACGTACATGTTCCAGTTGGGATACATCAAGGAACAAACATCATAAAGCAATAGAGCATTCACTTATAATGACACTCCCACTTGTATATATTATATATACTCAGCGTCATTATTGAAGGGTCACCTAGGTAGGGTGCCAAACAAAAACATATGCCAACAAGCGCCAATAGGTCTGAGTATGTTGACAATGTGATTAACATTTGAAGAACATGTTGTTTATGCCTTTGTCACAATGATTGGGTGCTTTTATGAAACTGGAAGCACTATTGAAAACATTGGAAAGTGCAAGTTTGAAGGGGATGGAAAAAAACGCACGCCTAAACGCAAACATTGATATAGCCCATGCACGTGTAATACATGACAAGTAACAGTCAATGTGGGTATCAAATGATTCATTCCCGATGCAGTGAACTGCACTCTTGGAAATTGAAAATACGATATTTTTTTTGTATTTGTATTTGTTACTATAGGTGCGACCCCCTCAATAATGACGCTGAGTATATACCACCTCATAAAGTCGGGTGGATAGAGCGTCTGCTCGAGAGCGGAAGGTCAGTGGTTCGATCCCCGGCCGCGTCATACCAAAATACGCTAAAAGATGGTTCTTGTTGTTACCCTGCCTGGCGTTCGGCATCAAGGGGCTAAAACAAGGACTGGTCGGAGTCAGTATACTGTGGCTGAGTGGGGTATCCATGTTAAACTGGGGCATATACACATGCATGCATGTTGCTATATTATTGCAATAATCAGCAACGTTATACCTTACTTCACCTCTACTATTAGTTCAGTGTAGTAGTGATGAGCAAAGGCTTTTTGTAGCAACACTATTGACATTTCCCTAGACTATAGAGGCTTTCTACAGAACGCCAATACGATCTATAACACAGGAGCGGACGAAGAACACATTCCATTTACAAAATACAGTAGAGTATTCTCCTCCGGCTGCTGATATCGTCCAGATAACCATTTTAGTTTTGAATTGAAAATATTTTCAGATCTTTTTTTAATAGATTGTCTTTTGGAATATAATAAAATGGAGCCCAGAGAAATCTTCATTTTCAGAAAACTCAGAATTCTAAACCAGACAAGATTTCCGAAAGTTTTGTTCCGGGGTGTGTTTGAGAGACTATGGGCAACATTACCTAGGTGGTCCAAATGTGGGGTAACTAGCTGACGGCCATTGGTTGCTGATGGCTCTGAAGGCGCGGTGGTAGTCGTCGTAGCCGTTGTTTTGGCTGTAGCGGAGGTGGACGGGCACGCTGCCGTCAACCTGGAAGGAAAAGGTTGAACTTAACATATCAATATTACAGAAGTTGTGTTAAGTGTCTGGCACTGTTTTTAGCACTTCACAACTTACTGTAACCGGAAATGGCCCATTGTACTAAGGACGTAGAAATATGGGCACCAATAAAGTGATCTCAGCGTTCGACAATTCGACAACCGATGCACAATGATTGCATTCTACATCAAATCTTGGAGTTCTAAGACATCCTTTTGATCACCTCAGAGTAATTATCGAGTGCCGAGGGGTTCATGGTCTAAAACACTGAATCACTCGATGTTCAGAACTCACCGCTGCCTCCTTCGCCATATCAGGCTGCGAGAGAGCCACAACAGGTCCCGGGGGTCGCTCCTTGGGTGGGGCTTTACTCCAAGGTTTCCTCTTCATGCCGAAGGCTGGGGACATGTTGGCGGTAGCGTAGTGGTTGACGGAGATGGTTGGGGGCAAGTAGGGACCCTCCGTCACGTCCATCCACCGGGACATATGCCCATAGCTGGTCTTGCTGCACAGAGACACCAGTGTACATGGGTTGTATAGAATATACACAGAACGACCAAGGGACCGACGTTTTTGATAGACTGAGGACGGGAGCATGGGAATTTTGTTAAGAAAAATCATTTGTCCCATTTGATCGGTCATTATATAGCATATAGTTGGTTTCGACAAAAAGTGTTAGATGAGAGGCCTTTCTGTCTCCCGCTATGGTTATAAAGCTGGAATAGTGCAGATTGAGGGGTAAAACAACAAACAGACAGTATGTCTGCCCCTAAACATTTTAAAACGGTAGAGTGAGTGAGGATGGTTTAACGCCGCTTTAAGCAATATTCCAGCGATATCACGGCGTGGGGACACCTTAAATGGGCTTCACACATTGTACCCATGTCGGGAATCGAACCTGGTCTTCGGCGTGACGAGCGAACGCTTTAACCACTAGGCTACCCGACCGCCCCGTTAAAACGGTAGATAAGTGACTAAGAACATACCATGTTCCTTGATCCTTCACTGCCTACCTATTAATTAATATGTTGTGGTCCAAACGACACCTTTCCGTTTCAAAAGTTCTTAGATAACAGGATCAATGTTTTTTTCCGTTTCAAAAGTTCTTAGTAAAGCGGATCCTTGTTTTTCGTTTGTCTCACAATGCACTGTCCACTCTGAACACAATCGGCTATTTCCATTGAACATGTTTTGCTGTTACGGAATAGGGCGCGGCTGGCCGATTGTGCGACATATAAAGGCGACATACATTATTCAACTATTACATGACCCACCTCTGCCGACATTTATCTCAATGAAGATGTACTTATGTCATGCTATTGAACACTGATAGTTGCCGATAATCACCAGGAGACGGCAAGACGTGTTGACTTAGCTCAACCATTGCGTGCACATTTACCTCAAGAAAAAAATCGACGCTCGCCCTTATCGAAAGTGTAGCTAGTTTAGCTCAGTCACAACTATTGCCATCGGTGATTATGTAATGTAGCCACGTGGCCCCACGTATGCTACAGATATATTTCATTACACCAGGTCCTGTTTCACGTAACAATTATAGCGATGCAATTATTCAAAAGTCATGTAATGTAAAAAAGCAATTGTGCTTTTCCGAAATATTTACCAAAAGTTCGATAGTGAGGTTCGGTGCGATGACGACGTAAGTTGCAAAGAAAATTTGCTGCACAAATTTGACGAAATGATCGTACGTAGTGCTACCAACGTAACCATTAGTCGTATACGATGTCGTTTATAACACTGGTTCCAGAATACTCTTGTCAGCGAAAGCCTGCCAGTGCCAGGAATAAGGAAATGCACGAATTCATTTCATATGAAAATAAAATATATCGTTGTGGGGTTATTTGGTCAAGCTAAATAGTAATTTCAAATTTTACCATTCTTGTAAAAAAGTCTACGAATAAAGATATTGATATTGAAAAATTATTTCTTGTGTACGGTATGAGGCGGTGCCATGTTGCCTGTACAGTGTAATGTAACAACATGTAATCTTCACTGATTACAAATGTGTCTCCATTGTGTGACGCGAGCGGATGGTCGGTGGTTCGATGCCCCGGCCGTGTGAAACAAAAGACGTTTAAATATGGTACTTGATGTTACCCTGCCTGGCGCTCGGTATTTAGGAGATAAAACAAGGACTGGTCGGCTCGGAGTCAGTATACTGTGTCTGGGTTGGGTATCCATATTAAACTGCGGCATGGTATCTCGGTGGGCTAGCACTATAAAACTGGTAAAAATCTGGACTAGTACAGGCAGCCACAACAGTGACTGCATGGTAACTTCATTCTGGCCAGATATCGAATAGTCGAATGTATATTTACTGGTATATATACTACCTGTCATCAAACAGCAGGGGTCTTGAAGTTAATTAGGGCGAACATACACCGCAGGACAAAGGACTAATATTGAAATGCTTCACTGACTTGATCGATCTCTGTAATTGTCTATGTATATGTATATAGGTCGAAGCAATGGGATGAGTCGTGTGATTATGTACAGCGACTTCAATCATTTACAACCCAGTATAATTGTGTCAATAATTCTGAATTAAAAATTACACACACACCCCACACCCCTCTGCACTTGAACGCGAGAAAAATAAATTCATATCTCCTAAATTTTACAAGCACAATTTACATGTTTTGAAGACAAATGGCAGTGATTTGATAATTGACACAATTAAATAGTTGATACAATAAATATATTTAAGCTTACTTTGCTCGTGGCGATACATCTCTTTCTTGCTTATAAACAGTTTTCATGTAGTCGAGAGCCATTTTGACGTGCACCTGTTTGACATGGAATGAAACTTATTCTACCTAGGAGGGATAGACCATAACAATCACGTGAGGGGGGACAGATCAGAGCGTTGACAAAGCCGAAATAGATCACTCCATAAATACATCATAACTGATCAATATATATTCATATCTTCCCATAATAATATTGAACCGAAGGCAGTTTAATAGATTTTTGAATGGTTTAATTATCGTACGTTTGTAATATAGTAACAGCAATATCCTGCCCCCTGGCAACTGAATGAACTCGTCCGTTTCGCCTGGAGATTGATCCTAGAGCGTAAGGGCAAATTTCATATACTCACTTACAAAGTATGCATTGTAATCGCATTAGGAGGACCGGCAGGGGGTTCGATAACACTCAGATAAGCAAAATACAGCTTTAACAAGGTTTGTGAAATCACGTCTGTCAAAATGTAATTACGTTGGGTTAAAGACAGACAACACGAGTTTATGGTAGACAGGAAAGTATGAAGATTAATGTTTAAAGAGGCTTTCTGTGGGAAGTTTGAGTCGTGTTAGGTCTGTATCGATTACGAGTTCCCATTGTCGCCTGTCTGTGCCAAATACCCGTGGGATATATATTATATATAAGCCATGTGGGTGACAGAGGTGTTATTGTAGCAGTTAGACATAGACTGGCTCCAGTTTCTCAGTCATCTGGGGATAGAGGCAACTGACTGATGATAGACATGCAGATGAACGGACAATAGTTAGATGACAGACATGCAGATGAACGGACGATATAATGGTTATAGACATATGGATGGACGAGCAATAGAATGGTTATAAACATACGAATGGGAGGAGAATAGATAGGTTATAGACATTCAGATAGGCGGACAAAAGATAGATCATAGACATACGAATGGAAGGACACTAGACAGATTATAGACATACGAATGGAAGGACAATAGATAGGCTCTAGACAAACGAATGGAAGGACAATAGATAGATGATAGACATACGAATGGAAGGACAATAGATAGGTTCTAGACAAACGAATGGAAGGACAATAGATAGATTATAGACATACGAATGGAAGGACAATAGATAGGCTCTAGACAAACGAATGGAAGGACAATAGATAGATGATAGACATACGAATGGAAGGACAAAAGATAGGCTCTAGACAAACGAATGGAAGGACAATAGATAGATGATAGACATACGAATGGAAGGACAAAAGATAGATCATAGACATACGAATGGAAGGACAATAGATAGGTTCTAGACAAACGAATGGAAGGACAATAGATAGATGATAGACATACGAATGGAAGGACAATAGATAGATTATAGACATACGAATGGAAGGACAATAGATAGGTTCTAGACAAACGAATGGAAGGACAATAGATAGATTATAGACATACGAATGGAAGGACAATAGATAGGCTCTAGACAAACGAATGGAAGGACAATAGATAGATGATAGACATACGAATGGAAGGACAAAAGATAGATCATAGACATACGAATGGAAGGACAATAGATAGGTTCTAGACAAACGAATGGAAGGACAATAGATAGATGATAGACATACGAATGGAAGGACAATAGATAGATTATAGACATACGAATGGAAGGACAATAGATAGGTTCTAGACAAACGAATGGAAGGACAATAGATAGATTATAGACATACGAATGGAAGGACAATAGATAGGCTCTAGACAAACGAATGGAAGGACAATAGATAGATGATAGACATACGAATGGAAGGACAATAGATAGGTTCTAGACATTCAGATGGACGGACAATATAGATAGATGATAGACATACGAATGGAAGGACAATAGATAGGCTCTAGACATACGAATGGACCGACACAAGAATAGTTATAGAAGAAGAAGAAGAAGAATGTTATTTTATTAAAGCGTCACATGTTGTAAATCCGGACAGAGAGGCCTACGAGACACTCGTGTCACTAAAATAACAATGAAAATGCACAAAGTGCGTGTAGTTAAATAATTGATATAATATTTAACATTTTAAAACCTCTTTTTAAATATTAATGTTAACAGAATTTACGACATTAAAACGGTTTATATACTAGGGTAGCTAGGGTCTTACATGAATAACTATCACAAATTTGCATTAAATAAATAAACTGGTCAACTATAGACATGCCGGTGGACGGACAACAGATACATGATATACATACGAATGGACGGACAAGGGACAGATAATAGACATATGGATGGACAGGCCAATATCGAGATGAATAGATAAGCGGAATTACGGGCCTGTAAAACGATAACTAGACACGTGGATGGAAAGAGCAATATAGAGAGAAATAAATATATGTGCGGACAGTGTAACTACCATATACCCATTGTGATATGCTCTTGTGGCAAGAAGGTGTACTCGAGATATTATAGTGTGACAGGATCCTATGGGGTCAGACCAACTACAGTTGCTCCCGTTAGAGGGTATTCATTACAACTTATGATATCAAGTTTGACTGTGATGGTCAACGGGCGGAAGACGGTCAGAGATACAGTTTAGTAGACACATAACTGAGTATAGGTAGAACAACGAACAGAGATATCATGGTAGTCAGTTGACTGATATTTAGTCTCTGAAATGAAAATATGTAACATTTGTTTTGGTTAAGTTGTCTTTTAATATGTTTATAGACAGGAGCCCAGATAATCACTACATTGTCAGATGAAACTGAAACTGAAGAAATCTAGTCTTGCCAAAGTATTGTACACTAGCTTGGGATATTTCGGGTATTGATTTGTTTCCGGGTCTGAGACTACTAGTAAGTAGAATGAATGAGTGAGTGAATGAGTGAGCTTTTAGCAATATTCCAGCAATGTCACGGCGGGGGACACAAGGAATGGGCTTCACACATTGTACCTGTATCGAACCCGGATTTTCGGCGTGACGAGCGGACGTTTTTACCACTGGGCTACCCGACCGCCACACAATGAATGAAATTAGCGGGCGGGAGATAAAAAACAATTGATGCAGTAAATTAATTATTCTATCATTTTTTAAATATTTATAATTAATGCTTAGCACTATTATTTAGTGAATCCATAACTGACATCGTACAGATTTGAAGTGCAAATAAACGTGAAGAAATTGATAGTATCTATTCACTCGTTCAGAACAAACCTAGTGAAGCGTTCGTAAAATATTAATATTTTGGTCAACAGTGCACCCTTTCAATTTGCCACAAACAGTAAGAGTATGTAACATTACGCCGCTTTAATGACGCGGCAACTTGAACTTTTTGTAACCATACAGTCCGCCTTAAAAATGAGACATAACTATATAATTATTAACAACCTATCTTTGATGAAGTCGTGTGATGCAAATTCACAGGAAGGTGTAGCAGTTCCAGATTACCAGTGGCTGTGTTAACTGGTGCCGGGGTAATATAACAATTCTTTCGTTCAATTTCTGTCAGCTGTTCTGTTGACAGGAAATATGAGACATTTTTCTTGACAATGCTGCTGCGCAAATAGTTTATTCACATGTGGTTTGGTTACATGAGCTGTAAACATGATGTTAAAAAATGTAAAAATGTGCGCATCGTTTGAAGCTGATATAAGCATTATTGTATCAATAGCACGATACGGATCATCAGCAGTGACTTTGTGTACGTTGGGAGACGGACCTGTGATACAGTAAACACTCTAATCACGGGGCTACACAGCCATCCCACAATGTGCCAGACACTAAATGGTACACTATTACCCATATACAAGCATGTATTTGAAGATAAGACATTTATTCAGGAAACAGCATATTCAATGCTACTTCTTTCCCCTTAATCGGACGAATTCAATGCTACCACTCGCCCATTCATCAGGTGATTCCAATCCAAGGCTACTTCTTCCCCCCTTCATCAGGTGAATTCGATGCTACATCTTGCCTCTTTATCGGATGTGAATTAACGTGACGACGGGACAAGAAGTGGATATACAAATCCTTGCAAACAATATAAGTTGTTCTTCATAAAATATTATTGAACATGCCCTACTAAAATCTACATGCCAATGAAAGACTTCGTGCATATAATTGCGCCCCACCAAGACTCGTCTGAAATTACGCTCTGTAAGCAGTGCGTGCGTGTGTGTTTATTTCTTCGGGCTCACGTACTGGACTTGGTCGACGGTTTAAATCCAGTTATGACCCTTGGTCTATCAGTACTATTGTGATTCACCGTTAAACGCCAACAAACCATGTCGACTTTCCTCTCACATTTAACTACAGGGAATGATTCTCTATGTGATTATAAGCTGTAAAAACAGTTGAGATCAATTAAATTAATTTGATTGATAGGCATTTTCTGAGAAGTTGACGAATGACAACGAACAATTTCTGGAAAACAACTTTTTTTTTTAAAATACTAATACCGACGTTTCGGTATGGATCCTTATACCGTTGTCAAGCAAGCAAGACAGAGTTGCTTGACAACGTAAAAAAAATATATACCGACACGTCGCTATTACAGTAAAATAAAGAAGATGTGATACACGAGTGTTTCGTCAACTTTGTCAATGCAATTAGTTTGTTGATTTAGAAGTGGGAATAATCTCCAACAGATTAAATACATTGCCATTTGTTTTGTCAAAATGTAAATAAAATTACATTATGACAAAGGACAGGGAACGTTTGCTCTGAAAAAATACTGGCATTGGCATTATAACCAGGGAATTTGCACTTGGGAAATCCGTTCTTGGAAAAACATGGCATTATACCTGCATCACATTGTGCTGTAACCGAACTACAGCTGGAGGCGACGTTAAACTCCCACTTACACGCATTGTATATCCATGTATACTTATGTTGTAGTCTTCACATGAATGTGACCATGAAATATATTTTTGAATTTGAGCCTTTAGGATTGTTAATAATTTGAAGAGCATGTTTAAAAAGCACTGATATAAATGCCAATCTGTTAATTATCGTTAATATTCTATATCAAACTCTATTTGTGTTTTCACCATGGGAAAGGATTAAACGATCCAGGACAAACGTGGCAATCCCACGTTATTTCCTATATATAAATGAAATAAAAGTTGCATAATTTCTTTAAAAGCCAAGCAAATTAACTCGATATCTTTCCACTCATATGCTATTTTTTTTCTTTCGTGATAGTGTTTATTTTATCGAACGTCAACTCCAGATCAAATGTTGAACAGTTCTGTTCTACTCAATACACGCTGTGTCATTACAAAATACACTCTTTTTCTACCTGTTTCTGAGACAATGAACAAACAGCACAGTGGCGAAATCAATAACTCATATTTGACTCTACTAACCAGAATAGCACGAGCAGTGTGGGTAGGCAAGACTGCGGAATGAATTGCGAGTGGTTACGAGTCGTCGATTGCCTGATTGAGGCCACTGCTAAACGCGATTACTGCGGGATACGGGTAGATTAACTGACTTAATAACTCGGACAAAACACGTTTATTTACGACGTTTGTTTATATTGGGTGTATTATCCAATTACTGTATGTTTCATGACAAAAGGGCCACACGCTGTCTTAATTAAAAATCAACCCATTAATAGTTGTCGAATATTAAATATGATGGTATAATATTTAATGAAAACAATCGTATCCCCTACTAACATTTTCTGCCCAGTTTGTAATCGTAAATTACTTTCTTTCATGTAAAAAGGTTCTATTCAAGGGATCGCATTGATTTTTAGCTCACCTGAATGAAGATCAAGTGAGCTTATGTCGTAGCCATAAACAGCCATAATGAACCAAAATAAGGTTGAGGTGATAAAAGTATTTATCATCCAAAACTCACCTCCACAGGAGATATCGCTTCGGTGAATTCAAGCGATCTCTTCTAGGATTAAACGCTGCAATGAAATTGCAGCACAATGCTTTGCAGACCATTGTGACATCATCGGCTATCATGACGTCAGAATCAAATGCTATCACTAATCTACTGAAGCCGATAAGCATTACTTTTTACACTGAGACACTGCTGATTACCGTTTACGAGCACTCTACTGTATTCTCTATTTCTTTATAAGTCATATGAACCGTGTGGCTTTATTAAAACAAAATTAGACTATGCTTACTGATTACCTATATGAAACAAGTGGCAATGTCTGAAACATAGAAAGGTTTAAATAAACTGGTTCCTGGCGCCAAATGTGGTGTAAAAAAGCTTTTTTTAAATTTTCACGGATCGAATTTGACATTGAACTGAAAGGGAGTGAAGGAGGTGACGCCGCTTTGATCATTTCCTGGATTATTTCACGTCGTGTCAGCTTGATGTCGGAGGGAATCCCAAACATTACCAGGACGAACGGAGATTCGAACACACGATTATAGGTTTCTGGCACGCCTAAGGGACGCAACTCTTAACAAGGAATTGCGGCATCTTTGACGACTTGGTCATTCGTGAGGACTGTGTAATGACTACAACCAACTTATGACGCCGAGAGTGACTGATTGAATGTCTTTTACGCCAGTCAGCAATTATTGCTTAAATGTACGTCGGCTTGGACCAGTTAAACCAGTACACACGTACCCATCGATCCAGTCCATCCAACCAAAAATCAAATCACTTACTGTGAGCACCAACTTCCCATTATACAGTCCGCTCTCTCATTGGGTTGTACAGTCTAGTTCCCTGGGTAGGCTGCTTTCTATGTATAGTCAGATTGTTATCTGAACATGCGTGTCATACTGATTTTATGAAACGAGTGTCAGAATTCTTGTATTTCCCGAGCGAGAGCGAGGGTAATACATGAATTCTTACACGAGTTTCGTAATGTCAGTATGACACACATGCGAGTGTGATAATTTCTGTATTACCCGTGATTTCTTAATCCTTTTGAGCTCCCCTTTAGAAAAATGCACTGATCACGACAGCCGTCTTAGAAAACCAAACTTGTCGAATGACGTCAACAATATTTAGCTATGACGTCGTTTCTAGTGTGACGTTATTCCGATTTAGTTTCTTGTTTGCATCCGGATGACGTAAACAACGCACTGGTGCGTGTTATAACCCTATGGATAATAAACAAATGAATTCATTTCTGAAGAAACATTTTATTTTTTTTACAAAATGGCGGTATCGGAGGTATATTCGACATTCATCAAAATGTGATTAATGATATACGTTCGGGGTACATAAAACTATCGAAGGGGTATACGCTCGACACGCAGAGACCCCGGATTCTATTTCCCACATGAGTACAATGTGCAAACCCCCTTTTGGTCCTCCGTTGGAATATGGCAAAAAGCGTAGAACTACACTCACGCACTCACTTGGGGTCAGGGTCGGGGTACGATCGATCACCGGTCCATTAAGTCGCCTCATACGACCAGCATATGTTGCTGGGGATTTATTCTAACCAGGATTCCCCACGGGGCCAGTATGCCTGTCAGGGCATAGAGTAGTGAACCCTGTATGTTGTGCAGTCAGCGATAAATTGCAGCTGTAGCCAATGATGTAGGATTATGTGTTTCAGACAAGCCCGGTTTGGATCAGGCAAGCCCGTAGTTTGTTGCTCATGCTATTAACCATTGGTTGTTTCATACAATCAAACCACGCTTCATACAAGGAGAGGGGCGGTTGGGTAGTCTAGTGGTTGAAGCGTTCGCTCCTCACGCCGAAGACCCGACCTGGGTACAATGTGTGAAGCCCATTTCTTGTGTCCCCAATATTGCGGGAATATTGTTAAAAGCGGCTTAAAATCAAACTCACTCACTCACTCACTCATACAAGGAGAGCGTGACTGATTCTAAAATAAATGGTTTCGCAGTAATATCTAATGACATTGCTAGCCACAGCAAAACCCTTTTACTCAATCAACCCTCTTAAGCATGTGTTACATGAAGGAAATTATTTCCCGTAATGATCCAATTCTGAGTTCAGATTACGCAAATCGCTTCAGCATTTTGAAAAAGAAACACCATGCGACCTTCCTGTGTTGTTAATGCAAATAGCGATTTCATGACGGCTGTGAAATCCCCACACGTGCTCGTTAACCTGAACCTATATACAGTCATATGTTACACGCAGCACAGTCGTGTTTACACAACTTGCTGTGCATTTCTTGTGGCGACGGATACTACTTTTCTGGTAGGCCGAGGTAGGAGTCCATGGGAAAACTATTTAAATTCCATCGTTTGCAAGTAATTTGGTTAACAATGTCTGGCAATTGTGCATAGCAACTATTGAGTACAAGTATTACAGTGTGTTAAGCGTATGACTATTAAATATTGTTGACTGGTTGAAAAAAGACGACAAATCGAGAAAAATTACACGGGAAATACACTTTTACGATTGTTCGAGAGTCGAGGTTTTGAATAACATTCATTATTTCTGTATGTTTAACATACGCGTCTCAACACAATCGTTCTTAAAGGCGTGTTTTGGACAACATTGAATTCTAGATATGAATGTTCCTACATGTATATTTCGGTCAGAAATATGTTTAGTTACTTTCCCAGGGTGTGTCGTACGACGCCACGTGTTAACAATGACAGCAGATAATCGAGACTGGACAACACAAACCAGTGATTGATAGCACGAGCAAAGATACACGTCGTCGGGAAGCAAGGACACACAACTAACCAAGTATCACATTTTAACCACCCAATCCACTTTCAAGTCGATTGTTATGACAAATAGGATTGTATGTTGTTTAACGCCGCACGCAGTAATATTCCAACTAAGTGACGGCGGTCTGTAAATGATCGAGTCTGCATCAGAAAATCCAGTGATTGACATCATGAGCATCGATCCACACAATTAGGATACGATGGCGTGCATACATCAACCAAGTCATCGAGCCTGATCAGCCGATACGGCAAGCGTGGGTTGCTGAAGACCTATTCTATACCCCGGATCTTCACTGGTCGACAAATAAGAGAACGCTGCGATGCATTGTGACATTTTATATATTGTCGGGTGCTGAAGGTACCCATGAAAGTGAAACGTAGCAACAAGCGTCCGTCAGTTCTCGGAATGAGTGACACGGAATGAACAAAGTCCAGATTAGGCACAAACGATCGTCATCGAGTATTGATCATGATTGAAGTAGGAAAACACGGCATGAATGGCAAGAGATCTATAGGTTCAACACACTACGAGCTACCGTCTACACGTATTGCACAGACACACAGTGCGCAGGTTCGCCCAAAAGGCGGACGTCAACGTGTAACGTTTTAACGTAAAGACAATGTTTATTTTGCCCACCAGTTATTAATGACTGACCGCCTCCGTGGTCCAGTGGTAGTGCGTCCGCACTGAGAGCGAAAGGTCTGGGGTTCGATCACCGGCCGTGTCATACCAAAATGCATTAAAAGATGGTACTTGTTGTTACCCTGCCTGGCTCTCGGCATTCAGGGGCTACAACAAGGACTGGTCGTCTCGGAGTCGGCATACTGTGTCTGAGGTTGGTATTCATGTTAAACTGCGGCATGGTATCTCAGTGGGCTAGTACTATAAAAACGACATTAGTCCGGACTAGTACAAGCAGATACACACAGACACATACGCGCTATATAAGTGCAATAATCGTGAACGCGACGTTAAACCCCATTTCACCTCACCACCTTATCAGTGACTACGGGGTTAAACCACATTTACACTCTCACTCAGAATAAATACCACATGAGCAGTGGTCATTCACTGTCTGATTAATGCATACGCTCTTTTTGCATCTATACACTGAACGGATTCATCTGAGAAATCGGATTACTGAAAAGCTGTTCATCTTCAAAGGTCTGATATCCGTGTCCACCGTTAGATCTATTCCGTCTAATTCATGTCCGGCATGGTACAGACAAGCTTTATCGCATGAGACGAACCAATTGTATGGAGAGTGAACTGGGCTATCTGACCTGAGGTCGCATTATAGGAGATAATTTGTAAGAAACTAAGGCAGCATCAGTCCCAATTTTGGGATTATGAGTAAATGAGGGCCCGCTTAAACTCTAATCCGAGACGCGGGGGTTAACACACCTGCTTACCAGTTGAGATTAAGATACTACAACGATAAAGGGTAACTTTCGAGACAGCGGAAGTAATTCGAGTTATCCGTACTAATTAAATATTCCCTACAGTGTTCCAAACAGAGTACCATAATACCATTGCTTTATGCATGACCGACGTCGAATGATAAATGACAATGTTAATTCACGAAGGTTCAGCCCCTTACTTTTCCCATTAAAATTTGCATTAGTATGTGTTCAAAAGTAGGCGGTGTCCATGTGCATGGGCGGTATCTGGCATACGTCCAAACACACGATTGCGCATGCGTGTGGGAGTGACCCGCGTCTCTGTTCCATCAATGCCTTAGAAGCGGAAGATCTCACACAAGCCGCCAGTCACCTCAAACTGCACACCGGCATATTCTAAATGCATAATAGGTGGGGCGACAGTCGAGTTTATTTTTGACGAGCTCAAACAATTGTCTATCGACCTTGTCTTCCCACGAAGTCATTTTTTCCGGTGGGCGGGAATCGTCTTTGTTATGCGCAGACGCCTATCTATCTGGTAGTATTCATGGTTGTTTGTCGGGCGCTGTCTGGTTACGTTGTTGGGGATTTGGTTAGAATAGCTCACGGTATAGAAGGAGAGGTATACAGTTCTGGTGATAACTTGGGGGACTGTGTCAATATGTTGATGGTTCATGCCTGCCTGTTGGAGTCAGTGCTGAATGTTGAATACGTGGACTGGATGAACAGACGTAGCTGATAACTGATACATGAGTGTGTGACGATGGTTGTGTGCCGCTTTTCAGCAATATTCCTGCAATATTGATTGATTGTTTGTTGTTTAACGCCGCACTCAGCAATATTCCAGTATTATGACGGCGGTCTGTAAAATAATCAAGTCTGGACCAGACAATCCTGTGACTGACATCATGACCATCGATCCAAGCAATTGAGATCGATGACATGCATCAACCAAGTCAGCGAGTATGACCACCCGATCACGTTAGTCGCCTCCTACGACAAGCATAGTCGCCTTTTACGGCAAGCATGGGTTGCTGAAGACCTATTCTTCATTAAATAGCACGGCGGGGGGCACCTGAAATGGGCTTCACACAATTTATCCATGAGGGGAATCGAACCTGGGTCTTCGGCTTGACGAGCGAACACTTTAACCACAAGTCTACCCCGCCGGCCTTAACTGATAGATGGAGACGTTGGGGCGTTTCTCAGAGCTGTGGGGTCATCAATAACACTGGTTCAGAATTCTCACGAGAACAAAGTCAAATCACAAGACTAAGAATCATTTTATTAAATCTAAACATACGTAGATAAAATTATAGTGATTTTAAATTCGGTTTCACATAAAATATTCTGCATGTATGTAGTCGTTGAGCAAAATGTTCCTTATAAAAAAAAATACAGTCGTACTTGAAAATCACCATGAAGTGCCTACTTGGCATGACACGTGATGGAGGAACGTAGTGTATACAAGCCCACGAGATATTGACGATGGTAGCCAACGAACAGGCGGTAGATATACGATGAACTCGGCCACACCGGGATAACAGGTGACATGAAACTGATGTGGGCTTGTATCTCTGAATGTGAATGGGTGAGTATGGTTTTACGCCGCTTTTAGCAATATTCCAGCAATATCACGGCGGGGGACACCAGTAATGGGCTTCACACATTGAACTCATGTTGGGAATCAAACCCGGGTCTTCGGCGTAACAAGCGAACGCCCTAACCACCAGGCTGCCCAACCGACCTTCTTCGAATGTATTTCAGTGTTTGAAAGTAAAGTAAAACAGTATTTCGTAGCGTAAATTGGATTTTGGGTTACATTATTAGCGTTAATAGATTTTTTTAAAATGTCCTCTGAAACTACTTAAGTTTGAAGACGCGTGAAGATCCGGTGTAGAATAGGTCTTTAGCAACCCATGCATGCCGTAAAAGGCGACTCTGCTTGTCGTAAGAGGCGACTAACGGGATCGGGTGGTCAAGCTCGCCGACTTGGTTGATGCATGTCGTCGTATCCCAATTGCTCATGATCGATGCTCATGATGTCAATCACTGGATTGTCTGGTCCAGACTCGATTATTTACAGACCACCGTCATAAAGCTGGAATATTGCTGAGTACGGCGTTAAACAAAAAGTAAAGAAAGAAAGAAACAAACAAACTTAAATTTGAAAGATTTTGTTCTTCGCACGAAAGTTTTACATGTATATTTAAATAAACCTGCAAAAGTTAATATCCAACTGTTTATTAAAGACTGCATAACTAAACAAATATTTTCATATTTCGTGGGTGAGACACGCATCATGACTCACCTCACAACCACGACCAGATTGTGACGTCATCACACCATGAATACCTGCAGCTGAATATCGTCCAAGGTCAAGCGTTGATACAAACATCTTTATAAAACACTTTAAGATTCATATTATACATTTCAATTTCACACACTAAAAATAGAAAGAAAGAATTTCTGCGAGACCATGTTTTTATAAAGATTGAATTTGTGTGTAAACGACACAAATGTTTATATTTAGACTTCTCACAGTGATAACCTGTGTGGGAAAAGGCCGGATTTATATTCCCGCTTGTACATTAGCTGGCTTTCACAGGCAATACTAATGAACTAAGTTCTTTCAGTTTGGACGTAGAATAGGTCTCCAGCATAGCATAGTCACCTCTGCTGAAGACCTATTCTACCCAGTACCCGGGGTAGAATATATATTAATAGGTCGTCAGCAACCCATGCTTGCCGCAACAGGCGACTATGCTTGTTAGTAAGAGGCGACTAACGGGATCGGGTGGTCTGGCTCGCTGACTTGGTTGATGCATGTCATCGTATCCCAATTACGTGGATCGATGCTCTTGTTGTCAATCACTGGATTGTTTGATCCAGACTGGATTATTTACAGACCCCCGTCATATAGCTGGAATATTGCTGAGTGCGGTGTTGAACAACAACAAACAAGCAAACCCTCACGAGAATAAGTGGAATGTAATCATGAAAACTACGCTACCACTACGTGATTGTACTGACCGAGTCCAGACATTTTACTTTCTGAAGCTGTTCTGTCAATTATAGTTTTTAAACATTGTGTTTTGTTGTTAATGCCACTCAGCAATAATGTTAATCAGCTATATCACAGTTGCGTGTAAACAATAGAGTCTGGAGCAGGCTAACCAGTGACTGATATAGCAATATACATTCCACGCCGTTTGGGTACGATGACACGCAGTTAATCAAGTCATTGAGACCAACCGCCTATTTAGGCGCTTCTCACACGTAATAGGTCAGGATTATTGCACTTATATAGCGACGTGCATGCACGTGTGTGTGTGTGTGTGTGGCTGCTTGTACTAGTCCGGACTGATGCCGATTTATAGTGCTAGCCCACTGAGATACCATGCCGCAGTTTAACATGAATACCTCACTCAGACACAGTATACTGACTCCGAGCCGACCAATCCTTGTTTTGGCCCCTTAATGCCGAGCGCCAGACCGGGTAACAACAAGTACCATCTATTAACGTCTTTTGGTATGATCGCACCCCGGACCTTCCGCTCTCCGGGCGGACGCTCTACCACCTGACCACGGAGGCGGTCCACACGTAATAGGTTACTGAGGACCCATTCTAACTCGGAATCACCGAGGAGGCACTTTTAAACACATACCATATAAATAACGTGTGATATACTTACAAAAGAAACCTTAATCTACCAAACACATTATCAGAGAAGCGACCACAGAATTAATACAAATATTGGATGAATCGATCACTTGTACTCCCCATTAACACAAAGTGTCATGTGAAGATGGCGCATCACAACCATGGCATCAACGAGCACGTGCGCCACGTGTATTTGCTAGTGTTGTTTATTGATGCTGTCATGCCGTGCATGAAATATATCTCTGATGCATGGGATGCACGTGGTGTTTGATTATGGCATGATAACTAGAGTCAGAACAAGCATTTCTGCTGGGCTGGGTAAACAAGTTTACGTCGTTCAGTGGCAAACCACGAACTATTTCCAAACATAAATATACACTACAAAAACGTAAAGGACCACCTGATTCTTTCATATTACTGTAGTTATTCTCTATTGCCATGACAAATAAACTACAGTAATAGGAAATAATTGGGTGTTTTGACTTAGTATCAACTGTTTTGAGTAGTATATTACGTCATTTGCCAAATAAACCACAGAAGTTTTGCAAGGCTCTGTAGTTCACCTTCTTATCCACGTTTCCACGACAAGACAGTGGCTTTTCTTGGAGATTTCAACACTATTTATCACAAACAAAATTAAGAAAAATGGGCAAAATAACATTTTCAATATGCCCCTCACGGCGGTCAAGGTCTCAATATTATTTCTGTGGGTATTGAGTCTGTTGAGTCAAACATGGGTTATTCCATTGTGACAAGGCGTAGGTGACGAAGGTTTAGACAGGGTCGATAACTCTCACTCTAAATACAACCCATGTCATGTGATGGGCGAAAGTTGTCCTTGTGACCCGAGCTGGGCCTAAATCCAATACACAAATTGATATATTGGTAATCGTGTTATGGCAAATCTAATGTTGTCCTCAAACTCTCAAAATTAAACACAACAAATATAGCCCCATTTGAAAATTGGCATGTTAACAGTCAGTCTTGTAAACATATACATGATGGTTTTCAGTACAGTAATTATAGTTCAGGAAGTGTCAAACATACATTTGTAGTGAAACAGCATTTAGTAGATGTATCTATCTTATATCTACAACAACTTGTGATTAAAGCGTCCGAAGGCCCGGGTTTGATTCCCCACATGGGTACAATGTGTGAAGCCCATTTTTGGCTGGAATATTGCTAAAACCATACTCACTCACTAGATCATTGGACCCGTGAAGATCCTGGGCAGAATAGGTCTTTAGCAACCAATGCTTGCCGTAAAAGGCGATTATGCTTGTCGTGAGAGGCGACTAACGGGATCGGGTAGTAAGGCTCGCTGACTTGGTTGATGCATGTCATCGTATCCCAATTACGTGGATCGATGCTCATGTTGTCAATCACTGGATTGTTTGATCCAGACTGGATTATTTACAGACCCCCGTCATATAGCTTGAATGTTGCTGAGTGCGGCGTTAAACGACAAACAAACAAACACTAGATTATTGCTAACTGTGGCGTTAAACACTGAACTAAACCATGGACTAATTTACGCAGTCGTCAACCTTGAAGTGGTATTATTTCATATCAGGTAAAGTAAACAATTTAGTACCAATTGAGTGTCTTTTATTACAGGTAAGTTTTAAAATCTTGAATGGTGAAGTTATTTGATAAAAAGAAGAAACGCCATGATCCTTCGTTTGCAGCACGACTTGGGGCTGTGTCATCTCCTGATCAACTGTGTTCCTTTGGATATAACAATGGGCGAATATTGGTTGTGGTTAAGATACTCGGTATGTATCATGTGGCCAGAACAGCTGTTGCTTCAGGCAATCCCCCCGCAACCTGGGCGATAACCTGCCCTTTAACTTTGTTAGCGCGTGCCTAATGCACGTGTGGCACGTGCAAAACGATACTCTCGGGCGAACGTGACCTAGGGACAGTGAAAGATACCTGCGCCGTGACAGCTATTGTCAAAACATTCAGCTGTCAAAACTCTCACCCAGCAAGACAAATACATTTTCCAAAGTACCCGTTAATAATAATCTGGTCTGGTATTATTCTCATCACAAAATCATCAAGTAGAAATTTAATTTTACACGTTTCCCGCTATTGATTTTGCGCACAGGTTGCGCTTGTGAAATATATTAGAATATAAAATCAATTACTTAGATCAATATTTCACAGACGAAACGCGAGCTCTGAAAAGATTTTGCTGAGATGCTAAATTCATAATACAAGTAGATGGGTTTTATTCATAGGGGGCGTCTATTGTTCCTGTGCTATGTATCGATCAACGTGACCTCTACAGTCGCCAGAACCTTTTTTCGCATGACCCCTGTTTACATAGTTTCTGAATGAGCATTTATCATGACAAAAACAAAATTAATTGGATTTAGCTTGAGAATGATTTGTTGTTAAATATTGTTCTTTGGAATTAGGACTGTCAGTTAGTTACTGCTGTTTTATGTCTGGCTTTCATATACGAAAAAGTCTGAAAATCAGCAAAGCAACTTCATTGTAAATCTAATGGAACACTCTGTGAGATAAATAGGCGTTCAATACATCCGTCATGAATTGTGGACGGAAGATAATAAATCTATCAACACCATCAATGTACAACAACAGTTGAAAGAATATCAATGATATCATTTGCACGCATGTATTAAAGTGTCTAGATGATTTAAGGTTTAGGTAATATATAGGCGTGTAGGATTGTCCATCATTGTTCCATCATGGGTGCAGGCAATCGGCCCATGCAGCTAGAGTAACTGCGCAGCCAACATACAGTCTCACATTAACGCTATTGTTTCTTAATCGCGTTGTTCGTATAGGACTGTGATTAAACTATCAAACGCATGACTGACATTTTGTCACATGAAGCCAGTTACGAAATCAACTTTTTATCTGAACAGTAGGGATTTCAAAATGGGTGAGTTAAAAAGTTTAACGTTGTTTTGCATCACACACACAAATAGTTTACCCCAATTCAAACCATTTAAATTCATCAATATCCAAAACACCAAGATTTAAAACACTTAGTTTTAAATACTTATTTCTGTTTTAAGATTTCAACTTTATTCGAAGTCATGACTTTCTACTGAGAATGTTACAGGTGTTTAGTTAAGAATCAAAATCCCCTGAATATGGCTATGAATTATTAAGATATTAATACATTTTAAATTGATTTTGTGAAATGGCAGTCATACTGACAATGCAATTATAACTCCTGATGATTCTTCCACAGACACGAGTGGGCCCACACAAAGAATGTTTCAATCAAATCAGATGACACTTGTAATTAGAGATAATTATCCCCTCCTCATTAAAGGCGCTCAGGTGCATTCTGTCACTGTGGATTTGTCAAACAGTCCTGATCAATCATGCATTTTTTGGGGTTGAAAAAAACCCATTCAGAAATAGGACATGAGGTCAGTGCGCGTGATGACCAGCGAACCCACGGGGTCATTGTGATCTCGACTGAACTGCCTTCCACAGCTGCGGGTACACCTACTACTATTTGTTTTATTTTGTTTGTTTGTTGTTTAACGCCGCACTCAGCAATATTCCAGCTATATAACGGCGGTCTGTAAATAATCAAGTCTGGACCAGACAATCCAGTGATTAATATCCACGCAATTGGGATCGATGACCTGCAACCAAGTCAGCGATCCTCACCACCCGATCCCGTTAGTCGCCTTTTACGACAAGCAGTCGCTTTTTACGGCAAGCATGGGTTGCTGAAGACCTATTGTACCCCGGAATCTTCACGGGTCACACCTACTACTAAAACATACTTGGTGCCATTGCCGCTAGTGCTGGTGCTCCTGCTACTTTGTGTTTGGTTTGTAGCAATGTTCCATGTAACGTCGGCCTGTAAATAGTAGAGGCCAGTGATTGATATTATGAACAATGATCTACGCTGACGAGGAACCTAGGCACACAAACTATATGTCATCGAGCATGACCATTCGATCTATTTTGTCGTCTAGCTGGAATGTTGCTGAGTGCGGCGTTAAACAACAAACAAAATAACAAACACTGGTGTGACTCTGACAGTCACTACTACTACTACTACTACTACTACTACTACTACTACTACTACTACTAAACCAGTGAAGATCCGTGGTAGAATAGGTCTTCAGCAAGCCATGCTTGGAGTAAATGCCGACTTTGCTTGTCTTTCGATTGTCTGGGCCAGACTCGATTATTTACAGACCCCGTCATATAGTTTGAATATTGCTGAGTGTTGCGTTAAACAACAAACAAACATATAATGAATTATTAACGTTAAACAAAAAACAACAACTACTGCTACTACTAATACTACTGTTGCTGCTGCTGCTACTACTACTACTACTACTACTACTACTACTACTACTACTACTACTACATGTGTCTTGGCTGTTAAATCAGTGATATTCATAGGAAAGTCGGCAGTCTGGAGCAGTGAGACAACGACAGTATGATGACACGGATTACGTATTCAAGGCTATTCAAAAGAAGCAAGTTTCCGAATTACTCTCTCCTCCAAGGTCTGAATTCCGTCACCTGCAGCGACCAGCTGTCGATATTTTATCAGGATGCCGCTGTTACATTTAACAGAATCAAGCGTTCTTGCAAACTGTTGTCTGGTATCTCGCGGTAGAGAGGACAATGTAATTTCCTTTACTGTGTTGCAACCCTAATTGATCAAATATGTTTTGTGTTTTGGGAACAGATGGACAAAACATGCTGTAAATCTGTATAAAACACGTATGTCTTTCCAATACACTGTAGTTTGAGGTGGACACAACATACAGACTTTTCAATAGCGTAAAGTGAACAAAACACGCAAGTGTCTCAATAGCGTACGGTAATGTGAACAATATATGGAGGTTTCCCAATAGCGTAATCTGAACAAAACATGCATTTCTCTCGATAGCATAATCTGAACAAAATATGCATGTCTCTCCATAGCGTAATGTGAACAAAACATGCAGGTCTATCAATAGTTTGAAGTCGAAAAGACACGCAGGTGTTTCAATAGCGTAAGGTGAACAAAACATGCATGTCTCTCGATAGCGTAATCTGAACAAAACATGCATGTCTCTCCATAGCGTAATGTGAACAAAACATGCAGGTCTATCAATAGTTTGAAGTCGAAAAGACACGCAGGTGTTTCAATAGCGTAAGGTGAACAAAACATGCATGTCTCTCGATAGCGTAATCTGAACAAAACATGCATGTCTCTCCATAGCGTAATGTGAACAAAACATGCAGGTCTATCAATAGTTTGAAGTCGAAAAGACACGCAGGTGTTTCAATAGCGTAAGGTGAACAAAACATGCAGGTCTCTCTAATAGCGTAATGTGAGCAAAAACATGTATTCCAAACGCAGAACGTGAAATTAACAATACATCCATGCAGTGACACGCCCTTGCATTTCCCATGATACATTACACAGCAGTGAGTCAACCTATTTGAAAAATACATACCGATCAATGACAAGGACCCCTTCACACACACATTAACACGACGGAATTCTAACACGTTATATTTAACACCTTACGCATCTACAAAAGTCCCACATCATTTCTCCCAAATATGTCAATCCCCATTCCTGATCAAACATAATTACATTGTGGTAGTGTGGTCTTACAAATTCAGTCACCCGTGAAAATGAATTCCGACAACACGTGAGGAAAATGTGAGACACCCCCGAACTTTCTATTTATCTTCCTGTCTGCCTTGAGGGATGTGGGGCCAGGTTCCGGAACACCGGTAATAAACCTATGTACACCTCTCAATAATGGACCCGTCCATTGTTCGTTAGACATGCCTATTCTCCAGTGCTGATTCCAGTCTATATATAGAACTGAATCCACACACAAAATGTAGGGTACAGTAAATCTGTCGCGGAAAGCTTTTATTGTTGAAGAGGACTTTATATTAATCGGGTTATATAAGTGTACATTTATATTCGTATTAATGTTTGGCTTGTAGGTTTATGGTTTTGGGATGGGTAGTTTACACAGATACGTGCAGGACACATTCGTCAACGTTTTGTTGTGTTATATTATTTGTCGTTTTGATATCCTGTTGCCTCGTGATATCAAAACGAATCAGTTGATTGTTGCCGCGAGGTCAGGAAGACACGAAGGTACATTGTATAGATGAAAGCTAGTCGGTGTCCGTGATTCAGCGTTATCAAATATGAACATATTCCATTACGTTGAAAAAAACTTATTTATAGCATGCCAGATGCGCATTAGCGATGTTTTAAATAGTAATTTCAAAGTTCAGATTCAGAAATGAAACATGGCATAGCCAACAAAAGTACCGATCGGGGGGGGGGGGGGGGGGGGGGGGGTTAAATGAAGTCATATAGGTTTTTTGACAAAGCATGGCGGTACAACGAAAGCAGAAACTGTACCTGCAGAGAAGGCCATGTATATAGTTTTTTCAGTTATGAAAAACGAATGCCATGCCTCTAACAGCTACCTACCGATCATCAGGTGGTCATGGGTGGCCCATTGGCCCGTTGCAATTCAGTGTGAATACTTGCGTCCCTCGTGAGGGCCAATAATTGTTGGCCGGCGTTCGAGTCCCAGATGTTTGGTTTCTCATGTCCATATCAAAACCGACAAAACCGAGTAGCTACACGTGCTCGATTTGTACAGGCCGACGCAATATATTTGGAATACTGCGGACTGTACATAAAACAACATTCACTCACTCGTTCACTTATGAGGGCAAGAGGGGCGGTGCCTAGTGGGTAAAGCGTTCGCTCGTCACGCCGAAGACCCGGGTTCGATTCCCAACATGGGTACAATGTGTAAATCCAGTCATTGACATCATGCCCATCGATCTACGAAATTAGAACGCGATGATATGCGTCAACTAATATCTTCCGTATTACTAGGGCGGTGGTGGTAACTAGAGGTTCTTTTAAAAGGTTCGCTTGTAACATCGAGGAACTGGGTTCGATTCCCGACATGGGTACAATGTGTGAAGCCCATTTCTGGTGTCCCCAGCCATGATATTGCTTGAATGTTGCTAAAAGCGGCGTAAAACCTCACTCACTCATTATGAGGACGGGGGGAACGGGTGGCCCAGTCGTCTAAGGCGGCGCAATTCGCTGTGCAGAGTTGCGTCCCTTGGGCACGCCAGAAACCTATGATTGTGGGTTCGAATCCCGGTTCACACCGATTATGTTTCTAGGTTTGTCAGCACCATACCCGTGCTCGTGGGTTTCACCGAACTGGTAAACGTCTGAGACCTGCATCACTTCGGACTTTCCTCCCGCATGAAGCTGACACGCCGTGATATGACTGGAACACTGTTAAAAGCGGCGTTAAACCCAACTCACTCACTCATTATGAGGACAAGAATATGAGAGAATTCGTTATATGTTTCTTGTTTATCGCCACACAGCAATAGTCCAGCTATATAACGACGGTCTGTACATAGTCGAGTATGGACCAGGCAAACCAGTGATAGACATCATGAACATCGATCTACGCAATTGGGACACGATAACATGCGCCTTCAAGTAATACTAGGGCGGTTGGGTAGCCTAGTGGTTAAAGCGTTCGCCCGACACGCCGAAGACCAGGGTTCGATTCCCCGAATGGGTACAATGTGTGAAGCCCTATTCCCCCCCGCTATGATAGTGCTGGAATATTGCTAAAAGCGTCGTTAAAACTGTACTCACTCACTTACGTATTACCGCTGATGGTGTTCGAGGAATAACCTGACTCGGTCCCGTTACAGTAGTGGTTTTCTCGTCTGATGCCAATGCCCCCCCCCCCCCCCACACACACACACCCCGCATGAGTACAATATGTTAAGCCATTTCTAGTGTCCCCCGCCGTGATATCGCAGGTATAGCTAAAATGCTAAAAATGGCGTAAAACAATACACATTGGCTCTCTATGAGGTAAATAAGACGATAGAATTCATTATAATTAAGTGTTTGTTTGGTTGTTTAACGCCTCACCCAGCATATTCCAGCTATATGACGACAGTCTGTAAATAATCTAGTGTGGACCAGACAAATTCAGTGATTGACCAGACAATTCAGTGATTGACATCATGGGCACCGATCTACGCAATCGTGATACAATTGGCATGGCTGCAATATCGTTAAAAGCGGCGTAAAACCTCACTCACTCATTCAGTGTAATAATGGTCATCATTGTCTGGTGATACAATTTAGTTTACAGGTAAAGAGAGCGGACTTTGAATTATCTTAATCAAACTTGCTGGGACTGCAAATTGGCCCTAGTCTAGGCCCCCTTACAAAACGTTGAAACGGGTGATTTATCGACATCGACCGACTATTTTGCCCATGCAGCGATTTTGATCATCGCGAGCATTGCAGGACATGTGGTTTTATAACTGCTTACTTTCAATTAATATTTAATACAGCATGTGCTGTTCTCAATTGTTTTCATATGTCAAGACGTCGTGTTCGTGTTGTCAAACATGATTATGTAAGAGAGTTATGTTCGATAAGAATTTCTTTCTTTGAAGATTGAACTACACCCTTATGTGATAAGAAATTCCGAAGATATAAGCAGGCTTAAGATTAAAGAGTCACCACACAGTACGTTTAGCGGTAAATAACAAGCCAAAACCTCTTCTGTGATAAATACCATCTTAACCCAAGCTGAAGTGATAGCTAGCGGCAAGAAATTCTCCGGTAATTCGTTGCAAATGCGCTGTGTTCAAGAGAGCCACAATTTACAGCGAGCACCTGTAACCCGTCGTCCCCACGGCATAATAGACTCGTCCTAACTAAGGTAGGTTCGCTGTTCCCGTCCGCGATCATTTGTGTATTGAGTCGATCCACAAGTTGTACCGTTCGTGTCTCCGTTATATAAACGTGGAGGTGGTAATCTTCAAAATACGCAATTAACGTCGCGTGGGATTCCGAAAAGTTTGGATTATATCTGAAAGACATTCGGAATAGACTTGCGTTGTCTCATCTGTCAAGGAGTTTGAATTGTCGCCTCGACTTTCACAGGTAAGTGTCATCAGCTTGCCGTATAGGTAGACTCGACCTTCTGTTGAGTGAAATCTACCTGTGTCGATTTCACGATATATACAAGTGCTGATGAAGGACAAAATGTGACTTTTTGATAAATTGTTTTAGTTTTATGTTTAATAATGTCGATGTTACCTGCGTCAATTTCTAGTGAAGTTTTGGAGTACTTTGTGAACCTGTTCAAATATTGTTTGACGGTGTGACATAAATAACTTGACACACATTCCACATAATACTTGCTATCATCACACACGAGGCAGGATGGTCCCCTCGTCAGCTATTCATAACATGTTTTCGTAAAACACCGCCTTTAACAAATAGTCAACCCGGCGCATAACAACATGATTGTTTAAACCGGAATATTTTAATAATTCATGAAATCCTCAATCGTTGACAGGAAATGTGCACTTTTTAGTAAAAGTGGTTTAATTGATAATCGTATGTATAAACAAAATCCAAGTAAGCTTGATATATTTCATCTAATTCTTTTGTGTATATTAAGATTCAAATTTCAAATCTTTTGTATTTTTATTTAACAAAGTTTTTTAATGAATATTAATGTATGACTTTTGACTTTTGAACTTTAAACTATTACTTCATGGCAGAATTAAAAGCCCATGCTATTGACAGCATGTCAATATGACAAGCAGCCCATATAGTTGCCCAACTCACAATGAATGTTCATGTTTATTCATTGCATGCATGGCTGCATATTTAACAATGTAGCCCCAAAACCTGGTTGGGTTCGTTGGAACAGTCTATCCAGTGTACTGGCTTCTTTTTGAATGCAATTTGAAGACTGAATTGATAAATACTGTCATCATAGATTTGATAATAGCTAGTTTCGTAAATTTCGAAATAACTTAGGTTTGGAGAGACAACTTTCTATAATGGATTCTGTGGGCAAATCAGCCAAGATGCATGGGGCAAGATTTAAAAATACATGTACTAAATTATTAGAGTTAGATATGTTGGAGAAAATATTGATATAAGAATTCCATTAAATTCAAGATATCACTAACAAAATATCTGTTTACCATAGAGCCACTGGATTTGATGTCCTGAAGAAAAAACCCCCCAAAACTCAGAATTTTAAGTTATAACGAAACCCCTGACAATAGGAGTTTGTAATAAGCACATCTTCCTTGGAAGAGTGTTTTTTTTGGAATTCTTAAAAAATATATTATTTATGATATTAATGTGATATGATCTCCACATTATGATTGCAAAATGACAGTAGTTTTTAAATACATGAGTTCTTGTGATCAGTAGTTTAATGGTGTGAAAAAATATATTTCTATCTACCAGGTTAATTAGAGGTTCTGTTTGAAGAAAACCACATATATTGCTAATTTACCAATTACTTCAATAGGTGGAATGTTAACAAAGAAATAAAATTGCAGATCACTTTGTAAGAAGAAAATTGAAAAAAGTTGGTTTAATTGAAAAATAGGTTTTGTGGTGTAATTTCTTGTTTAAGAAGTTAATCCAAGAATTGCTCTCCTGCTGGTTTTGAAAATTGCATTTTTAAGTCAGGTGACTGTCATCTACAACAGTTTCTGAAAGAAAGTGGAACCAGAAAAATATTGTCTTTATCAAAATGTTCTTAACGAATGGCAGTACTTATTAACATGTCTGACAAATTTTGTAAGCCATTAATGTATTTACATAAATTGCATTACAAATGTTTGATAGAAATTTGAGTACTCACGGTATTTCACATGTTCTAAACACTGGGGGGTACTGACAGTATTTCACATGATATTGTAATGTGCATAAATACACTATAAACACTTAATGCTATATCAATTTGGATCTTTAATCATAAGGATAAGTCATTGTTACACAGACAGTGTTTACAAACCCTCTTACACATGTACTCTTGGAGTTTCAGGATATTTTATCTGCTACCCTTTCAGTATTGAATTTGGGCAAGATTTAAAAGATTTGATGTTATTTTACTAAGGCTCCTGTCCACACCAATTTTATTTAAAATCTATACCAAACCAGAGATAATTTCCAACTTTATATTCCTGTGAGGTGATCAAGCATGTTAATTGCAAAATTGCATTGAAATTAGCAAATCAGTGTTACTGACAGGCCGATGTCTAAATTCAACAAACCAATAAAAACAGAACAATATGGGCCTTAACGAGAGAGGCCAGTTCACAAACCCTGCCAGGAGGAAAGCCTCGGGCCATGTGTCCACGACACTTGTTAATAGCGCAACTGACAATGATTGCGAGTAATTACGACCTTGCCAATTTCCTGTCATTATCAATAGAAGGATGCAAATCTCTGCCAGACACATCAAACAACAGTACCTGTCACTTACACCTGTCCAGTTACCTGTAATTAACATTGGGATTGTTCACACCTGAAGACAGTCTGGCCACTGGTCAAGCTTCTGTTCACCTGTACAGAGTAATTAAATCATGTATATTACATAACAGGGCTGTAAGTGTACATAGCCCGGATGGGTGATTGCAAGGAATGGGGGGTGGGGGGGCTGTTTATTTCAACACCTGCTACTGTGGGATGCTGGTGTGGGCGGTGTGATGTAATAGTTGTTCAAGTAGACTGTATCCTTGCTGTTGTTTAGACAGCAGGAGAGTGTGAAAAGGTGTAGTGGGTTTATTTGAAGTAAATATTTATGTATTCTACTTCAGGGCTTCTTGATAAGGACCAAGTGATTCTTGAGTTGCAAGTAGCATGCCCAGTGTATCAAATTTAGCCATTAAGGAAGAAGGTATTATTGTATACTTAAATGATGTCTTTGAAAGGCATTTAGAAGTGATACATATACATATACATATATATGCTCTCTGCCTCATGGCATTCATTCACCTGATGAAGGAGTAAGCATATACTCCGAAACGTTGTGTTCCTCATAAGAAAGAAGTTGACATCCATATATTTTCTTCCTTATACATATATCATTTCAAATTTTCTTTTTAAAATACCCAGTGATACATTCTGTACCACACAGGGATTCGATTAACTCTTGGACTTTTCAGAATGATTTTTTAAAAGACTAATTAGATAACAAAAAACTATTTTTTTTAAACCAATCTCTCGTTTTAATAAAATGATTTGAAATATGTAGGATATACAGAAATGTCTTGTCATATCAATGTTTTTTTGTAAGGTAATAAGATACCTGATGCAATTCCTATCTTTTAAATTGGATTTGGAAGGAACTCCCTTTTTATTCCATATTGAAATCCCAGGTGTGTGTTTGAATTGGGTTTTGAAGCCAATTTGTTATGAGTTCCATCACAAGTTCATTTCTTCAGCTCTTTGTCCCTTTGTCATATTTAGAATCATCTTTCATATTTGCAGAAGCCCGATCTACCATTGTAATAAATTGTTTTCTATGCAAATGGTTCAACAGGGGTTTCGAATAGCTGTTTGGTTGCTCTCAACACTTCTACTGGAGGGTAGGAGGGAGACAATAAATGGCAACAAATTGTAGTTTGGGGGACCATTCAGGTCTCTACCTATGTAAATGGAGACGGAGTCACGACCTTAGCCGCCCTTGGAAAATGTCATCGCTGACAGGGAATTCTGGGGGATGGAGCGTGCACTAATTCTTTTGGCCATTCAAACCTTTAGCCCTCTAAACAGCAAGGGTGAAAAAATATTGAGCTATTGTTTACCCTGGTGATCAGAAACGTGAAAGAATGCCTTAGGCCTTGAAAATTGTTGTTGAAAATCTGAGAGCTTTGTTGTTCAATTGTGCTTTTAAAGTGGTGCGTTTGGCTTTGTGCGCTTATAGTTGCATACGTAGATAGAGCAGATTAAGTAGGCTGGGGAGGTACTTACTGGATGGATTATGTAAATACTGATTGGTTTGTAGTGAAAGATCGAGGTTAATGCTTTGTTTAAGTGTGAGAGGGTTTTTAACATTGGGAGAGCTCTCACGGGGGATGTGTTGAGTTGTGGTGTTAACAGGTTGTAGATTATGTGCAATCTGTGTAGAATCTGAATGTCTGTATGTGCTAGCATGCAATACTTTCATATTCAGGGATACTGTGTAACCTGTTTTATCTGGACTGAACATTTACAGTTGTTTGGATTAACAGGTGTCATGGATATATTCAGGAATGTTTATTATAAGCACAGATGAACCTATGAAATAAGGTGTATTTCTTAGCCACATGTTGCAAAAATACATATTTTCTAAATGTTTTTATTTCAAAATTACATATTATGACAAAGATAAATTAACATTGCTATCATGCAAATTAGTAAATATAGAAAGAAAATTATTTGAATTAATAAATGATTAAATTTAAGCAATGTCTTATTTTTCAGTATTCTACTTATTAAAAATGACATAGGGTATGCAATTTGAAAAGATAAAAAGGTTTTAAAGATTTTGAAATGTAAATATTAAACAATAGTTAGAACAAAATAAAAATTGAAAGGTAAATGGTACGTGAAATGACAATTTTGACAGAACATCTAATTTTGTTGAATTATTTTAACAGCAGGACTTCTGACAGGCTCTTGTTCATGATGATTTATTCCAAAATGCACTAAATTGACGAATAATTTTGTGATGCATTGACCTCGGGGACCAAAATGGAGTATATTTAATTGGTTAAGTGCCAGTTGGTATGTTTGATCTATAACACACACTGTGTCCTTCCGACATGGACTCAGCTCTATATCCGGCCTCTGTATCACATCACAAAGGCATCTGTTACACATATCATCCACATCAATGATTGACAGCCTATGAAATTGATTTGCATCAATTTCGCTTTTCCTCATGAGTTGCTTAAGATGTGATGACATTTAAGGAGAGGTGAGTTACTGTTATTCTCTTTGTAAAGAGAGATTTCACTAGAGGTTTTTCTGTAAAGCATTCAAGACATTTGAACACATGCTTCATAAAGAACAATGTATCATATTCAAAGAGTTGGCAAATGACATGGCTTTTGTTTGAATGCAATATATATTGCTCTTCATATGTGAAATCAATATTTTCCAAGGTAAATTTATTTTAAAATCCTTTGTAAGAAGGCTGATGTAATTCTTATGATGATATAAAGCCTTTTTAATGTTACAGGGCTTCTCTTGAACACAAGTCATTTTTGCATCATTGTTGATTGAAATGGCACCATCGTTGTTTAAAAACAATTTTTCAGCTCTGGTAAAGATAGGAAACTTCACAAGGCACAATCTGGTTCTAAGTTGCATACATTTGAAATTTCCAATTCTCAAAGTAGCAGTAGTGATGTGATTGTTAGGAAGGTTTAAGACCAAATGGGTTCGGAACTTCATGAGTTCTACAACTAGCTCCAACCAGGTAAATACAACACCTTCTTCCAACTCTCACAAGACAGAATAGATTAAACTTTTTTTTGTGTTCGAGAGAGGCAATGGGGATTGAGTGGTCAGTAGCTGCAGTGGAGACTGATGGTGACCATTGGCCTACTGTGAGTGGTGTGAGCCTGCCTCCATCGTCTAGCGGTAGAGCATCCGCCCGGAGAGTGGAAGGTCCGGGGTTCAATCCCCAGCTGTGTCATACCAAAAGACATTAAAACATTTTACTTGGTGTTACCCTGTCTATCGCTAGGAATCAAGGGGCTAAAACAAGGACTGGTCAGCTTGGAGTCAGTATACTGTGTGGGGTAGTCATGTTAAACTGCAGCATGGTATCTCAATACAAGCAGACACACACACACGTGCATCCACGTCGCTATAAAAGTTCATTTGGAGTAAAAGGCATAATACAATCAAACACCGTTGTATCGAAGTTGAAGGGACCTGTGTAAATACCCTGTGTCATCCAAGGTTCAACACAACTAAAAATGCTGAATAAAAAAGGAATATGCAGGGATCAAGATTTTACTTCGAGACCACTATACGTTCAACATATCAACACAAGTTATATGAATGATCACTGAAAATCAGTGAAGACACCAGGTGTTTGCAAATACCTGTTCAAAGCCACGCTATTCCCCACTCACTTACGTCAGGTTTAGAGGGGGTATTCGTCTGAACATATTCGTCTGATAAACCATGCACTGTAAGTCTGTTTTTTCCAGCCTCCTGGCTTTTGACAATATCTAGAATACTTCTCAGGTTTTGAATGATAAATGCTAAATGTCCATATCGTCTGTAGTGTTTTGTTTCAATCAGATTAGATGTCTGAGGCTTCAGGGTATAAACACAAAGGTCTAATCAATCTCATATAAAATCAGATGACTTACGTTTTGAATTTTTACATAGACCAAACAATGAATGATTTCATGTTTTCCATCTCTCATGCATCTAGTACTATACATAGTGTAAGCTGTCTATAAATAAACCAAAACATAATTCTAAAAACATGATAATGAAAATTTTCAAGTTTGCAATAAATCAATTATAAAATTGTCATATGATCTAAATAAATCACCCGACATTGGACATTATGTTGATGAATTGACTGATTGACCGATTGACGTATGTCTATTAATCGCTCAGTGGATAAGAAAACACAAGTACCAAAAAATATTTTGCAGTGTTTGGGTTTTGTTATTTTAATTTATTATAGTTTATTTAAAAAATACAAACAGAATATATATTTTCAAACTGTGAAGGTAATATTTGCGGTATTGAACAGCTTGCTTCAGACTGGTAATTACCTGTTGTAGTGCTAAACAATGGGCTTGCCCTGCAACATATTGCAATTTGTCGATAGCAATAACCCTATTGTCTTTCATCGAGTGTTTATTGTCTTTATCTTTGTGCAAAGTCAATCAGCCGCAGAATTAATGTTATATAATAGTGGCTCAAATATGCACTTTGCATGCATGAGAGATTTATGAAAAAGTTATGACAAGTTATTGAGTTCAGTAGTCAATATTTTATTAGCTGTACCACTTCGGACTTGTGAATGACGCTGCCCCAGCTGTGTGTTTGTGTACAACTACCTCCAAGCATGCGTTTGCAGGTCAAATTGAATTGGCTGCATCAATAGTTTTTTATTGTAAATTTCTTTGAAATCCTTGGAGCAAGTATTGGTTGTTGAATGGGTTGTCAGTGCAGAGTAATATGAACGTAGTGGAAATTTGTATTGAAACATATTTTTTGGCATGTGTAAAAAGGCGTGGAAAGGCGTCGTTACTTTGTGGACATGGCATCCAACATCAGATCAGAAGGGCCGTCACTTGAATCCAAGTACACGACTCAGGTATCTTATGGCCACTAAACACACATGGCATATCATACGTGACATAGCTTCTTATGTCACTCACTCACTCACTCACTCACTCACTCACTCACCCAAGCACTCCTCTCCACTCCACTCCACTCCACTCCTCTCACTCACTCACTCACTCACTCACTCACTCACTCACTCACTCACTCACTCACTCACTCACCCACCCCACCCCACTCACTCACTCACTCACTCACTCACTCCGCTCACTCACTCACCCACTCACCCCACTCACTCACTCACTCACTCACTCACTCGCTGGATGAAGTGTGTTAGTACAAGTACAAGTACAATTAATGTACCATGTCATACATTCTCCCATTAGTCATCTGACTGGAACAATTGAGTTCAGTGTCCATGGCATTTGGTTTAATGGACATGTCAAAATATTTGACAATGATTATTTGTCATTTTACTCTAGCACGTGCAAATGTGTTGTCTCAACATCTAAATGCTTGTTTTTGAGTTCTAACTGTACTTGTGTAAATAAACACTGTAATATGGTATTTGCATTGGATACCAGAGTGTATCAAATAAACAAACATTTAAATTTAATAATAGTTAGATTTTTGTATGATGTTTTTTAATATTCAAGGCTTATTCATTTAAACTTACAGAACTAGAGGTGAAAATATTCCTAGAATAAAAGTAGAATATGAATACATATGGCAATATAAGCTGTGATATATGATACACATTGTTATACACCATAAATAATAATAATAAACATGGTATGGTATGTTTTAAGTGAACAGGGATCTTTCTAGGTATTGTGTATGTCTATGACATGGCCCTTGAACATATATTCTATCATTACTGGATTCTAATATGACTGGAATAATGCTGATGTGACGTTAAATTTGAACTCACTTGCTATATTCCATCAGCAGGTGTGTAGCATGATACAGCTTTTAAGCATATTATACACCATTTAGCCTAAGGCACTGCAATTCACATTACACTGTTCAGAGTTCTGTCCCTTGGCCATGCCAGGATCCTATGAGTAAGCCATTCTTTGTGTCTGTAATCCATATTTACTAAGTAATGCAACAAAACAGTGTCAATATCAATTCACTCACTCAAACCACAATTTTTTTTAAGAATTGGAAGGAAAACATGGCTAGACAGAACTAACTGATAATGGAATAGCTATCTCTGAGTCCACAGTCATCCTTTGATTACAAACTACATTCACGCGTCTCTTCCATTAGTCAATGTGCTTTCTCACCGCCTTTTTCCAATATCTCTGATCAGGTCAATAAAAATGCTGATACGGAGACCTGTTTTTATCTTCCATCTGTGTCTCCTCATAATACTGAATAGACATGGAGCCCCATCATCCTTGAGGACACGGTACTAGACTCACATTTAGTGCCAGAAATAAAGTTTTGGAACTTAAAAATATATATCTACAAAATAAGAAATAAATTTCAAAAGGTGCCCAGAACAATGTTTAGTTTCAGGCAAATCTACACTTGCCAAATCTTTATAGGCTTGAGCTGGATTCATATTTCCAGAGCTCCAGATAAGCTTAGGTGTTGTGGGTATTTTACCCATGCATTTTAAAATCATTGGGTATCAGTAATTCTATCTGGGTATTCAAATGTCTGTTACCCACTAGTTTTTACACATGTGGGTATTTAAGTTAAATATTTAAAAACACTATTCATCTAGTCCCTGCAAACTGGTGTCATGTGGGTTTGAGAGCTTTATAGGACTTATAATTTCCAAATAAGTTGCTGATTTGCCAATCGAATATGCAGGGTTACTTCACAATATTTTGAATATACGCACAAGTTTTATTTTTGTAGCGTATCTGTAATGTTCGTTGCGTATCTGTAATGTTCGTTGCGTATTTGATACGCTTGGATATTGTTTTACTGTGTATTTCTGCATTTCTGATGCATATTTTACCCAGATACGCAGCTTATCTGGAACTCTGTATTTCAATATATTCTCTATTGTCTGGGAGACAGAATATCATGGTACATGCAGCCCACTGTATAACACGCCCCGCTCCGGGATGTCGTACTAACCCACCCACCCCCCAGGGGACATCGGGCAGCCAGGGGATCAGGAAATGCATGCTAGAAGGCAGGGCATACATATCTGAAATAGCATCTAGCCGTTGAGCAAAACTGACACAATGCATGAAATTGTGTGTCCACCTTGGACAAATAAATCATTATTTTACATGTAAGCAGTGTTCTTGAATGTTATTGAATCAGATTGGTTGCCACGTCTAATTAACGCAGTCCACTCACTGGACATGGATTGTTTGACCATCAGCTTCTGACCATATGGACTATGTCCATTTCAGTGCTTTCTAACATGGATTAGGGTAGTGTTAGCACTGCAGTATCAATTTACTTATTAATTCAAGGCAAATTTGCTGTAACTTGAGAACGGTAAGTAGAAGTTTAAGCTCGTTAATTTGCTGTCTACAAGCAGAGGAGAGGCATTTTGGATGAACTTATAGCAGTCATAGATGACTGACCTTGGAAGTTTCAGAAAACAGAAGACTGATAATGACTGGTTTAATGACTAAATGATTGCTCTGCTCTGCTGGACAGACAGGTAGGATTGTGGATAGTGTGCTCACTTGCCATACAGGAGAATTTAGTTGCCCATAAGGAGTTTGTATATCCAGAACTGATACTCCTGTTATTATATAACAGCAGTATTCAATTGCAGTGCAACAATCAATCAACCAATCGATGTATCACATCAACTCCAGTCCCAGTGGTAATACCTAATGACATGACGAAATATCAAAGTTGACACTGATACCATGAAACCATCTTGATTGATGTAATAAATCAATAAATTATTGATAATCAACATAGGAAGTAAACGAGAAGTAATCTATTTCAATTTTTTTCCCAAATTCACCTGGTTTGTCATAACATGTCCATTACATTATCGCCAATTATTATCAGACTACTAACCCTTTATTCACGAAGAGCTTCCTTGTCTATGGAACCACTGACCTATACAATTCCGTGATGGAACCTAGGAAATCGTGCACATACATATCGACATCAAGTTGACATCTGCTTTGTGGGAAGCTGGGGTGACACTTTAAGATTCTGTTTTATTGATTTCGACTGACCGAAGCCAAAAGCAACAGGAAATACAACAAGAATAGTTAAGATTTTTGGGGGGAGCCTGTCTTCTAGATTCTTATGTCTTGAAGGGATCAGAAAAAATGGAACGACAGAATTGTAACAAATAGAGTTGACTTTTTATGCAACAACTGATAAAATGCATGATTATGTATTAATGCATATAATAGTAGAACTAGTAAGCCCCTGCTCTTCAAGCAAATTACTGGTAAACATGATTTTGGCCCAATAACTAAAGTAACGAAAATATTTTGTCCAAAACAACTATACATTTGTTTTTTTTATTATCATACAAACTCACAAAGTATCAAAATCAGCCGAAAGCCATCGCCAGATTCACCACTTTCTAGTTTGATGCAACCCAAAAATCTTGGGGGCTGCTAACAGATTATCATGCTGTTCACTAAAACATAACTCGCTTTCCAATAAAAAGACTTGTATTGAATTTTTTATGTTACATTTGTGTGCTCTTAATGCAGGTGTGTCCTCATAGTATCCTGTGTAATTATATTTTTAATAACTTCTTGGTGGTGCATGAACAATGGCTGATGACTCTACTCCTTCATAAGACCCACTTGAGTTTGCGGTCTGCTTGTGTTTGAAGTACACGTCAAAGTTTGCCAGCTGAAGACCGGCGAAGTACTCGCTAAGATCACCAAGGTTACTCACGTTTGTACAAGAGTCCTTACTTTCCTGCTAAAACAATGAGAAATGAGACAGATGACATCGTCAGGGTATTTCTCACGTTGCTATGTTACTTCCCCTTGTAAGAACACATTGCGAAAATTTATGACGTTCTTTGTTGACCTTGGATACGCGGAGAATGATAAATGTCGCTAATTTTGCGGGTTTTTCGAGAGGAAGGGCAAACCTACACAAGAGCTTCACCATGATTGGGGCAATAAAGAGGAAATTAATTGCTTAATTGTTTGCGGGTGATGTTTATGAATTATTTTGGTCGTGTGTAACTTCGTGATAAGGTTTTGTTAAGTGTTGAGTTTTTCCAGATAAATTTTGTGATCTATTTCATTAAAAGTTTCATGTTTGTCATTTGGTATTGCTTTTAGATAACCTGAACATTGTCTGGTGGATGCCATGTGACACAGCATATGGTGAATTAACACTTGATGTTATCTATTTCATAAACAATAAACAGACACTTGAAGCACTAAATTAGGAATAAATCACTATAGTACTAATTGACACGGAACATGTTTCCCTCACGACCTTTTCACCACAATGGCCACTGTAATATGATTTTGAATTTTCGTAATTATTTCGTTCGTTGAAGGATAAAATTTGCATGGCATGACTCCAGGCTGACCAATAAAGTGACCGCAACCGAGACAGACGACCATAAAGCCATGCACAGAAATCGCCCTAATTGTTCGTTCATTATCAGGCCCCTAAAAGCTAAGTCCCCCAATCCCCCGTTGACCCTTGCCCTCCATTCATGAGAGTGGCCTGCGTGGCTGGATGGCCAGGGGTCAGTAAGGGCTCTGAGTGACCAGTGGAGGTCTTTGTGTGGACTAGGAGGTAATCATCTCATCAGCTCCTGGATTACGTCTCAAGTGATGTCTGTTTCTCACCTGTCAATCAGAAGAGTATGGCGTAATTAGCAGTGAGATTGAGTTGGAATTTGGCACAAGTTGCTGTGTTCCTTCCTGTCCCAGGTGTCTCGGGATACTGTTATTCTGCCGTCTCCACGTTGTGGCCAAATCTTCAACTGGTAAGAGTAATCTGTTCTGCCCTTGTTGTGGTTAAATATACTGTTCAAAAGAAGTTGAACACCTGATTCTTACATATTACTTATAATAGTTAATTTGTCACACCATGACTTCTAGACTAACATTTAGTCTCTGAAATCTTATATTACACAATATCCTCCTTAACTCTAAAATAAAAAATATTTCCCTATGCTGATAGAGTTAGCTTGATCTGGCTAGACTTGCTTTTGTATGCGTTTCTAGATTTATTTTTTTCATAAAATAAATATATGCCACAGTCATGGTGCAGGACTACATGACTTCTTCTGTGTAGTAAAGATCAAGAAGAGGGAACTTCAGAATATGTTGTTATTTTTGTGCTCTGAAATTTACAGTAAACAATGTCTATTATTAGAAATGATACGAAATAAGATGACAATATTTGTTTGTCAATAAAGTCTTCCATGTGATGGCTTGAGATATCATGTTTGTTTTTATATAATTTTTTATATGGACTTAATGAAAACTTTTGATATGAACTTAATGAGAACTGCTACTCAATTTTTTTATTAAGAGTCTATTTCTGAATCCCTCTGAATCCTATTAAAGCATTTTTAACCATTAAAAAGAAATAATTTTGAAGAACAAGAGTTCTGTATCCGATTTTATTTTTGAATTGGGCACAAAGTTGAGCCTGAATTTAACAAGTTAATCAACCTCTTTGTGCATTGCATTCAAGCACCAGACAGATATATACCTGACTACCTGCAAGTCTGGCACATTAATGAAGGCAAAGAAGGCGAGCGCTACCTGAAATTGACTCGGGTCCGGCATGAGGTATCGACACCACCTGTGCACATGCTTGTGAATAGACTCAGTCTGAGAGGTAGCTATTACAGGCGACTTGATCACTTTATTGTAGGCTTGGGGCCATTAAAATTACTGACATTGGATACAGGCAGTCTGCTTCTTTGTTAAAACCCTTAAAATTATCTGTGAAAGGTTTTTAATCATTGGGGCTGTTGCCTTGAAATATGAGACGGGGGCTTTTTGGTTGCAAAATTACTCTGAAAAACAAATAATAGCAGTCTTTAAGAAATGTCAGTTCAAAGGTTTACTCCTGAATGAATTATTTATGAAATAAGTAAACAATACATCTGTATACTATTGAATTATTAATTGTAGTTTGATGCTTATGTTTGTAGCTTGTATTTTGTTGCTATATTTGTTTCAATGAGCTAAACGTTTACATCACATCGACAATATTGCTGCTTATGAATAGCAGTTATATTTTGTTTAGAGTGATTTGGTCATCCAGTAGTTTCATTAAGTTATTTATTGTTTGGAATTAATGAATAATATATGTATTATTTTCATATCAATAGGCATCAATATATGTAAGTTCATGTTATGTTAACAAAAGAAATTGAGTGTGTGTGCTTTGAACTAGTTTTATGAAGTATTGTTGCGACTTAATTTTGTGTTTTATCCCCTTGTTTTTGACTGTAAACAATGCACAAGTTTGACGAACATTTTGCAACAGGAAAATATGTTTAACACATAACTGAAAACTGACCCAGATGTGACAATAGAGACGGACAGGTGCTATTGACAATGATGAACCTGACCTACATCTGCTATAAGCAAACATTGTCTGGAAAACACAAGTACTCAGTTTTCCTGTCTCTATCATTGGATTATTGTTTATCTTGCATATTTATTTTTAGAAAGGTTAACAAAGTTTGATATTCTCCCTCCATGCCTTTCACCCCCCCTGGCTTACTCTTGACCCCCCTCCCATTTTCTTACCCCCCACCCTTGACAACACACCTTTGTCCCGCCTACGCAGGTGTGACTAAGAACCTAAGTTGGCTACCAGCAAGACAAGCATGGCGCTGTTTGATTAGAACTTGAGTCAACATGGTGTTGAATGTGGACGTTGTGTGACTCACTGCGATAACGCTAGAACTTACTATCCTAATGTCCAGCTGGTCAGTGTTGTGGGCAGTATGGAGCCTCTTGTTCACTTATTATTGGTAAACTGATGTCAATAACCTTGTTATAAATATTCATTGCTTGTAAGGAGTGTGTTGATAATGTTTGGAAACTTGATAGATTGTCATGGTAACTAATGGTTTGTTTGCTTGGGGCCTGATGTCAACAGGATATTATTAAGATAAGGTAGCTGTAGGGATACTTTCCTTCTTTTATCTGATCTATAAAAGAATATAGTTTGGGGGACAGCTTCTTGTATCAGCTGTTCATCAAGCATGATAACTTTGGCTTATAAGATGTAATGGGGACAATACCTGTGTAACAGTGTTTAGTTTGGGGTGACGTTTTTGAAGAGCCTTCTTGTAATGCCATCTTTTATGATGCCATTGGATTGGTTTTAAGACACGTTCAAAAGTATTCCAGCTATATCATGGCTTCATTTAGAAGTATATATTCTTATAATATCACTGTGATTTATTCAACCCTTTACAGTTGCATGTAGTGTTGTGAGAAATGCTTTAACAGCATTCTCTAACATATTTTATATTATATACATATCATTCATACTATTTATAATACTAAACCTGCTTTAAAGCTACCATAGATGTGATACAATCTGGCTGATATTTGTGTACACTGCCGTAAGCCAGTCAGCCAGTAGGGGCACGGGTGGCCCAGTCGTCTAAGGCGCCGTGATTCGCTGTGCAGAGTTGCGTCCCTTGGCATGCCAGAAACCTATGATTGTGGGTTCGAATTCCGTTTTGCCCTGATTATGTTTCTAGGTTTGTCAGCACCATACCCGTGCTTGTGGGTTTCACCGAAGTGGTAAACGTCTGAGACCTGCATCACTTCGGGCTTTCCTCCCACATTAAGCTGACACGCCGCGATATGACTGGAATACTGTTAAAAGCGGCGTAAAACCCCAACTCACTCACTCACTCACTCAATCACTCACTCAGCCAGGATTTTCTTTTACATTTGTGTTGTGTCGTCCCCAGTTTTAATAAGACTTATCCCAAACCCAACAAGAATTGTCACAGAACAGGTAACTCAAGTTACAACAAATGATTGCCAGTGGTCCAGATCGGCAGATTATCATGTGACTTCACCCCACTGGTAGTTTTTGCCCTTTCACCCCACTTTAGCATAATGCCAATATACATCTTTGATGTCTGAGTAAGGATTGTTGTTGGAAATGGGGTTAACAGATTTGGAGGATTTGAGGGATGAGTCACATTTGGATTTTTAAAAAAAAAAGTTAGTTCTGTGAAAGGTGTAATCTGAATCAGGATGCAAGTGTTTTCTTAACCAAACTTCTGAAGATACTTCTAGAAAGAACTTCTGAAAAACTTCACCATAGATTATTTGGTGGTTTAGAAACTAGTATTAACTCTCTCTCACTTGTGTTTTCTATGGATGAATATAGTAAAGGAATGAATGCAGATATCCATTTTAATTATTAATAATTTCAAAACATTTCAACCAAAGGCGAGGCAGGTGATACTTTTTTCTATTTTCTTTCTGCGATGGTATCAACCGACTATGGGCAATGTTACTCCCCACAAATAAAAGAAAATTATTAAAACATCATTTTCCTGTCTATTCTGTTTTTTATGCTGCAAAACAAAACTTCTTTTTTTCAGCAAGAATGCTAATACATAGTATATCATCTAGTTATTGCCAAGAATTGTTCTTCAGCAACCCATGCTTGTCGTTAAGAGGCGACTCACAGGATCGGGTGGTTAGACTCGCTGACATGGTTGATGCATGTCGTAGTATTGCAATTGCATAGCTCGATGTTCGTGATGTCAGACCGCCGTCATATAGCTAGAATATTGCTGAGTGCCTCGTTAAACAACAAACAAACAAACAAAATTTCCTGCCAAAATATGTTGAGAGCAAACACTCCCTGACAGTAGTGAATACAAAATATTCAGGAACAGATATGTGTTTTATTTCAACCTATCTGAGCTAATTCATAAACATTAAGACATGTTCCCACAGTTAGACAATCATGACTGCTCAGGATACGAATAAATGTGATTCTGTTTCAACAAGTTAATTGGTACCACTACATTAGGTATCAAATTTCACATTTCAAAGCTTCAAAATGTCACTTAAAACTGTAAGGTTTCAAAACCGCTTTATCAGTAGATAATTTTCCCCATACATATAATGTATCGTCAAAGTTGTCCACGGTTGGCTCCATCACTACGAGTTCCCTGGGTAATCTTACAAATGAGCCGTCTTTGAGTGACAAGTGCAATGTATCACTGACCTTGTTTGACAATGGGATGACATTTTTCACCTGTGAAAGAGGATGTTGTTTTCTTGTCTCAGCGTCGTTTTCAAAATATGCGTCGGCTTTCTAAAGACATCACCATCGCTGAGAATATAGCAGAGATAATTCCCCCAATACAACCTGACCATCTGTTCATTGTTCCGAGATTGAGAGATAGTATGTATGTATAGCATATTTGAGATCAAATTAGATACCAGCTGCTACACTATGACAGATGGCAGTAAGTTATGTCCCAACGTAATGGATGTCACTGAATACATGTTGTGCATTAACAGATATTTCAGATTGAGCTTTGATTTAGTTCTTCCAAAGAGTGAGTGAGTGAGTTGAGTTTAACTCCGCTTTGAACAGTGTTCCATTTATACCATGGCACATCAGCTTAATGTGGGAGGAAAGCCCAAAGTGATGCAGGTCTCAGACATTTACCACTTTGGTGAAACCCATGAGCACTGGTATGCTGCTGACAAACCTAGAACGTAATCGGAAAGAACATGGATTCAAATCCACGAACATAGGTTTCGGGCTGCCCAAGGGAAGGGAATTGCAATGCCTTAGACATCTGGGCTACCCACTTTTAAAGAAGTTGTTGTCAATGAAAGTTTCATGTCTTTATGTTTCTTGAATTTCGAAATGCTAATCAGAGAATATGATACATTAGCTACAAGACAAGCGAGATCTTAACAGAAGTTATTTAAGTAATGTGGCTCAATGGTTTGTGCAGTCAGGATCTGCTAATTTTGGGTTTGAATCTGCCCTGATAATGATCCCTGGTTCATCAGCACCACGCCCTGCTTGTGGGTTTCCACCATGGAGGGAAATACTGTGTCACTTTTGACCTTCTTCCAATATAAATATACCGTGACATCACTGATACCCTGTTATCCCACTCAATAAACCTTAGACTTAAGACTTATATCTTATTGCCCGCCTCTGTGGTCTAGTGGTAGAGCATCTGTAAGCAAGGATTATATCCTACCTAAATATTATGCCGGGGGAAGTTTTACTCTAGAGTATAGTATAGGATAGGATTAAACACATTGGTATGGGTTCAAATTCACCAGGGAGAATCGTCTTGACACTAGGAAATTTCATCCCCGGGATTAAAAATAGGGTAGGATAATATTCACTCTTACACTCCACCTGGAGAGCGGAAGGTCTGGGGTTTGATCCCCGGCCGCGTCATACCAAAAGACATTAAAAGATGGTACTTGTTGTTACCCTGTCTGGTACTTTGCATTAAGGGGCTAAAACAAGGACTAGTCAGTATGTATATTCATGTTAAACTGCAGCTTGGTATCTCAGTGGGCTAGCACTATAAATTGGCATCAGTCCACACTCGTGCAAGCAGCCATACACACACGTGCATGCACATCACTATAAGTTCACTAATCTTGGACACGACGTTAAACCTCACCTCGCCTCACCTGTATTTTATGTACAGATTGCCATGGTTCAGCTGAATATTGCTGACTGCTGTATAGAACCTTGAGTCTGGGCCCAATAACGTCATGAATGCCCCAATGATATTACTGTTATCGTTCTAACTTTTAAATCCCCTCTTCACTCAGGCTTGCTATAGAAAGATAGGTGGTGTATTTGATAAACATTTTTCGGAAGTTGTCTCCAGCTAAAAGCCTGTCTGACCATAATTGCATTTGATTTGAAACCGGACATTCCCCAAGTTAAATTCATGAAAGCTTAACATTTGGGTTTTAGTAGCTTTGCTTTAAGGCTGTACTGAAAGATAAGTCCACGGATGTTTAGTAATTCTTTCTTTCTAATAGGCAAGTCTAGATATGTGGACACTCCAGTCTCTTATAGGGACAACCTGTTCATATAATTTACATAATCTAGAAACTATGATTTAAACAAATAATTATTGCCTTAGAAACTTGTGCAAGTCTAAGGTTTTAGATATTACTCAGGAAGTTGAAATAACAAAAAAGACTGATTGATGTTTGCACAATAAGAATATGCTTCTTTTCCTTTACTCACTGTACTTAAAGACCTCGTTCATTTATACATGCCAGTATTTTCCCCTGCGTCCAGCTTGAATTTTAAAAAGTGCAGAGTGGCTCTGATTACTACAGCAAACAGCTTTCTTTAAATATTGATCTTTTCAGGCTGGTTATGCTGTGAAGAAACAAAATCAAATCAGCTGTAATGACAAATGTCTTTCAAATGTCTTTCATTTAATGAATAATCTATTAAGATATATATTGTAACTCCCCTTCCATGTAATTTGTCTCCATTCAACTTTTTCCCCAAAATGTATTTCCTAGATTGGAAATTCCAACATTCTTTGAAACCTTGCCAAATAAAACTGTAAATTTTGTTGGAATTGGTTGTTGAAAAAAGGAGGTGTTTTTGCTTCAAAGATGTGATAAGTGGAGTATCCAGACATGGCCGGGCCAAATATCGAATGTAAAACTCCTCTAATAGGAACATCTTCCCTTTGAAGTAGAATTCTGTCCAGAAATTGAGAAAAACCTTTCATGCCATTGCTCTTGATGCAATCGAAGGCAGCTCGTACTTCCTCCAAGCAGAATCACACATCAAGACGTTCGTTATCACATTCATGAGGCGTGTGATACGATCTTTTGGGTCATGTTTGCAAAACGATTCATTAAGATCGGAAACGATCGGTCTAAAAATGGACCCTGGATTAATCAAACCATTTGTTTTGTAAACGTATAAATTTCATTGAGAACTGTATGAGTGACCATTGACTGGACATTGAAGTGACCGATGGTCTTACATGGGTCTGACTAATGTCGAGTGTAATAGCTTGTGTTACGACTTCGGATGGGGGACGTGTGTGCCAATTATTAAATTGATGCATTTGAGTCGTGAGCTAACATCGTTGTCAGGAACATCATATTGATTTGTTCTTGCAGGGTGTTCAGCTAACAATGGATATGACCTTCGGAACCGAGATTTTGGTGGTAATAAAATTAGATTTGGGGGAATGCTAATGCTGTGTAGTCTTCATGATTTTGTGACCTTTTGGGGGGATTTATTTTGTTTCATTATAACAAACTAAGGACCTGTTTGACTTGATCATATTTTATATCAGTAAAATGAAATAATATTTTTAGTCGGAAGTGCTGTTAATGCGCTAATCAAGTCATGGCTGGAATCGGTAAGCTTCATCCAAGCAGTGTTATAAGGAGAGAACTTTGCTTTTTAGGTAGTGTTTTAGTATGAAATGAAATTTTTAACATTTGACATTTGGGGACATAAGCTCTTTGTTCGCTTTCTTAAAAATCAGGCAAAGAAGATTCTTGTTAATAATCTGCAAAAGAGCTGATTTATTACATTTGAAACTCAATCCAAAGTGTCGTCTTTTTTTTGTAAAAGATGTTAATGTCTTTGCTTTGATTTTGCTGTTGTAAATTCTGAAATTCTATTATGAAAATCAATTTCAAAGTAAACCAAGCCGATTTCAAAGATCTTGAAAGACAAATATCACTCTTCTGTCAAATTTCAATTAGAAAGACCCGATTCTTTTCATTCTGTAAGAAGATTCATATTGCGACATGCATTATGCCACAGCTTTGTTGTTGCCATGTCTTCCTCCTCCATGCTAATCAGACATTTTCTCTCGGCAATTAGGCGCCTCAAAATATCAATAGCTGTATTCTCAATGATGGGATGATCGTCTTATGTGATCAGATTCCCTGGTCATCCTGACCATTCGATGTGATTAAGTCAGCGCAGAGCTAATTGTGTCACGATGTCCAGAGTGACCAGAGGTCAGATTTGTCCGTGACTGATGTTATAAGACAGGTGATGCGATTGGTCGAGATTGATGACTCTGGCATGTCATTCTGACCTCAAACGTTTGAAATTGACATGATATTCGTCATGAGAAAGAAATGGAGGTAAGACATGGAATGGATTTCTTTGTCGGGTTTGGTGAATGTGAATGATTTTTTATCAGTTTTCAGTGGAGTTAATAGAGGTTTGATAAAATCAAAATATATTTCTGTATGTTTTAATTAAGGAGTTGTAACAATATGATGGATGTATATATGACGAAGGAATATTTAGTATGAAACAGAGTGTAAAGTACTATTTCCTGATATCAACAAGAGTTTTTTAACTGTTGTTAGTTGGAATCCCGGGTGGGACTCAACCACCAGAATCAACTAGAATGTGTACTTTACTACCTCATGGGTAAAATGTGTGAAGCCCATTTCTGGTGTCCCCCGCCGTGATATTGCTGGAATATTGCTAATAGCTCACTGACACTGTACTTTACTACGACATGGGTAAAATGTGTGAAGCCCATTTCTGGTGTCCCCCGCCGTGATATTGCTCGAATATTGCTAAAAGCGGCGTAAAACCATACTCACTGACACTGTACTTTACTACGAAAGTGTTTTCCCAAATAAAACATTTGTTTCATTTTTAGTTTAGTTGACTTAAGTGAACAAAACACATTTGTTTTACTTAGATCTAGATACTTAGACCTTTGATGATGGAATAAATATTTTACATGTGTTATTTTCTTTCAGACGTAATTCTAAATATCGTTTTCAGTTTCGACAGCCAGTTAATGCACTTTCGTGTCACTGGATTGTCTGGTCTATCACATGATTGTCTTGTCAAAACTTGATGGTTTACAGGCCTTCATCGTATCGCAGGAGTACTACTGTGCGATGTCAGAAAACAAACAAACACTTACTTTTTGATGCAAATTGTGTGAATGGCGGGTGCTAGTTGTAGGGCAGGACATGCTTACCCTTTTTGCGAACACCTGGTGTCATCACTAATTTTTGGTGATCCTTTCATAACATTTTCACCAATATTTTGTCTGTTTTGGCAGACAATCAAAACTGATTATTCTCTGGCGTTCGCGTTTTATACAATGATTCCTCGACATAATGCTCCTCGATGTACCGCTACTCTGGATGCCGGAGGAAAACCGTGGCTCCCAAAAATGCATGAAACTGATATTTAATTCCCAGTCAAAGTACATGTGTGTATTTGTAAAAGAATTACGTTCATGGTATGAGGCTGCATGTGATCGTAACCATTCTGCCTTTTGTTCCGGTTGTGAAAAACATATTGTACACAAACCTGGCATTATTCTCACATAAAATGTATATCATTCTAGCAGATCTTTGTTTCTACCTAGCTCCTTCCTCCCTGGTTTGTTTGTAAGCCTACTGAGTCACTGACAACAAAAACATTATGCACTACGCTATGCACATGTCACTTTCACGAAGGGTAGTTGTTTTGTTGTACGTCACTGTCACATTCTGCAGTCCTTGCGTAGGCTGGCCACCACTGCTTGTCTAATCGGATTTGGAGTATCTCAAACCAACGTCCTAGTGCTAATTGTGTTATGCCCCAGCCAAGTCACAGCTTTGACTGCTTAGCTGGAAAGTTACCACAGTAGTGAAATTTACCTGCATTGTTGTCAGTGAGCTATTCTACCAGGTGAACGAATTCATGTTTCACAGTAAGGGAAATTAATGAGTTGTGTTTAGGCTGAATCAATATGAAATGTGACTTGAGAGTCTTCTTAAGTATTTAGTAAACTTAACCAGGAGTTATATTGTTATGAACAACGACTTCTTTATTGTACAGGGGCAGTCGGGTAGCCTAGTGGTTGAAGCGTTCGCTTGTCATGAAGAAGATCTGGGTTCGATTCCCGTCATGGGTACTATGTGTGAAGCCCATTTCTGGTATCCCCCGCCTTGATATTGATGGAATATTGCTAAAGTGGCGTAAAACCATACGCACTCACTCACTCACGTTATTGTACATACTAGGGCTGTCCAAATTTACTACCTGGGTACCCAACCCCCTATTACCCGACCCTACCCGGGTACCCACTGCAGGTTTCAAGAGATGGGAATTGTTTTACCGCAGCCCTGGCCACAGTTATTTAGATACATGTATTAAACATGATCGTACGTACACTGAAGTTGACTGAAGCTTTATCTTACTCAAACATAAACAAGTCAAAAGGAATGTGTGCATTGTCAGAAAGAAATGCAAACATTAGCAACTTGTAGTGTAACTACTAAGCCATAGTGAGATTTTGTCATTAGACAATATATCATGTGACTAACCACAGGTCCGGGTAGTCCTGTGGGTACCCGGGTCCGAGTCAGGACCCACCCGATCCGAGTACCCGAGTTACCTGTCCCAGCCCCAGTACATACACAATGTTCAGGGCTACTTCTCGTTCTTCATCAGGTGAATATTAATATTTTCCTCGTACATTTCCTGATATATCATGACGAGACAGAAATATTGTCAAAGTCGTGTTACATGACAAGTGGTCAATGACTCACCTAATACCGAGCACCATGTTATATCAAATTTCACACTAAGAAAAAAATATGACCCACTGATCCATTTCCACAAAAGTAGATCGCATTGAGTGTACTTATATTATAAGTTCCATTCCATATTCCATTCTTGTATGGTGTCAGTGTTTAACAATCAAGTAAGCCTATGCCCAAATTTGGAAAAATTAGCAAGCGAAATGTGTATACTGGTGTGGGCAATGAGTTGACATTTACAAGCTATTGACCTCACTGATAATAGACTGATGTAGATATCGCACATCCTGAAATGAATCACGACCCTGTTGTATGTCGCTATATATACACCTGAATGCTGGGTTTCTAATCTGTGACTCCTACCCTGCTAATTGCAATGTACAAGGCGGAGGTTTGTGGTTTGTGGTGTGTGTTGCGACGTAACTGAGTGTTTATAGAGGTTAGGATGTTCAACCCTCTGAAATGTCCGCTACGACACAGGCTGTCGTGTTCATTTCATTGATACGTATGAATATTCTCCATCCCCATTGTAGAGGATCGGCATGATATGTATATATCCGTGTATTTGGAAAGGAAGTATTCCTATTTATGATCAGATACTAAAATAGAATTCAAAATTTGAATTTGTAACACACATTTGTGGAACATTCTTAAAAATTTCAAATGCACTTTTGAGAAATTAGTAATTTTTATGTAAATATAAAACATCAATGCCAGAGAATAACCAGTCTCAATTATCTGATAAAACATATTCCATTGGGTGTGGAAGGTAAAATATCGGTGAAAATTATATGAATGAATCGCTGTAAGTCAGTGATGACTCCAGATGTTCGCGAAAAGGATAAAACAGTTTCGTACATAAAGAATTTGTTATTGATTCTAAGAAATGTTTGTTTGGTAGCTTCATTGTTAATGGGTTGGCTGATTATGCTCAAGTCTTAGGATCAACTCCCATATTGTGCATATTCAAGGTATTTTCCATGATGGTGTGACCAAAATGTTGTGAAAACAGTGAAATGAAACACTCATATTTTTTAAAAGACATGTTATGACTTAAAACTAAACAGAAACTTACTGCATAAAGATAAAAATAGAGAAACATTCTTAACAATTGCTTCCAGTGGACATAACATTGTGCTGTCAAAGGAAATAATCACAAGTGCATCTTTATGTAACTCATGGTGGGGTAGACGTGTGGTGAAAGTGTTTGCTCGTCACACAGAAGACCTAGGGGTGATTTACCACATGGGTACAATGTGTGAAGCCCATTTCTGGTGTCCCCTGCCAGGATATTGCTGGAATATTGCTAAAAGCGGGGTAAAACCATACTCACTCACTTATGTAACTCATGACCTGCCACCCCTGTATTTACCACTGGATCTTCCCAAGGACACATGCCAGAGAGACAGTTCAGATTAGAAGGTGAGGGGTTAATGGGTAGATTATCATGTCCTCCTGGTTAACAGTCCACAGTGAACACAAACCTGCCAAGCCAGAATGCTAGGTGATTATAGACTTGTATTACATGCTTGATACAAACAACATGTCACTTCTAAAGGTTTACAATACTTGATTGGTGCAATTTACTTGTATTAACATTTTTTATATTTTCGGAGATCAAAATTATTTTTTGCAGCTTAAAAAGCTGTATCAACAATGATTATTTTAGAATTCAGACTTCTTTCAATATAAGTCTTTGAAAGGCATTTAGAAGTGATACACATAAGGATGAGAATTTATGGATGTCAACTTATTATTTTGAGGAACACAAAGTTTTGAAGTATACATGTATATGCTTACTCCAAAACATTTTGTTCCTCATAATAAAGAAGTTGACATCCATAAATTCTCATCCTTTCTTGAAAAAACAGCATAAGGCTCTGCAGTACTTGCTATCGACGTCCATGATACAGTCCATTTATAGCAGCCGGGGATATGGTCTTTGTTTCATTATGAAAGTGTTATCTGTGTGAAACTTCCTTACTTTTGAAGTTGAAAGAATTAAACCATAATGCTGAAGTCTTGATCCTGTTCCACAGGATGAGAATGGCTTCAATATCACCCTCATCACTGCACATAGACTTGCACAAGTCTCTGAGACAATAATTATAACTTTAAATCACAATGTCTACACACTGGCTGAAACATGTACATAGACTTGCACAAGTCTCTAAGACAATAATTATAACTTTAAATCACAATGTCTACACACTGGCTGAAACATGTACATAGACTTGCACAAGTCTCTAAGACAATAATTATAACTTTAAATCACAATGTCTACACACTGGCTGAAACATGTACATAGACTTGCACAAGTCTCTAAGACAATAATTATAACTTTAAATCACAATGTCTACACACTGGCTGAAACATGTACATTCTCTGCAAAATGTCCAAGGAGCTCCACTGACTAATATGAAACCAACTGACAGATTTGTTTACTTCTCGTTTTATTTCTGCTAGCTGAAACTGGAAAATCCATTTCTATAGCTATGGCACGAGTCAAGCCTGCTAAAAAAAGTACATTCTTTTATGCACAGGAATAAAAAAGTATATTCCCTGAGGATGATAATAGCTTGTTATCTCATGTAGCATCTCCAATAGATGTAGTACAGCCATGTTGGTGTAAACCGACACCATAAAGTTGGATGTTTTGAAATACAGCAGGAAATAGCTGGCACGGCTTAAAACACTGACTAACAAAGACCAATCAACCAAACGTGTAATAGCGTGGTATTTACAGTCCTGATTATGTAAAGTAGGAATCCACGGAAGATTAATGTCTCTCTGAGCAGGAAATAACAGACACTTGTCACATTTATAACCATGGTTCATTACATCTGTAAACAGGAGTTGTCTATTGCTGAAATGAACATATGCTTATTTCACAATAGCGTTGTCAATAGCCAGTCTGATGACGTACAGTTTGGTTTATGGGAGTAATGTGTGCTGGTTTTTGTTTAAGGGAAGTTGGTTTACATTGTACTTGTAGCATACCCTATTCAACGTAATAAGCGCTCAGGGCGCTCTCAAAATTAGAAATAGGGGGCGCTTATTAGAATATTATTTTGAGTTGAAAGATCGTAAATTTCGTGGTTTATGCTAACAGCCAGAAATGTTTACATACGACAGATATATTTTTCAAGAATTTAATTGCCCATAATTAAGGGTGATATAACACACGAGTGCATATTATACACGAATAAATATATCTTGTGTACATTGGGATTGTTCACTAGCCAATATATTAGCAAATATCGCTAAAATGGGCGCTTATTAGAGCGGGGCGCTTATTACGTCGAATACGGTAATCTGTGTTAAAGTGGGTGTTCATTTCTAGAGTAAATATTTGGTTAAGATTTGAAAGAATTTGTAATTATGCATGCATGTATTCCTGGGCCCTGTCCCACAAAGCAATCTTAGCGCTAAGATGATTGTAACTCCCATACTTTAACATAGGCTTACGATAGTCGTAGTGCTAAGATAGCTTTGTGGAACGGGCCCCAGGAGTTGAACAATTAACAGCTGCTTTTTCGGCAATGGAATGACTATAATGTGATATATCATGTTATTATTTACGTTGACAATGAAAAGGGTTAAAATCTATTGTTCCAGATTAATTGTATTCATAGATCCTTGATTTTTATGAAACATAATTTCAGGATATGATAATCACAATTTGTTTTTCGAAGAAAGGACAGCATGTGTTGTTATTTTTGGCCTTCCTCTACACCTAAGTGTTATTTTCCGAAGCCCAGACTAAACACGGATATATTATTGATAGCAGCAAGTTTGATGATGTTATCTTTAAGGGGTGGTCGGGGAGCCTAGTGGTTAAAGCGTTCTCTCGTCACGCCGAAGACCCGGGTTCGATTCCCGACATGGGTACAATGTGTGAAGCCCATTTCTGGTGTCCCCCGCCGTGATATTGCTGGAATATTGCTAAAAGGGGCGTAAAACCATACTCACTCACTCACTGTTAGCTTTAGACATATATATATATTCAGGTAACAGATTGTCTCTTACATGAAAAATGAGTCATATGCAAAAGAATTAAGTAAAGATATTTTGTTTTTGTTAGTTAAATCTCTGTGAAAGATAATTAAATTTGACAAGAATAAATCTAAATGACAGTTGATGTTTTTCTTTTGTGACCTTAAAACATTTTTTTTTGTAATGGTCAGAAGCTGTTCCCAGTTTATTTTTAGTAAAAATTGAAATCTTGTAACGCTTCATCGTGGGGTCCACAAAATTATGTTGAATAATCGGTAGTAAAAAAATGTTGTTCGTGGCAATATTAGACCATCAGGCTGATAAGGATTCTCCTGGGACTAGAAGGACAGAAGGAGATTACTGAATTTGAGATAATGAAGTTTCACTGGGGTCATTGGGCCCCCATTAGTCCTGCACCATGACCGTGGAATATATTTATTTTATGAAAAAATAATAATCTAGAAATGCAAACAAAAGCAAGTCTAGCCAGCTCAAGCTAGTTCTATTCCACATCAGCATAGGGATTTTTTTTATTTTTAGAGTCAAGAAGGATATTGTGTAATATAAGATTTCAGAGACTAAATGTTAGTCTAGGCCCCCATGGGGATTCAGGGTTGTAAAAGGTCCCCTTTAACCTATGTGTGTTGCATCAGTCGACTTAAGGGGTGAATCTCAAACCATAGGCTCAGACCAAGATAAGGTGGGTAGTCCGGCTTTGTCACTGGTAGTGTGTCAGTGTACCTTGACAGTGTCGAGCGTCGCTTATTATATCAATCACTGGTTTGTCTGGTCCAGACTCTACTATTTACAGGCTTCTGGCATAGAATCATAGCAGGAATATTGCTGTGTCACATGAACCAGCCAGCAAACAAAGATCACTGAGTATGAATCCCTGTCGGAAATGTGTAACTGTAATATCTGTATTTTGTCATTGATATATATGTATATCCCTGTGTTAAAATGTCTTCCATTCATGCATCTATATTTCAAGCACAGGATATTTGCCAGGAAGAAGCAAAGTAGGATTGAGTGGTGTATTACCAACGAGGTTTGAAGAAATGCTATTTAACCAGTGCTTCATGTCGGGCTAACGCTGCAGGCCTCATGAACAGTTATGCATGTTATACCAACACTTGCCCTCCCTCTATGAATTGATTTTCAATTTCTATTCATATTTTCTTTTTTTTTAACAAGAGAATATTTTTATGGATGTCATTTAGGAAGTAGGTGGGTTCCAGCTTGTGGGAAAGTCTTCTGTTTCTTTGTGTGCTTGTAATGTGAGAATGCGAAACAAGGAAACACTTGCAGATTAGTCATTTTGGATTCACTGAAAATCTTAATCCGGTTTACAGTACCAGTAAGTATGTTATTTGCATCTTTTGTCATTGAGGGAAAAGCAAGATAGGTAGGAATTTTTATTAACATTTTAAGTTGAATAATAGGTGAAACTTAAAGGTACATTCTATTCATCACTAATAGCAAGGACACTTATGTATCACAGGTACATAGATACTGTGTTTTGCATCTGAATATACCTTTATTTGGTAAGGACAAGGGTAAGGACTTAAGGGATGTATGATAATACGAGCTGTTGTCTCCTTATCCACTGATCTGTTTCAGTAGAGGAGTTAAAGGGGCCTCACTGCAGATAGGGTTCTACTTTATCTTAAGGGCATGCCATTTGGGAAAAGAGGTAATCAGTTTAAATTGTTCCTAATGATCAGGTTTATACTTGAAGAACTGAAAATTGAATTCTTGATTTCATTAAATGAAACTGCCATTTCCTCTTTAAGTATCGATAAGCGAAGGTTGAACTGTAGCAGCATCAAAGATCATGTTACAGTTTGATGATGTGTGATAGGGAGACTGTAGCATGATGCACAGGCATAATGTACAGGGAAACTACAAGTCCATCAACCGTTATCCCTCCCTCATGACTGGAAATGTCTCTGCTTACCCTTTTCGTGAACACCTGGTGTCATCAGATTTCAGTGATCCATTCATATAATTTTCACCACTATTTTTCATTTTACGCCCAATGGAATCTGTTTTGGAATATAATGGAGACTGGTTATTCTCTGGCATTAATGTTTTATATATACTGAACAAAAACGTGAGTGATCATGAATAGTTTTGAGAATATATTTATAACATTGTGTGATCAGTCTTCACTACAAAATATATCCCCCAAAATATTAATGACCCCTAACTTTTTTGTTCAGTATATTATACCCATGAGCCTTTAATCCAGGATTATTTTATAGAAACAATTTCCCAGGTAATGCTTTTGTCCAGATTAACAGATCTTCACTGCAAATTAAGATTAAAACAATGTCTATTTTATGTTCTATGTTCATAAATCTTGTAGGAGATTATTAGACTAACATCTAGTCTCTGAAATGAACATATCGTACATAATAAAAACAGTTGTTCAGTTATCTTAATAAAAATATAATAAAAAGGAGCCCAGTGACTCTCTTCATTTTCAGATACTGCAGTGATCTAGACTTGCCAAACATTATAGACTTGAATGGGCTGTATTTGATATATATTTGTATCAGGGTCTGTAAGACAGACTAGGAGATTATTAGAGTGTGGCGTTTCTGCAGGGGTGCTCAGGTGCAGGATTCTCTTGTACGTGGTTGTAGTTTTGTAGTTAATGTTGCATGAGTCATTAATATATGACTCTTGCAGCTGCGTATGTGTCAAACTCTACTCAAACCACAATGTTTATCGGCAACATTGTTCCTCCCTAGTGGATGTGATAAAAACTACATCTTGTCATGCTTGATCAATAGCTGTGTGATGAAAAGACGGCAAGCTGTATCAAAACATTGTCAGTGACATTATGAGGTGAGTGAGGTTATGATGATGCAGTGACGAGGAAGGAGATGACATTGTGATGGATGGCACCTGTCACTGCTATTGACATGACATTGTTATTGACATCATCATTGACTTCGTCGGCCATGCAGTAGTTTGTATGTTAATTACGGAAGGGAAGATGTCTTAAGGGGATCTTAAAGGGCATTATCAGTGCTACATTGAGACATTTGTGAGCTAAATGAGAACGGGAAGTCAAACCCATGTTGCCTTGTTGAATGCTGCTGCAATAAATGACTTGTATGAGACGCTTGTGAAAAAGATTGGAAGGAAAATACAGCCCTGATGTACTCCATGTTGTGATATGAAAACAACAAGTGTTGGGTTGTGAAGACAAGAAACGTTTTTAGATAACAACTGCTTTATTGTTTGTTCTGTTTATTTCTTTCCCCTTCATTCATCTCATCTTCAAACTTCTAAATGCCTGTCATAGAATTGAGTCGTTAGTTTGGATATTGGAAAACAGTGATCAAAGGGGCAGCCTGGGGTGTGCTTATTGGTTTGACATAAATTAGCATTGACAAAATTGCGTAAGCAGTTTTCCACAGATGAGTCTACTATTGCTTAATATTTAAAAAACCTGCTACCGTGCTTTGGTCAAATGCATGGTCATTTCCAATATCTTTTTGTTGGTGTATGTCAGTGTTTCTTTCCAAAGAGGTTTTGAGGACAAACGACATTTCAAAATCAAACCTAACAAAAAAAATTCTGACTCAAGCTTCTTGATATGTTTATTCACTGGTAGAAACTGTCATTACTTGTTTGAAATAGTACCATATCCCAGATATTGATAGCTGTTGTTCTCTTGGGAAGGAAAGGAAACAGGTTCATCAACCAGAATTTATAATTTAACTACTATACAATGCAATTAATGTGCAAATTGAAGTTTATTAAACAGACGGTGAAATGTAGCAACTACAGGATGTGCTATTGTTATGAATTATAGTTTACTGATACTTAGAGATTCCATTCTTCAGTTTACTTACTTACTTACTTACTTACTTACTTACTATTGGAGATTTAACGTGCGCTTTCCGACATTATGCGTATATCGCACACGGTCCCACCAGGCCATTAAAGGAATTTGCCAAGGAGGGTGTGTCCGAAGGATGAGGAAGTTAAGTGAGATTACCAAGGAGGGTGTGTCCGGAGGGCGAAGAAGCTTGGGGGGGCTTTAGGGTTGATTATTTTCAATTTTGAGAAATTTGGAAACTTGGGAGGTCTAAGGTGGGGGGACTAAGGGAGGATGTGGATGTGTGGTTTTGGAGTTTGCATTTTATTAGTTTTGATTAGTGGTGGTTTTATATTTGTAGGTTATTTATGCAGCCCAATAGTGTTTGTATATCAAGCTGTATTTAAAAGCAACTGTCAACAATACGCATTAGGATCCATAGTTATTTAATTTGGACGCATGTGTAATTGTACTCCTGTTATATCTGTTTGGAGGAAACTTTACGCTTCCTGATCAACATTGACTTGAATGTTTAGTTCGCCCAACTGGACATGAGTCATTGTCTGGTGATATGTCAAGGATGTGGGGGTTAATTCCTCGTCATTTGTCCTCTGGTTCAAATGTCAAAGGTGTTGACGATGTCTATTGCAAACTGACACAGATCATGCAGGCAGTTCAGGAGGGCAATGAGTTGTACCTTGTCACTGACACTGCCATCAACAATAGATGAACATTTATGTTGCGTGATAGGTTTGCAAATAGGATTTCCTTTGTGGCAATTGTTTTTATATGCAGTGAAATCACTTTGCAGTTTGTGCTCTCATTCATCTAGGGGTGTACAGTTACAGAAGGAAGGTATGCATGCCCATGCATGTGGCTTCATTGTATGTAGATGGGTCACATACGTTCATTGTTGAAGTTTTTACTTCTCCCGGGAAGCAATTTATGTTTGATGAAAAACTATTCTTATGCTATATAAATATAATAATTATTGTGCTTGATCTGTTTAGAATGAACTTTGTCCCATTTTTATTAAATTAATAGATTTTATGAGACTCCCTGATGGATACCATATTCAACGTAATAACTGCCCAGGGCGCTCTCCAAATTAGAAATAGGGGGCACTTATTAGAATATTATTTTGGTGAAAAAAACAGAGTTGAAAGATATATTTCGTGGTTTATGCTGACAGCCTTGAATGTTTATGTACGACAGATATATTTTTTCGAGAATTTAATTGCCCATAATTAAGGGTGCATATAACACATGAGTACGTATTATACGCGAATAAAGGTCCTGTGTACATTGATCAATCGGAAGGGGTATTAATTGGGATTCTTCACTAGCCAATATCTTAGCAAATGTCGTCCTGGACGCTTATTAGAGCGGGGCGTTTATTACGTCGAATAGGGTATATCTTAATGATGCACATACCCAGGTAGTCACTGCATTATAATACCCAGGACCTTGTTCTACAAATATATAACGGCAACACCAGAGAATAGCCAAGCTCAGTTATCCGCCAAAACAGGTTCCAATTTGGTTGTAAAAAGGCAAGCAGTGAAAATTATTTGAATGGAGCGCTGAATATATGTTTTGACACCAGGTGTCCCCATAAAGGGCCAGCATGTCCTGTCCTGTAGAAACAAAGCAATGTTAAAGGTTTTGAATATCTTCAGTCTATTTTAAAGTATGGTTGTTACTGTAGTCCAAATGTTAGTGAGTGAGTGAGTGAGTTAGGTTTAACGCCGCTTTTAACAGTATTCCAGTCATATTAAGGTGTGTCAGCTTAATGTGGGAGGAAAGCCCGAAGTGATGCAGGTCTGAGACATTTACCACTTTGGTGAAACCCACGAGCACGGGTATGGTGATGACAAACCTAAAAACATAATTTGGGCGAACCGGGATTCGAACCCACAATCATAGGTTTCTGGCATGCCCAAGGGACGCAACTCTGCACAGTGAATCGCGGCGCCTTAGACAACTGGGGCACCTGTGCCCCCCCAAATGTTAGGACCACTTTGTGAACCATGGCTGAGGTCAAAGAATGTTGCTCACTCACTCACTCAGATATGGTGATTTATGAATGGTTCTACTCTTATGTAGGAGGTATTATTTATGGCTGATATTAGGTTCAACATCATTATTGAGACTGAAAAGGACTTCAGTTCATTAGCAGCTGTAAATGAGACATTTAACATTTTTCTTTCCAGGTTGAGACTGACTGTAAGAAATGCCACGACCTTAGGCATATTGACAATTCAGAGTGAAACCTACTTTCCACACGACTAAGATGGAGTTATACACATGTGATTATACTCAGCAGCCTTGCACTGTTGTAGAAGAGAGTGTTTGGTATAGACCAGCTTGGTGCATTGATCTGTGCAATTTGCATAATTGGTGTTGATAGAAACATATTTCAGAACAGTGTGATAGAAACATATTTCAGAACAGTGTGCTATTGACATCAATGTATGGCAGTTCAGATATTGATTCATTACATTATTGTTACAGATCCTGAATATATTTCATGAAATAGGCATTGCCCAAGAGAAATAGAACAATATGTTTGACATGAATAAGCCAGCTATTGGCGTTGTTCATGGTTACGCCAACTTGAAATGTGTGTTGCTGGCAATGTACAAGACAGGGACCTAGGGAGGCTGACATAATCCATTTCTAGCATCCCCCTCCAAATACATATTGTCGGAGTGCTCTGTGTAAGAAATAGACAGTCTGTTAACATCAGCTCGAAATGAGCCATACCTTGGATCAATGCATTTGATAAAGACAAGTCTATGAACAGCAGAATATCTTGGTGACATCAGCTCGAAATGAGCCATCCCTTGGATCAATGCATTTGATATAGACAAGTCTATGAACAGCAGAATATCTTGGTGATATCAACTCGAAACTCACATTATTGTGGAGCTATGCGTTGGATGTTGACAAGTCTATGAACATTAGGAAATACTTTGGACTTGGAAATGAACATTTCCTGAGAACAATGTATTTGATACAAAGTCTTTGAACATTAATAGGAAACTGTGGGAACACAAGCTATGAGATATGTAGTGCCATAAATCAAGGACTTAGATATAGGTAAGTGCATAAATCAGCACAGTACTTGGGTGATATTTACTTTGAGATATGCAGGGCCATAGAGCGGTGTTTTAGATATGTACAAGATCGTAACACCAACAGACTATGTTGGTGATATCAACCTTCAAATGCACATTACGATTGAGCAGTGGTTGGTTTGGATGAGTTAGGAACAGCAGCCAATAGGTCAATAGAAAGTTGATCTGTAATCTGTGTACAAACCAGACGTTCCTGATGGTAAATGACTTCCAGGGTGGGTGTTAATCTGCTATTGCACTCACAACGGTAGGGCTGATCTGCAGGGAGAGAGATAACAGTGATTGGCGGTGAAATGGATTAGTCGTGTACATTTCAGCTACAGTCTGTCTCAGTGAGGCTCATTACAATGGCGTTCTTTCATTATCTCACACGGCAATTGCTTCACAATGCATGGTACAACATTTGCATGATGGGACATTTTACTGCTATCTGGATTGAGATGCTATGAATGAAAAGGAGCATCCTTGCCAATATATCCTACTGGGGTTTTGTCATTGCTAATTTAAACTCCAACACTAATTTTAGGATTTCCCTTCTTTGGAAAATCTTAAAATGTACTGACTGATGTTTCAACTGTTTAAAAAATATTCAAGCACGTTTAAGAAATCTTTTTAACTAGTTGTCATATAAGTGATAAAATTGGAGCAAGAAATTGACATGAAAAATATTAAGACTGATATGATTCTGAGTTTGTATCGATCTATGTTTTGTAAAGATACAATGTCTACCATGAGAAAGGTATTTGGAAGGAAGTAACAGATGTCTGAAATGGAAGACAACCTCGTTTCTTTTAAAATAACTTCCAGTCCGCATTTCATCAAAGTTTTGAGATAGAATTTTCACATGCCTCCCATGTGCTAATTGTTAAATCCCAGCTTTCAAAATACCCATGATTCCCTGTTTTTCTTCCACTGAGAGGGCGCCGGTTGTCTCTGCTTTGTACAGATGGTATCAAAGAAACAACCTTCCATTCCATGCAATGTATCACACATGGCAATTGATTTTCAATGAGAAGTTCACCAGATGATTGTCTAGAGTAGATTCTATCAACTACAATGAGTAGTTGGCAAATAGCACCAGTTGCTTTTTTGACTCATTAACATACTATTGAGCTTGCTTGCAGGACTGGAAGAGTTATGTTTACTTTTTCTATCAAACATGGGGATAGTGTAACGATACTTTGATGTTGATGTATACCCATGTCAGTCACAAGGCATGCTAGGCTTAGGATTCATAGTGCAGTTGATTACAAACGTCAAATATTGATATTTTATGGATAATAAGATTTGTTGGTTTGACTTTTAGTTTTACCCACAAACGTTTCATATTAAAGTCATTTAGATCTCCAAACACAGTGGGAATGGATTTCAGATGGGAATAGATCCCTATGCTTGTTATAAACATCAGCTGGTACCGATGTAATAGTGTGTCACATGGCTGCTGTTGTGGGTCATTGCTCATGCTATTAACCGCTGATCCACACTGGGTTATTTACAACCAATTGAATATAGCTGTAATATTGCTGACGGGTGTAAAACAACGGACCTATAGTCACTGTTCCTAGAGAATGTGTAGTTGGTATCAGTGGAACCTATGTTCAAGAAGTTGGGAATTGACTTTTAAATGGAATAAATCATTGTACAAATGGTTCCCTTCTAACAGATGGAAAGATTGCAGTTTCCATGGCAACCATATTTTACCTTTTACTTATGCAGTGTATTTCCATAACCATTCGAATATGTTTTCCCTAAAGATGACATAACTTCATTTCGAGACCCATTATTCGATAACACCTCTTCCGCAGTTTTCATATTTAAACATTCACTATTTCCCATCTGATAACCTTACAAAAAAGTGCCCTCCAAGTGGGAGTTCTATGTGACTTCCACACCAGTTGATTAGGGTACTTGTCAGTGATGGTGTTTTAATCACAACACTTGACAATGTTTTCTTGACCTTCGAACTTGGCATCGGGGGACTGTGGCAAATACTAGTTGTCCTCCACATGGTAGGCATTTCGGCACCATTGTGTTTGATTTTGGGGCCACGTGTTTCGCATGCAGTTTGCAAGTCGGAACCAATCCGCGCAACATGCAGTGGCAGGCTTTAGGGGCTGTGGAGGTTTTTGCCAAGTTTCGGTGTCCAGCCATAAGTGTCAATCTAGAAGATTGGCATATTTCACTTGCTAATATATTCCACATTATTGCCTGCCTGGTAAATAACATGTTTTTGCTTTTTGGAAATATTTGTGGCACTTTACAAAAATGTTACAGTGTTTTGTTTTTTTCTACATGACCACTTGAAGATTTTTGCTCTCATTCTCCTCATGGAGATCAAAACATTTTAGCTGGAGATTTTGATTGAACTTGTATGTGTTAGAAGTGTTGATCTGAAAGCTAATTTCAAAAAGACGGAATTTGTACTGAAACAATTTTGCTGCACAGATTATTTTCTCCTAAAGAAGTCTTTTGTTATTTTCAAATTGATTATTTACTGTGTTTTCTTCAAAAGAAGTTTTTTGTGTTATTTTTAAATTTATTGTTTATTGTTATTTGCCAAAGAATAACAGCAAGGATATAGTAAACTAGTTTTATTTGCTCAGTAGTTTCTGATGTGATAATCATCAGAGAATATGTTTGGTCAGTTTTTAATTTTGTTAAACTACATGTATATGCTAGTTTTGTTGATCTGATTGAATATGCCTGTGTAATGTTCAGCTGTTCTGCATTTTGGAACTAAAATCATTCATTCTGTTTAGCCGTAAACAAGCTTTTGAATCCAGTATTTGCAATGTATGGTACATTTTGTTTGTGCATCAAACAGTTTATGTTTTTGCATCTGGAGGCACAAAATATGTAACAAGTATCTTTTTTACATATCAAATAGTTTTTGTCAAATGTGCTAATATATTTTTCTGGATGTTACCCTGATATCTTCACTTGTAGATAAGACTGACGATTTTTAACAAATTCCAGATTTTTTCATAGATGTACAACTGGCAAGAGATTTATTGTATGTTTTGTGTACTGAAAGAGGCATTGACGCAAATACTGCCATTACTTTACCATCACCATCGTCATGATGTACAAAACTCACATCCCTAGTACTAAGTCCGTCCATCCTAGTTGTGCTGCTGAAGAAACACACAACTAATTGTCATGTACCCTTTCTGTTTGTATCAACGATTTATCCAAGTTTTATCATCAACAAGACAAGCATGGCTGTCATTCGTGTCCTCAGTTTACCATCATCGGCTTACTACTTTCCTCATCTGTTGCTTTACTGCTTTGTTATTGATTAGAAAATAATATTGATCTATGGCAAGGAAAACAGGTTTTTTGGCATTGTCTCCAAAGAATGTACACTCCATGAGCAGTCGGCTAATGAAACACATTTCCATGCCATGATTTGTGAACTGGGAAAACACAGGGATGAAACATTGCCTGTGTTGAGATATGTAGTATATGAAATGTGCAAATGTGAATGCATGTGATGAGATATGTAGGACGTAAAACGTACGTATGTCAGTGGCAGTGTTAGCCCGCCATACACACTGATACATCTCGTTGGTAAGTGTTGCGAACATACTCAGCTGTGTAGCTGTGTTGTTCTGGATGTGTAGAGAGATAGTCACTGACAACCAGTCATTCCATAGTTTACCGGTGCTATTGTTTGATGCTGTTGGTTGGTTGGTTTGTTGTTTAACGCCGCACTCAGCAATATTCCAGCTATATGACGGCGGTCTGTAAATAATCAAGTCTGGACCAGACGATCCAGTGATTGATATCATGAGCATCAATCCACGCAATTGGGATCGATGACATGCATCAACCAAGTCAGCGAGTCTGACCACCCGATCCCATTAGTCGCCTTTTACGACAAGCACAGTCGCCTTTTACGGCAAGCATGGGTTGTTGAAGACCTATTCTATCCCGGATCTTCACAGGTCTTTAATGCTGTTAGTTGGGTGTGTGGTGCTTAAGATTCTTGTCTTTGAAAGGCATTTAGAAGTGATACACATAAGGAAGAGAATTTATGGATGTCAACTTGACATCCATAAATTCTCTTCCTTAAAGATTCTTATTAAGTCTTGTGACTATTTTCTTTCTAGTATTGTTCTTTGTTAGTTAATCCACAATTTTCCGATGCCTTAATTTCAATTCTGTTGAAGTGTGGGTATTTCACTCACTCCCTCTTATCTGTACATATAGAAAGATAAGATTTAACCTGGGAAGGGGTGCATGTAATGTATGATGATTCAATGACTCAAAATAAATTGGTGTTAAGCCCATCTCACTTACTTAAAAGATGGGCGGTGGGGTAGCCTAGTGGTTAAAGTGTTCACTCGTCATGCCGAAGACCTGGTTTGATTCCCCACATGGGTACAATGTGTGAAGCCCATTTCTGGTGTCCCCCGCAGTGAAATTGCTGGAATATTGCTAAAAGCAGCAGAAAACAATACTCACTCACTCACTTAAAATAAATAAATTAGAGCGTGCACATTTCCATCCACATAACCAACCATCTGTATAAAAGCTGGTAATAACAATTACATGTGTAGTACAAATCTTATAATATTTAAGATCCACACAGACATTTTTAAGAATCTTTTGTTTTATCGGATGGACCATGAGTATGTGAAGCCGGGTGATGCACTGGCTCCAGTCTTATTATTAATGTTCCCATAATTGTAACATGACAAGACAACATCACCAGTCGCCTGATTACTGCTGTTAACAAGCACTTGTCATATCCAAGATCAATCAAGTCCATCATTATGTAAACCCAGATTTCATCAATACAAGTGCATAAGAGTGGCAATGGGTTTCTCCAATCTTATGCAATCCTAATCCCCTTTTGTCATGTGACTAATGAGGGCTCAGCCATTGCATGTTGTTACTTGATATGCGGGAAATGCTGACACATGCCAATATTGTAATGGCAATTAAAAGTTTGATTATGAATGTCCTCTAATGAGTTATAGTCATGCATGGGGACAGTAATTGATTTGGAGATGAAATCCAGGATATAGCTTCGATAAGGTTTTGTCATGTTCGAAGGCCATATCCTCCCCATTAGTCTGTCATACAGACCCTGAGACAAATATATCCAATACAGCCCATGCAAGTCTATGCAAGTTTGGCAAGTCTAGATTACTGCAGTATCTGAAAATGAAGAAAGTTTCTGGGCTCCTTTTTAATTATATCCTATAATTATAATTTAACAACTGTTTTTTCCTGTGGAATATGTTCATTTCAGAGACTAGATGTTAGTCTACCTCCTCATCAGAACATGACCTTCTAGAAAATGATGCTCTTGTTTATAGAATTGAAAGAAATTTACAACAAATAAAAATAATTTACATGGAATGCAATGGTGAATGTTATCCAAAACTAAAACATTTATGTAAGGACTTATGCAAGATAGAGATAATCAAATAGCAAATGAAAAAGGATATCATTATTGCTCAGCTTAAATATTTCAATTGTTGTTTAAATTTCTAAAACAACATGTATCACAAAAGATTGCTGTGACATAATAAAACAACATGAGTATACATGTCCTGACTAAAGAGTAAAAGCACTGAGTCTCCCAACTGAGTTATGCCAGTAATGAACAACTTGTATGAGACACATGTAAATATGACTGGAGGGAATATGCAGCCCTGGTGTACGCCAACTTGTAATTAGCTTCACTGATGTGGAGCTCCAATTTTTGTCTGTCTATCGTCTCTGCCTGGCGCTATTGTTTTGAGGACTGACCTACACCGCCTCCTGACTTTATGGGAGACAGGTGGGTCGACATGCGGCAAATGGTGGCCAATCGGAATGATATCTGGTGAGAGGAAATGTGCTAATCAAAACAAGAAGTTTTTTGCAGAGGGAGGGAGGGTTGTAAGGCCTTGTACTCTGGGAAGTTCTTTGTCAGCGTTAGGGAATGGATTTACATGTTCTGAAGGTAATATTTTTGTGACGCCTTTGTGGTAATATTTATTAGCAGTTGTGGTTTACATATCAGTTAAACTGTTGAAGGAAAACATTTTGTAGAAACATATCATTGGTACGTTCGTTTAAAATACATGATAAATACTTTTATAGTTCTTTTTAATGTGGTGCCCTTTTGGGTAGTTACTTTTTTTGTGTATGTTGGTTAAAGTATTCATGACAAATGAATGAAAGGACAGTTCACAACTGTTACATGCGAAAGAAATATAATTTAGACGATCTAAAACACTTTAAAGACTAACATTTGATATCATAAATTGCTAGTTGAGAAAAAACAATAAATCCTTGTTTTGTTTCTGTATATTTTCATATTTTTTATGCCATTATGTGAATGAAATTTTCAACCATTCACAGTGGTACCGTGATGCCTGTTGGATGCACTACTACTGCACAGATTGTAGACCCATGTGATGATGCCCGTCAAATGTCAGGGGTTAATTTCACCATCTAAGTAGGGGGGAAATGTGTTAATGGGAATATGAGGGGGAGTGTGTGTGATTATCTTACACGAGTGGCATTCTGGCATGCCAAATTTCGTGTCAAAATATTGAAGTTCACTCCTGCTGTAAATCAAAATTAAACTAATAGAGATGTAATATTGCTGAATGTAATAAGCATTGAAACCCTTCAATATCCTATATAGTTTAATATGTTTGTGAAGTTTGGGAAGTTAATATCAACTGTCATCACTATAACTGTTGTCTTCATCTCATATTCCTGGCTTGGCACAGTCCTTTGAAATGTACACCATGAGATAAGCAGCATAATGGGAGTGTCTTATCCTTTACTGCTCAGTTTGTACATTCAAACAGTTTTTCTTACCATGTTCTATACAAAGAGTCTAATGATATTAAGTTAACAGTGATTCAAAATTATCATTTACAATTAATTTTAAACATATCAGTTAAGAACAATGAAACCATGGACATGCACTTATTAATTGGGGAGAGTTTCAAATATGTATTTACTTGAAATTGAACATTCAGAATTTATTAAGATATTTAAAAAAAATTAAGTTAGATTTGCAGTTTTTAGCTTTGTTGATAATCAATTTGAATTTGAATTGTAAATTTTGTTATATAGGTACAGAAGCCTGAGCTAAGTTACTGAAACTATAAAGAGTAGATTAATTGTTTTTATTATTTTCTGAAAACATAAAGCTATTTTAATTTTTTGACTTGAGAAACTAAAAAGCTACTGCTTGGATTCTTTTCAAACCTAGGTAACAGTTTCCATACTAACAGAAGAGGTGCTGTGCAGTGTTTGTTTTTGATATGTGTATTTTCTGAAAGATATGTTTTTCATGTTTTGAACTTAAAATTGTTTATTACTTCAAGATTTGTGCAACCTTTTACTTGACAAACATCTTCATTGGGGTACAGTTTCTATACCAATGGGAAAGGCGCTGTGCAAAGTTTGATTTCGATAAATGGATTTTCCAAGAAAGTATTGTTTTCATGTTTTGAACTTAGAAATATGTTGGAGTCGGTCGGGGTATTAGTGAGCCCTGCTCACTTTTTGCCTTGTTTTTAAAATACTGACATGTTTTTATTTCTGTATTCCCTGTTAACTTACAACACTGTGCAGCCAGGGAACTGCAGAGTTCAGCATATACAAGGGTGCACTCTTCCTAGTACTGTAATAGAATAATGGCAAGCTTGCAACATGAACGTCTTATACTATAACAGAGAGGTACAGAATTATATTTTTTTTTACAGAAATCAATTCTTTTGATGGTAATGCTAAATCATAGATGTATGATTTTAAAAGAATAATAAATATTCTGTGTACTGTGTATTTGGGGAAATCTCCTCTTCCAAGGCCTCCAATAGCAGCAGCATCCGTGTGAGGTACAAGTGGCTGGGAGTTGGCAATCTGAGAAACATGTTCAGCCGACTTGGCCACATGGCACCATTATCAGAGACGATATTGATCCCAAAGCTTGCAGTAAGGTTCAGATCAGCTGAAATTCACCTTGGACATGTTGACTATTGTTTACACTGACCAGATTCGTCCAGCTGAAGCATGAGGTTCGGACAATCTGGGGGATAGGAGCGGTCAATGTTGAGAACCTAATCATCAAAGTGTGCTCCAAGCTTAAACTGCTGATAGTGACATTTTGTAAAAGGTTTTGCATTCCTGATACAGACAATGATGTAGCACGTATGTAAGGTATGTTTTTATGTGTGGAGATGGTAGATATATCACATCCATTTCTTTACAAGTAATGTCAATTGCTGCTCGTAGATTTCTTTGCTTGCATGTTTTTGCTTGTTTTATGTTTTGGATATGTAGTTTGATTTGAGGGACAAAGGGGGGTAGCATGTTGGTTTTGTGTGAGGATTTTGATGGTGGGAAGTTGGGAAGTTTGGGATGGGAGGGAGAAAGGTCAGAGGTCGGACATAGATGTCAGTGGCAAGGTGGAGTAGGTGTGTGGGGTGAAAAGTGCATTTCTGACACCGATGGATTAAAACAAATAATGGTGATAAAAACATGATTTTTGTAATTTACCGCACATCATATTTGATGTATATGTTTTCAAGGTGAATTTTAAATAAAATTATTGAGTGAATATAAACTTGAAAATATATTGTTATAAAAACAAGAAAACGTGTTAGTCCATTCATATAATTTTCAGTGCAATTTTGCCTTTTATGCCAAGTGGCATCTGTTTCGATGGATAATCAAGACTGTTATTCTCTTGCATTGACGTTTTAAATATAAGACAATATAAGACAAATTTATAAAGTACACATGTGTGTGTTGTATTTTCCATGCTCATGTCACCCACTGAGTGCTAATTACCAGATGTGTACACCATTATGTCAATCTGTCATCACACAGGTGGCATAATAATAGGTAACATGTGAACCGACTCTCTGTGAAATACAGGTTGGCCTTTATAGGATGCTAGTTTTCTGGGTAAGATAAAGAGGTCTAGATACACTTAAATGTGTTATATATCATGAAAGCAAAAAATTATTCTGTTCTATTTAAAATGTCAAATTTGATCAAGCAACTTCCAAGGATCGGCAAGATATTGCTGATACTGAGTCCTGTGTCCGGGATACCAGCAGTTAATGTCATCATGTATCATTTTGCGTGGAAACCGAATGTCATGTTTCATTGAGATGACACACTGTCTAATAATGTCATGATTCTTGGCAGAAGGGCATGAATGTTGAAAATTGAGTTGCAGTATTGTTTTTATAAAACTGATAAAAATGATTTAGTTTGTTGAAACAACGGACTGCCTGACAACACAAACCATCATTCTCGAGTAACATGGTTGTTGGATACTTTACATTTCCAAAAGGACTGACATCATTAAATACTCGGTACTCGTTTCAACAAAGGTTCTACAATAAAAGACTTGGTTTATGAGAAAAGAGCAATTGTTTTTGACTGTTGATGTTAACATATAGTTTTACATGAACATGTCAACTTGCAATTTGAATAACATGTCTGTTTCTTCAATGTGAGGCTGACATTTATAAATCTGTTGTGTATGTAAGTAGTGTGTGCATTTCAGGTGTTGATTGCAGGTGTAACTAGTGTGTACATTTCAGGTGTTGATTGCAGGTGTAACTAGTGTGTACATTTCAGTTGTTGATTGCAGGTGTAACTAGTGTGTACATTTCAGTTGTTGATTGCAGGTGTAACTAGTGTGTACATTACAGTATGTGATGCAGGTGTAACTAGTGTGTACATTTCAGGTGTTGATTGCAGGTGTAACTAGTGTGTACATTTCAGGTGTTGATTGCAGGTGTAACTAGAGTGTACATTTCAGTTGTTGATTGCAGGTGTAACTAGTGTGTACATTTCAGGTGTTGATTGCAGGTGTAACTAGTGTGTACATTTCAGGTGTTGATTGCAGGTGTAACTAGTGTGTACATTACAGTATGTGATGCAGGTGTAACTAGTGTGTACATTTCAGGTGTTGATTGCAGGTGTAACTAGAGTGTACATTTCAGTTGTTGATTGCAGGTGTAACTAGTGTGTACATTTCAGGTGTTGATTGCAGGTGTAACTAGAGTGTACATTTCAGGTGTTGATTGCAGGTGTAACTAGTGTGTACATTTCAGGTGTTGATTGCAGGTGTAACTAGTGTGTACATGTCAGGTGTTGATTGCAGGTGTAACTAGTGTGTACATGTCAGTTGTTGATTGCAGGTGTAACTAGTGTGTACATTTCAGGTGTTGATTGCAGGTGTAACTAGTGTGTACATTTCAGGTGTTGATTGCAGGTGTAACTAGTGTGTACATTTCAGGTGTTGATTGCAGGTGTAACTAGAGTGTACATTTCAGGTGTTGATTGCAGGTGTAACTAGTGTGTACATTTCAGGTGTTGATTGCAGGTGTAACTAGAGTGTACATTTCAGGTGTTGATTGCAGGTGTAACTAGAGTGTACATTTCAGTTGTTGATTGCAGGTGTAACTAGTGTGTACATTTCAGGTGTTGATTGCAGGTGTAACTAGAGTGTACATTTCAGGTGTTGATTGCAGGTGTAACTAGTGTGCCCTTGTACATTTCAGGTGGTGATTGCAGGCCTGACCTGGCCAGGCAGTAGCATGGACACTCTGCTATAGTGGACACCGTTGATACTGGACATGGTGTGTGGTGAAGTCAGGGGGATGGGGAGACACTTGGGGGCACTGGTCATCACTGCAGTGGTCATCTGTCAGCTGGCAGCTGCTGTACCAGGTAGGTGGTGTCTTATTGAAACGTGGGGATGCATTGAAGCCTTTTCTAGAACATCGTTAACATTCTTCCATTGTGTGTAACAATAGGTAATCTCACTATTGTGGAGTGCTTATGAAGTCTTTGTTCATGCGGAACAGGAGGCGCCACTGAGATGAAAGCAATATGATAACTCTTCCGAATGATTACATTTAGGAATGGGGGCAGTGTTGGTCCAAAGAAAAATGTCTTGCAATTGAAGTGGTGGATTAAAGTGATGATAAAACTGGGAATTGGGTGGTCGTTGTGGTTGCCAAGAATGTATTGTACTTGGACTTGTGTTCGTCAGAGATCCCCAACTGTGACTTTGTTGATTGTAGACCCTGAAGATCCAGGTTAGAACTGGTCTTCAACAACCCATGCTTGTCGTAAGAGGAGACGAACCGGAATGGGTGGTCAGACTGGCTGACTTGGTTGATGCATGTCATCATATCCCAGTTGCGTAGATTGATGCTCAACATGACAATCAGTAGATTGTCTTGTCCAGACTCAATTATTTACAAACTGCCATCACATGGCTGGAACAATGCCGAGTGTGGCGTTCAACAACAAACAATTAATCATTTGTGTCAGTTTACCCTGACAGGTCAGACTGACAATCATGCTATCGACCACTAGTTTGGTCTCGACATCACAATAGTAATGTTAATTATCTTCATTTACTTTTATTAGGTTATTTTTATTAGTTTTATTAACTATTAATGTGAGGTTACAAATAGTTAGGAGTGAGAGCCTTTCACAGTATATTTATATAGGCAATTATACATCAGATAAAAATAGAAAAATGAATGTAAAATAGTTAATATCACATTGTGTCATGGATGAAGTCATGACATTGTCCAACCCACCCCCTCAAAAAGAAATTAAAAAGAAGGGCCAAATTACCCAAGAAATGAATCTTGAGAGAAACAGACATGCTTCCTGTGAATTTCCATGTTTTACTGTGTGTCCAACCCTAGACCCTGGCTCCGCTCAAACCACCTCAGATGTATCCTTGCTGCTTATGTTCCTGCTCTGAAATAATCAATCCATTGAATAGAAAACTTGACACATACATATCTTGGACCCCAGACACGTTCAGACGGTTTTTCAAGGTCGCAGGAATCAGTTTATGAAATAAGCATTTATTGTTGTACTCAGATGGTTTGAATCAGACATTTGTAAGATATCTACTCGGAATCCTAACAACTTAATTTCCTCTTGTAAACAGGCAGGAGGGAGCTGTTTTTAGAGACAATAGGTTTCTGTGTATATCCAAGCTAAGTGTGCGAGAAACGTGGGAAAACAGAGTGATATATACATGAGTAGCTGTGTGGCAGAACGTGAGAGTTGTATATTTCACAGCATGGTGATAACATCTTGGATTATTATAAGACTTTTGTTAGTGAATTAGTTTTTTGTGTCAAGTATATTGTGAAATTATTTCATCATAAATGTCGTTTTTTAGATATTTTTGTAAAAATTCAAATTAGTTCTGTTTGTGTAAAGTGGTACTTTTATCTTGAAACAATCTTGGTAGTTGTAATCCTTCGTTCAAAGAATTTGCCTTGGTAACAAGATTGTCTTGGATTTCATTTGTTTAAGTCTTTCCTTTTAAAATTTGATATCCCATTGATCTTTTTTTTCATTGATGTTTGAATATTCTTATTGATTGCAAGCTGAAATTCCTGTTCCGCCGATGTCATTTGTTTGAACTGACCTTGACAAATGAGATACATGTTATACATTGGATTATTTCTATATTTTACAACTTATATTGATGTTTGGAGCTAAAGATCACTTGGTACATTATGGAGAGGTATTTTGATTAGGGCTATTAATTACAATGTTAGGGATCATTGTTGAATATGATACAAATTCATGTCTACTGCTGACTAAACTTTCAAATAGTTTTTGTATTTTTGTATTTTATGATTTACGAGTAACATTCTTATTCATTTACATAACATTTCAATAAGTTCCTGGTTTTGACAAAAAAAAATGTATTATTTAACACTTCACAGAAGGAACATAATTATCAACATGTTAATACTCTCACAATGATATTGTAAATTCCCTTCAACCATCAAATCTGACATGGCAATGTTGCATGTGATAAAAAAAAAATGTTCATTTAAATTCAGTGTCGTTAGTACAATTTTGTGTATAGCGTGTATCAGATCATAGTGTACACAAAAAATGGAAAAGGTCACTGGTAGTGTTCCAAACACTGCTTGATAAACGTCTTATTTATAAACACTTACACCTAGCTGTAGGCCCCATGCTGTGCTCTTTGGTTTAAGATTGACAGAAGTAGGTCTTAAGTGGAACAAGTTATCACACTTGAAGACTCCAAGTGATCTCATTATCTCAGCATATTTATTGATTTTATAATTTGATGCTAGAAGAGAGGGAAGAACTTTTTTCTGGCACGGAATCTTAGAATTGCCATCTGATGCAATGTCCAGGAGGGAATATCACTAATAATTTGGATTTTGATGAATCAAGAAAATGTTAAATTAGGATGAAATTACAGGATTCGTCGCATAAAATGGCCAGGGGATTTTTTCTTAAAGAAGCATAATTAGGAAAACGTGGTATTATCAGAGGGAGTTTTTCACTCTTGATCTGTGATCTGGACCTTCAGTTGTAGCAACGGTAGCTCTCGAATTCTAGATTTTGTTTGGAAATATGAAATTCTGAAATTTTAGAGACTTGATTTGTGCATCAGATTGTGTTTAGTTTAGTCATTAAGCAACTGTTGTCATACAGTGAAGGCGGGGAATGTGTGTAATAGTTCAGCAGTTACAGAATATAAACTCTCATATTTATAAAGATAATTAATGACTGTGTTTATTTCTATTTTCTTTTGTTAGGTAAGGCTCTGTGATTGCTGAAAACAAAATGGTCCATTTTCATGGCTGCTAAATTCATTGTTAGAGTGTAGATATTCTCATCTTGTGATACCACTGTATATATGTTTCCTATATATGTTTCCTACTAATAAAAGAATTTAGGATCACCCAATTCTTTCATAATACAGTTAATCTGCAATGGCATGACAGAGTAACTGTAGTGATGTTAAAGAATCAGGTGATCCTTATTTTTTTTAGTTGTTCTGATGAGAACGATACTATTGACAACAAAAGTATAAAAGTAAATAATTTGTTAGTATAGCAACACCTCAGTGAACCATGGTACATTTTTGTGTAGCCAAGATGTTAATGTGTTTGCTCCTCATTGAAGAGATGAGGGGCTTATTCCCGACATGATCCAAATTGGGAGACTTGAAGCAATTCCTTGCTATCATATTGCGGCTCAATGGTGAAAGTGACCTGGAAAGTCTCCTCCTGTCTCCTGTCTCCTCCTGTCCTGTTATGGGTCAGATATCTAACCTGCTCCTCAAACCATTAAATCTTGCCAGGAACATTAATGGGTCTATGCGAATGTTTACGAGGATCAAGAACATGGTTGAGCATGTTCTGAATGACATTAGAGTCATGTGATTGTCCTCTGTGACTCCTAGATCTATAAAAATAATTTAGTTTTTTCAGATTTAAGCTGATCTTGCTTTCTAAATTATTTTTCACTGTCAACCTGTCAGACGGCTTAGCGTTACTTCTTTGCAGAATGGCCATGGATTATGTCCCCAATTGCTTCAAACTTCAGCAGTTGAAGTTATCTCCCATTGTGTAATTGTAGTTCCTGTCTGCAGATCGTAGTACAGTATTACATTGTCAGTTCGATGTTGGAATCAATTGCTAACAAAATTAAAATATATTTTCTATTTAAACCATGTAAAGAAAATAAAACACCCATGTTAAGGATTTAAATATCAATTGTGTTATTCGATGGAAGTTTTCCAAAATTGTTTTAAGTTTTTAGATTCATCTTTTTAGGATGCAAAGTAATTAATAGTGTCTTTCTTTCTATTTTAATCTCCTTTTGGCTTGCTGTGTACTGTGAAGGTGGGACATGATTTCTGTAGGTGCTTGTACTTGATGTAAACTCCATGCTGGGATTGTGGGTTAGAATAGGTCCTCAGTAACCTGTGCTTGTCATACGTTGAAATAGTGGATTCATTGGGTGCATTGGTTCACTGTATTCATTGTATTCCATTGCTTGATTGACTTGATTTTGTATGTGCCAGCATCATATAGGTGGAATACTGTTTAAGGTTACAGTTTTATCCTTCCCTCCTTCCCTCCCTCCCTCCCTCACTCACACAACCGCTCAGCCAGTCACTCAGCCAGTCACTCAGCCAGTCACTCACTCACTCACTCACTCACTCACTCACTCACTCACTCACACAACCACTCAGCCAGTCACTCACTCACTCACTCACTCACACAACCACTCAGCCAGTCACTCACTCACACACTCACTCACTCACTCACTCACACAACCACTCAGCCAGTCACTCACTCACTCACTCACACAACCACTCAGCCAGTCACTCACTCACTCACTCACTCACACAACCACTCAGCCAGTCACTCACTCACACACTCACTCACTCACTCACTCACTCACTCACACAACCACTCAGCCAGTCACTCACTCACACACTCACTCACTCACTCACTCACACAACCACTCAGCCAGTCACTCACTCACTCACTCACTCACACACACAGCCAGTCACTGAACCACTTGCTAAACCACTCACTCACTCACTCACACAACCAGTCACTCACTCACTCACTCACTCACTCACATAGCCAGTCACTGAACCACTTGCTAAACCACTCACTCACTCACTCACTCAAACATTCAACCTCTCACTCTGTTAGATACTGCCTCCATAATGTCTAAGCTGTGTTCTGCCCTTCCCAACTCAATGGTATCCTTTTCATGAACCATGTGTAGGATTACCTCCACCTGACAACTTCCAACAAATGCTGTCTTCTTGCAGGGTCTTTCTTTGGTGGTCGTCTCCCACCGAGGAAGGAGTGGAAGACGACGTACGCATGTGAGAACAGCAAATTGCACGTGAAGTGCAATGAGGATGAGGTCATCCGCATCATGCTGGCCAACTACGGCCGCTACAGCATCTCCGTGTGCAACAGATACGGCGTTACAGAGGGCTGGAACCTTCAGTGTATCTCCGTTCTGTCCTTCAGGGTTGTGTCAGAGAGGTGAGACCAATAATTGATCGTTTATGTTTATACGAAATAATAAGTTCATCATACTTGTTACTTTAGCAAGAATGAGCTGTAGGCAGAGTTGTTTTTGAGTTCTAGTTGCCTGAGAAAAATATTCTAGCTTCTTTTCAAAGTTGATTAAACGTCCAAAATGTCCAGTCACTTCACATATTAAAGTTAGGTGATCGATATTGTATAGCTGATGCCAAATCGTTCCTCATAAGAAGTGACAAATGGTATCGGGTGGTCAGAACTCACTGACTTGGTTGAATCATTGCATCGTATCGAAAAATGTGTAGATCGATGTGCATGATGTCAATCCCTGGATTGTCACATTGAACCATCATCTTGGGAAACGAATCGGGGCCTTCGGCATGATGAACGAACGCTTAAACCACTAGGCTTGTCACGTGATATATTGTTTGGCAAAATGTCAAACATTATCTAAAACTTCCACGGTTACACTGTAAGTGACTAATGTTTGCATTTCTTTCTGACTACACATGCATTCCTTCTGACGTTTAGATAAAGATAAAACTTCAGCGTATGCATAACCGGATCGTTTTATACAAGTATCAAAATACATTTTGCCAGGGCTACGGTCAAACTATTCCCAATCGGACATTTGGATCTTTGGACTATCTCTTGAGACCTACAGCGGGTACCTGGGTGGGTAGGGTGATAGGGGTAGGGTACCCGGGTAGTAAATTTGGACTCGTCCCACCTCTCGCTGTTATGTATCATTCCCTCACTCACTCACCAAATTGTCTTCCAAGATGACTGTCTTGAATGCCGAGAGATTCCAATACACAGACTTGTGGTGACAACACCTGTCTGCCCCCTATGATGAACCCAGTGCTGTGACACACATATCTTGAGCAGGTGAATGGTGTCTCCACGCATTAATGTCACACTTGAGTAAAGAAATTCTTCCAATTTGATACCTATCTTCAACCCCTGCGGGCATTCAGGAGTAGAATAGGTTTCCAGGCTTGTCATGAGGGCCAACTTATGAGAATTGAGTGGTTACAATGTGTGACAAGCTTATACTGTTTGGCCCAGACAATGTGGAGGATGGACATTACTGATTGTTTTCAGACCATCATGACGTTCAGTAAACTATGGTTATAACGAACTCAAAGGGACCACTAATTTTAGTTTGTTACAACCGTAGTTCGTTATAAGCATATCTACAGCAAATGGGGTGCGGTCGGGTAGCCTAGTGGTTAAAGCGTTCGCTCGTCACGCCGAAGACACGGGTTCGATTCCCGACATGGGTACAATGTGTGAAGCCCATTTCTGGTGTCCCCCGCCATGATATTGCTGGAATATTGCTAAAAGTGGCGTAAAACCATACTCACTCACTCACTACAGCAAATGGCTGGGACTCAAATAAAGTTTGTTTGATCCATCAGTTTGTTGTAAGCGTGTTCATTTTGACATAGTTTACTGTATCTTGAAATTGCTGACAGAATGTGCCTTAACACAACATTCATTCTCTCACTAAATTCATGTTAATATTTGTAATGTAGGTAAAAATGGAAAACAAATCTCTATGGAATGGAAGATTTCACATCAATTTAATGATAAGAATCAAATCAAATTTAAAGATTTAAGACACTGGAATTAATTAAAGGAGAATATTTGCCTTATGAAATAATAATATTTATCACCTTCATAAAAACATTATTGCTGAAAGATTTCAGACTTTAGTAGCGTTCTTTCATCTGATCTGTTTGATATCAGAGACTTTGATCGTGGCACATGTGATTGCCAATTCTGTTGTAATGGAGGCGGATGCTACAACACATCCTGTTGAGGACTGAGCAGCAATCATAACACAACTATTTGGAATATAAATACTCCAATTTGAAAAAGCTAAGGCATTGTTGGTCAGGCATATGTTCTGAGCTGTGCCAAATTAGGTTTGTTAAAACTCAGGCTAATTAGTGCATATTTGTGTATTTGATATTCTGTTTGTGTGTTTTGGCTCAGGTTTATCTTAACCTGCTGAGAGTCTGATATTCAGCCCCAAGTGTCCCCTGTTGCAAGTGACAGTAACAATTCTCAATTTGAATTTAAAATTTCCCAATTCTCAGGATATTTATGAGAATAAGAACATTCATGCAAATCCTGTTTTGAAGAGTATCACATTTGTTTTCCAAATTTGCCAGCCAAAGGCACTTTATATATTTATTGGAAATGAGGAAAACATTTATGGAAAAAAGATAATGTAATATTTCCTGGTTTTCTAACAGGATTAGTACTGATTTGTTGACATGGTATTTGCAGTGTTATGTGCTCATGGTAGGCCTGTTGTGATAATCAAGACTCTATGTAGGCGTGTATTATGTGTAGCCTAGTGGTTAAAGCGGTCGCTCGTCACGCCGAAGACCCGCACTTCCCGACATGGGTACAATGTGTGAAGCCCATTTCTGGTGTCCCCTGCCGTGATATTGCTGAAATATTGCTAAAAGGCAGCGTAAAACCGTACTCACTCACTCACTACACATCTGTAGTGGACAAAAGTGGGCCCTGTACTCAAGTAAATACAGTAAACATATGATATCAATGGAGTGTCCATTTTGGAAATATGATATCCAGTGGTATGCCCTGTTATATTGTTAATCTGTTTTGTGTTAGAAATGATTTTGTTTGGTATTTAAACAAACCTATGACTCATTATTAATTGTGCTGCATAGATGTAACAGGAAGCAGTCATGTGTCATATTGGCATCGGATGCACTTTTTGACGACCTGTGCAACGAAACTCTCAAATATCTCAAAGTCGAATATGCCTGTGTCGGTAAACTGGGTGAGAGACGCTGGGATGAGAATGTGTGTTACATGTATCTTAGATGCAGGTAGTGCCAGTTGTTAATGTGAAACCATCTCTGTGGAATTCTGTCTTCATATTTAGAAGCCACGAGAAAAATAAATTAGTAAAGAATTAAAGTGAATCTCTTTCAAAGGGTCTTTGAAACAGGAATATTGAAATCATTGTTTTCATGTCTAATTTATTTCTGGCAATTGATTATATGCATTTTGACATTTTCTTATTTCTAATATACCGTATTCGACGTAATAAGCGCCCCGCTCTAATAAGCGCCCATGGCGATATTTGCTAATATATTGGCAAGTGAATAATCCCAATTAGCACCCCTTCGGATTGATCAATGTACACAAGACTTATTTATTCGCGTATAATACGCACTTGTGTGTTATATGCACCCTTAATAAAAGGCAATAAAATTATGGAAAAATATATATGTCGTATATAAACAGTTCAAGCTGTCAGCATAGACCACAAAATTTATCTTTCAACTCTGTTTTTTCCACCAAAATAATATTCTAATATTCTGAGAGCGCCCTGGGCGCTTATTACGTCGAATACGGTAATAAAGAAATACTCTTTGGCTAGAATTCCACAGAATTGTTAAAATGCTAACAAATATAGTAAAATGAATGTTGACACAAGTACTGCTATGAAATACTGCATTTTGCATGAGCAGGCAAGCCTATATGTTTTGCTGTTCTAACCAATAGTGATACACATTTGACAATCACTTGTGTATGTATATTTCTCTCTGTGTCATACCAAGTCATGTCTGTTTCAGTGATGACCATGTTCGTTTCAGCCTGCTATATCCGGAATAGTGAAGTGACTCACACAAATAACTGCATAAACACTAGCATGTCAGACATGGCTGTCACTGAATGCACTCACGTTCAGGTTTCGTGGAAACATATTATGACATATGAAATGAAATAGGAGATGATGACAGCTTATCAATCAGACTTTTCTCTGTTTAAGTGGATGTTTACAAAATGGTGTGCAAGGACTTTTGTCACCTGGGATTATATATTTCATTTTTGATTTTAAGTATTCAAAGCATTCAAATTCAAATATTGTTTTTGTTTTGATATTAGTTTATAGAAATATTAAGAACAGTTTTCATGGCTCTAAACCAGCTTTATATGAATGAAGTGTTAGAGACATAATAAGTTCTAGAGACATAATAAGTTTAAATAATTTCATTTAATTAGAATATGTACTTTCAGATTTTATTTCATTTAATAACAATTTGATTTAGCTTTTTATCACACATTTAAATTATGTTGAATTTGTTTATATTTTCATTTGATAAACAGTTCTTGTTTATTTCTATGTGTTTGCACAAAAAAACTTGTTCAAAATACTTTTCAAAATTAGTTTCATTTAAAAGTACTCTGTGAATTTTCAAACACCTGAAATAGGATTGTCTCCATAGTTTATTCAGTTGTACCTTTCTAAAGCTGGCACCTTGAAATGCACACTTAGATGTATCGTACGTTCGAAATGGACATATGGGAAGGTTTTGTGGAGAATCGGGTTACCATCAGATCCAATAGAACTAATCTATTGAAGACATCAGAACTATATAGAATTAACTGCAACAAGTATCTATTTAACTCCTTGGACTCAAATTCAGTGGTAAAGAGAACAGTGAGCTGATAGTCTTCATCTTCCTGAGGCAAGGGAGTTAACTGACTATAAAAGTCCAGTTTCCACCCTTGCCGAACTAGGCTGGAATTACTGGGCTCGATCGTAGCGCCACCAGTGGCTATTACCAGTTATGTCCCTTCTAAGCCTCTCCTATGGACCAATCAGATTCCATCTCTCGTATCACTTGCGTTTGCTTCACACAAAATGGTAGCGCCCAGTCAAAACGATCTGATCGATAATCAAAATCTATATTGTGATAAAATGGTTCTTACATCGCAAAAGCATCAAATCACGTGAGCACCTTGATTAAAAACATGAAAAGATTTGGAAAATATCATGCTTTGCAAATCCTGCAATCAAACGAAATCTGCACGACACTTTACAAACCGGATTTCGATTTTGGTGCGCGAATTTGATTGGACTATGCATAGGCTCGTTAGTCCAGCCAAAATGTAACTCCATAATACCAGCCTAGTTCGGCAAGGGTGGAAACTGGACTTTTATAGTCAGTTAACTCTCTTGCCTCGGGAAGATGATAGTCTTGGACCTCTTCCAAATCTCAAGTATCTAATGTCGCTGAACTAATACATTCTACTCATCCATCGTCATGCCATAGTGCTTTTTTAACTGCATGTGAATTTTCTTGCTCTAGGTGTGATGGGAGACGACAGTGTGAAATGATGGCCAATAATAATGTTTTCGGGGACCCGTGCCCCGATACTAGTAAATACGCAGAGGTGAAATACTACTGCCAACCTGGTGAGTACTCGTTTGACGTCTCAGGTATATACATTGTAGAAATAGGGGAGTTTGAAAGGTAAGTAAATTACTTGTTTTGAAATCTGAAAAGAACAGACTGTTATTACCTAAATCTAGTGAGCAGATCCACCGGTGTCCCCGACAGTGATTGACGGCTATGTCTACAGGATAGCCTGTAACTTGTCAGTGCAGAAGAGGGCTTAACAGATGAGGACTTAGACAGTGATCCGCCCAAACTGAAATAAACATGGAAATTACATGACGGAAATTCTTAAAAGATTTTTTAGATAGATCAAAGTACAGCCCTCTTTAAAGGCTTGCGATCAGGTTTTCAGATTTTATTTTTTCATTTTTTTGGTTTGATATGGTTAAAATAAATTGAAAATGTAGCACCAATTAACAGTCCAACTGCAAATATGTGAATAAAATGGAAATTGCAACCCAGTGTTTGGCTAAAATTAGAATCATCTTAATAAAAAAATGACAAGAATCTCTACAAGTCAGAAAGGTGACACTATGCAGTTACAACCAAGAACCAGTCTATGTGAAGTGTTCCATTACCCCAGAACAGGGATGTCACATGATAATGGGTGGGTTTAACATTACATTAAACAAGCATTGTTCAAATAAATCTATTGACCGTTGGGCACTAAGGTGAATTTTGTCTCTTTCGGAACTTGACCATAGGCACCAATTCATATCTGACCCCTTACAACATCATATGTATTTCTGTAACCCGAAGGATACTTATTCCATATGCCCCATAATCTCATGGATTTTTGTGCGAATTAAAAGGAAATTTACACCACTAATTTATTTTCAAAATTTAATTTTTATTAACAAAATCAGCTGATGTGAATGCATTTGAAATTTAGTCAAAACTGATCTTTCCAAAACAAAACAAGTCTATTTATTTTCATGATCTAGAAATAGTATTGAGGCAAATCCAAATAATCTTTCTTTGATACCACACTATAAAGAAAAATATTTGCATATGGTTGCAAAATGTCTGTAATTCATAAATTATTGTGCACATTTTATTAGTTTTCGATCCACATGCATAGCAGATCTTGTCAAGCAAACGTTTGCCCTATTTGATGTGGGTAGAGATAGTACGCTCTACTGCATCACACCTTTCTCAGGGGGAATATGTAGGGTTGCATTTTGTGTGCATTTGAGCATGTTGCTGTACATTGGAATGAAGTAGCTGACATGGGAATGATGACAATCGTAGATTAGAAAGTGTCACTGCTGTCAACTTGGAATGCAGATAACCGCAATGGTATGAGGAGTTATCTCCCTTGGTAGGGAAAATGGACACCTTAACTCTTTGTGAATCTTTATTGAAAGTGAAGAGAAATATTTCAGTATTATTATCGAGAAAAACTTACCTTATTTATTCAAAGGTTTTATGTTAATAATGATTTTTGAAATTCTGATTCACAAATTGTTAAATTTGTCTGTTAATTAGCCTCTACTTTGTTTTCTTTTGATGGTAATAACTGTAGATCTACACAATAGTAACCTTTGACTGCCATCTTGTATGACTGATGAAAACCCAATAATTTCAACTGATTTTTATATATACTTGTGATATATATTCTAGAGCAATGGCATTACTGTGGAGTTTTCTCACATAAACATCAATTGTGTTTTTACCATTGAATATAATTATTCTGAGTATTTATTCAAATGTCATGCGAGTTAATTTCCGGTTTATATATGATCAAATGAAAGAAATGACATTGATACAAAAGAAGATCTTAACAATGAAATATTTCATAATACATGTAATATATTATGATGCCAATCTTTTGAATGCAATATTTCATTATAAGACTATGTGATGCCAGTCTTGTCAATGAGATATTTCATTATAAGACTATGTGATGCCAATCTTTTGAATGAGATATTTGGTTTCTTCTGTTGAGTTTTAGAGCATGCTGGCATGCCTTTTGTTTTCCTGCTATTTCAGTTGATTCTCCAAAAACCCCTTCTCCTCCTACGTCTGCCACAACATCATCTACAACGCAAAGTACAATACCTACAGAGCCAAGCAGTAAGTATCATACATGTTACCCCCCAGATGTACAAGGTCATGAAACGTACATCAATATAGCATAAGTGGACGTGCTTGAAATTAATTACAGTTATTTTGAATTGTGATGAAATGAGGCAATGCATGGTTCTCTGTGTGTTTTTACCGTCTATCACTTTTTTTGATGGTGTGAATTGAACAAGCTGGACTGAGAAAGTTGAAAAATGTTTTCTTTTCATAACTTTGCTGACGTTTCTCTTGACTCCTATCAGCTTAAGCTAAGGTTCTAGATGTTTTTGATATGTAAGAGTCATGTATTGCTTTTATTGTTTATATTTTAAATTATTATATGGACATTATTTTGTAAATATCCCAAGTAAACATTTGTTTGATTTTATTCTATTTATCAAGTAGCCATTTTGAAACAGATTATTTGGAGACTTGTACTTAATTATAGTAAATCTCGTTCTTTGAACCTTAGTAATGTAAAGGATTTTGATAGGTTCATGATTTCATGAAATAATGAGATTATAAGCATATCTGGCAACCTTTTTCAGCGACTACCACAACAACTACTACTACTACTACCCCCATCACCAACCCCATCCCCTCTTCGACAACAACTACCCCTGCTCTTACCACTGCTCATCCCCCACCCCCTATGTCCTCCGTCCCCACCCCCACCCCATCCCCCACCCAGCAAACATCGTCAATGGTTCCACCTAGTAAGTTTGAGGTGTTTTCTCTATGTGTGGGTGAGACAAGTTTTTAATGACTATGCATAGTAAGGGCCTTTCGTCTTTCTTTTACCAGCCCTGACAAAGCATGTCACCAGTCAATTATCTAGTGAAACAAGATGATGATTATGCTATGTGCAGACCTTTTTTTCTAGTCACAAGCCCTGAACTAGCATGTCATCAAATGTTTGTCTTGTTAATGACACAAACCCACTAATCACTGTGCGTATTGCTAACATGTGAACTTTTGTGCTTGTTTTGTTTCTTCATCTGGATGTGGCACATATACATAACAATATCTCAAACACCCTATTCCCACAGTTATAATTAACTGTAGCTTAGGAAATTCCAATTTAGAAAAGCTATCAAAGAGGTTATTGCTTCTAATCTCCACCTCAAATTAATTAGCATTATTAATGTTGTGTTTTGTCCTATTGTGAACTAGAATATCCTTGATCATCCAGTAACCCGCCCAGTATATAAACTCAACATTCTGTTATGGAAGTACCCTGGGCCTTGTCTCATAAAGATATCTTAATGCTAAGATGTCATCATCATAACTCCTACACTTTAACATAGACTTACGATAGTTGTAGCACTAAGATGGCATTGTGGAAGGTTCACAAAGCAATCTTACTGCTATGACTCTCACACGTCTATGATGCAGTATGGGAGTTAAGATCATCTTAGCGCTTAGATCGCTTCATGCTAAGATGTCATCATCATAACTCCCACACTTTAACATAGACTTACGATAGATGTAGCACTAAGATGGCATTGTGGAAGGTTCACAAAGCAATCTTACTGCTATGACTTTCACACGTCTATGATGCAGTATGGGAGTTAAGATCATCTTAGCGCTAAGATCGGAACGGGCCCCTGGACCCACAACTTTGTTTCAAGTTGGATTTCGAGTTACACAAATCTAAAAATAGCTATCCTTTCAAATTTCACAGAAGTGAAAGAGACATTTTGTGGGATGTGACTAATTAGAGACGTGGAGGAGTGATGTCACTTCCCTAACGAATGTGTCCAGGCTATTTATAGAATTGAGATATGATATGCTAGATAATCGAGGATATTCTATGAAAACAATCTTGTCTAAACTAGTTAAAGTTTAGATCATGAATAAGCAACTTCTGACCTTTGAAACACAAATTATGTTGCACCTCTTGACTGTGGTACTTGTTAAATAGAGTGCTAAATTGTGAATAATACATTTTGGTACTAAATGGTTCCTTTGAATGAAGCACTATGATCCATAACAGACTAGCTTGTATTAACATAAATGATATTCACTAATTGATTTTGTGCATGAGGAAATACAATGTGTATGGTATTTATACATGATAAATGAATGAATGGGTTTTTTTAAGAATCAAATAAGATGATTGGTTTTCAATTAATTAAGAATGAGATTTTGAAAAGTGTTTCCAAGGGACCATGACTATAATGTAGGTGTGACCGTCACTGCACTCTCTGTTCTCTGTCTGTTATGTAGATGTACCACATTATAGCATGACCACAGCATGTGCTTGCTTCCTGTGTGCCCTATAGACACTAGGTGTTGATATCATGTCAATTTCAAACAGATGAGCAGACATCTAATCACATCACTTATGTATTTCCTACAGGTATAAATATTATATATGATCAGTTGTCATGAGGTGTACCTAAGCTTGCAGACAGTATACTGTCATATTTAACCAGGATAATATGGATCTATATAAACACAGCTTTATGTACTGTGATATACAGTCTCTATATGGTTGTATTGGTTTTGTGTAGCACTTGATCAACAATGTAACTTATTACACAGAGAGGAATTGGTATATCATTTTTGAACAACTATTTATGGAATTTTGCTTGTGGAAACAATTTTTTAAAAATTTTTGGGTAACAGTTTTCTTTTGCTAATTATTTAAATATTTAGTGCTTTACGTTTTGTTGTTTTGTACAGCGTAGTTTCACCGACACAACTTGTATTTGAGTAAGGGCACTCACTGTAACACTGTGTTCACACGTCTTCGACATGTTTTCTTTAATATTATCTTTTTTCTAATATCTTCCAATTAATATAAATAATATTTACTTTTTTCACATATCAAAAATTACTCTGAACTAACAAGAACAAATTTCTTTCATTTTTTATTCATTAACACTATAACAAAAAAGGGATTTTATAAATAAAACGAAATTGATCTCCATTCTGTATCAATGAGTAAAGAGGATCACTCTCTGAGCAGTGATGTCGAAAACATCCTTAACTATCTCATCACTTTTTGTTAATTTAAAATTTTGTTCCTGCAAATCAAACTGAATCATGATGAATAATTTTATCATTTTGTATCAATTGCAGCAGTAAATATAAAAAAAAATATTTAAGATATTTAAAATATGAAATAACAGTTTTATCTAAGTATTTGCTTTTTATCTCCAGGAAATAACACCAGAAAGCCAACGCTACCACCAGCAGAGATTAGTAGTGGAAGGGAGACAACTTTTCCTCCTCGACCTCCAACCACACACCGACCATACAATATTCGGGTGTGCAAGACCGTGAGAGCTGAGGGGGTGTTATGGCCAACAACTTTCATTGGAAGATGGGCAAAGGCAGCTTGCCCTGGGGAGCTTATTGGTAGGCACTGAATGAACATGGTCACAATATACTGGTATAGGGCCAAAATGCTGCCGCCATGAACACTAAATATTGCATGAAGTGTCCATGGTGCTACTTGAGTAAAATGACAAAATAGTATAGATGAATATTCTACCTATTTGACTTGAGAGAAAAACATGGTATTATAGAGAGATGGCCAATGTCAGGGAGGTGTTGTGTGTTCATAAGTTGACTCCAGATATAAAAAGGGGCTTATGTGGCCAATTCGTCTAGGGTGCCACTGTTGGCTTTACAAAAATGTGTCCCTTTGGTGTGCCAGAAACCTATGACGATCCCAGATCATGTTTCTTGTCAGCACCATGACCATGACTTGTTTGATAGACTTTCCTTAGAAGTTGATGGATGACAAAGTAGACACAATTCAAGGATAACAACTTCTTATTTTTACTGTAAAGGCAATGTTTTGGTATAGATCCTCATGCAGTTGTCAAGCAAAGCTGTTCATATATGTATTGCCTTGTTTGACACTAGTATAAGAATCTATACCGAAATGTCACCATTACAGTGAAATAAAGAAGTTGTTATCCATAAATTGTGTCTACCTTACCTTTGGGTTTCACCGAAGTGGTAATCATGTAAGTCCTGCATCACTTGGGGCTTTCCTCCCATCTCGGGCTGACACACCATGATGTGAGGGAGTGAGTGAGTTGGGTTTAACGCCGCTTTTAACAGTATTCCAGTTATATCGCGGCGTGTCAGCTTAATGTGGGAGGAAAGCCCAAAGTGATGCAGGTCTTAGACGTTTACCACTTCAGTGAAACCCACGAGCACGGGTATGGTGCTGACAAACCTAGAAACATAATTGGGGCGAACTGGGATTCGAACCCACAATCATAGGTTTCTGGCGTGCCCAAGGGATGCAACTCTGCACAGCAAATCGCAGTGGCTTAGACGACTGGGCCCCCTGTGCCCCCACACCATGATGTAACTGGAATACTGTTCAAAGCTGCGTTCAACCCAAATCACTCACACACTCAAGATATAACACACGCCAGGGTGGCTCAAGACCTATTGCTTTGTCTGAATTTTGTCGTAGACATGAACAGATATGAATCACCGCCTTTGTGGAATTAGATTGTATTAGTTATAGCTCATTACTGGTATTTGTTATATCAAATTTCATTTCATTTTTTTTAAGTTGTAGTTGGCATAATTCTTGTTTCATCTCATTTAATCAAATGATGTAATGCTGTAATTTCCTTATTTCGTTTCCAATTCATGAATGAAAATGTCATCCCTCCATAATTAATGTTTCTTGAGTATTGGTAATGAATGTTCACTAGTTTCTGATTGCAGCCAATATGTATGTACCCTCTCTGTCTTCCTGTGCAGGCACTGCGAGATGGCTTTGCAGTGAGAGAGGCTGGGTGGGCGGCCCTGACCTCAGTGAATGTGTCTCTCCCTGGGTGAAGACGATCGATGCCAGTATAGATGAAGTGGTGAGAAACTAGTTCATGAAGTCATTCCCCACAATGTAGGCGGGACCGCCTCCGTGGTCTAATGGTAGAGCGTCTGCCCGGAGAGCGGAAGGTCCGGGGTTCGATCCCCAGCTGCGTCATACCAAAAGACGTTAAAAGATGGTACTTGTTGTTACCCTGTCTGGCGCTCGGCATTAAGGGGCTAAAACAAGGACTGGTCGGCTCGGAGTCAGTATACAGTGTCTGAGTGGGGTTTTCATGTTAAACTGTGGCATGGTATCTCAGTGTGCTAGCACTATAAATCGGCATCAGTCCGGACTAGTAGAAGCAGCCACACACACATACATGTGCATGCACGTTGCTATATAAGTGCAATAATCTTGGACGCGATGTTAAACTCCATTTCACCTCACATTACAATGTAGGCCTGTAGACCTCCTAACTTTTATGGTATTACAGCTAACACCCAGAGCCCTCTTGTGACCCATGGAAATTGCAGGGGGGTGAGGAGGTGTTTCTCTTTCCATTCTGTGAAGATCCAGGAAGAGCATTCGTCTCCAGCAATCCATGCTGGCGTAAGAGGCTACTAATGGGATCGGGTAGTCAGGATCACTGACTTGGTTGATGCATATCATCATATCCCAATTGCGTGGATTGATGCTCATGATGTCAATCACTGGATTGTCTGGTCCAGACTTGATTATTTACAGGCCGCCGTCACACAGCTGCAATATTGCTGAGTGCGGTGTTAAACAACAAACAAACAAACAAATCTTCCCAATCCTAGCGCCATGACTACTGTTAATGTATTGTTGTCCACCTGTGAAATGTGGAAGTGTGATAAAGGCGGCCAGACCACAACAAACTTTGGGCCCTTCACTGGTGTGCATGCACTCAGAGAGTTTGCATGTGTGTTTCCACAGTGCTAATGTTGAAAACATTATTGGTGGTCAGGCACCCTGACATTTGTGCCAAACTTGCCACATGAAAACCTTTTGTTTATGCTTATAATAAATGAAACTTGGCACTGAATTACACACTTTTTTTGCCACAGAAAAGTTTATTTATTTAGAAATAATGTTTTCCCCACAGCTCCAAGGCGATGCGTCGTCCCAGGAGGTGATGACGACGTTGGAGAACCTGACAGAACGTGAGATCAATGCAGGTGATCTGAAACGCACAACCCAAAAACTGCTGCCAAAGCTGAACCAGGCTTTGAGAACGGAGATGGAAGCCGCTCAGGATGTGCCAGTTGCCATTCGCAGGAAGAAGATAAAGAAGTTTGCTCAGGTATGGTTGGTGCCATTACAACACTTCATCCTTCATCTCGTGAGATTCCAACTGTTAGTGGACTTTGGCATGTTTCTCAACCTCTCTTTATGTAGCTTCGGTGTTCCCATTTTCCGGTAATTACATGTTTTTTACTGGTAAAATTAGTCTTGGACTGGTAATACATGTGACTGCCAGTCCCTGTGGACCGACAAATATAGTACCTTAAAAAAATCTTTGTTGTTGAACAAAACATATGAAATATTCAAATTTTTCTGAAACGAAGTCAGCTTTTCTGTCACCATCAGGGTTTCCCCTTGTCTACTTTTAGTGGAAGGAAATAACATTTTGCCTTGCTTCAAGGTTAAATATGTGTATTGACTTTGTCTTGAAATATTCAAAAATAAGAGAGAAAACTGTGACTGAACTTTGTGTGAATGACGTGTAGATCTAACTATGTTACTGCAGAGATGACGTCATTGCATTGAACATGATGTTGAAGGAATTAACACCAGGGAAATTTCATACATTTTTTATTTATTGAAAGTTGGGACTAACAAAACTTAGGGGGGACTGGTAATTTTTGGAGTTGACAGTCCACCAGGACTGGCAGTTTCAAAAGCCAGCGGGAACACTGAGCTTACAGGAGAATCAGCTATGAAGCCTCTTTGTAATTAGTTAGTACTTCAATTTACTTCCAACGTTTGCGATTACATATTTAGATTCTGTCTTTTGCAGACGTTTGTGAACACAAGTAGTAACCTGTTGTCATGGAAACAGAAGAAGTCGTGGGACATGCTGCCCAAGTCCCAGTCCCAGGAAGCGGCGACCTCACTGATCATCAGCGTGGAGAAGTCCGCCTTCCATGTAGCCGAGGTCATGGAGGTCAATGATGCCAGCACCATTGTCAGCGAGAATCTCGGTAATAACCGTTACTGATTATCTAAACATACAGTTTGGTGAATGCAAGACACTGTCAAATTTTCTATTGGTTCTGAAAACCATGTATGTTAGAATATTGACTAGAAGAAAGAAATCTCAAGAGACTCTCTGTACATTTTTATGATATGGAAAGAATAATATGACAAAACTAACAAATAATATTGAGTTTATTGAGCTTTTGCAGTTCAATGCCATTTTGAGTTTTTGTGCCAATAATGACCATTAACAATCATATATAAACTCATAAGTAAGCTTTTCAAATCTGTAGCTCACAATAACCATATACAAGTACATTTGTCTTACCAGTATCCATGAGGTGTTCAATCAACAGAAATATCTATTATGCATTCAACTGGTTACTGAAAAAAGCTTGAGTTTCTTCTGTTTATGCATATTCATCAAACGAGAGAGTGAGTATGGTTTTACACCGCATTTAGCAATATTCCTGCAATATCACTGTGGGGGACATCAGAAATGGGTTTCACACATTTTACCCATGTCGGGAATAGAACCCGGGTCTTCAGTGTGACGAGCAAACGCTTTAACCGCTCGGCTTCCTGACTGCCAAAAGACATATATATATCCTTAATAAGTATGTTAAGTGTAAGAGTTCATTACCCTGTCTTCTTGCAAATACTTCACATTTCCATGAAAACATTGTGTGATGACCGCTGGTGGGAGTCGGGGAACAATCTATAATTAGGTGAATTGTTGACTTGGTTTATTGCTCATAATATCAATCACAGGTTTGTCTTGTCTGGACAATTTAGCCGCAATCGTATAGCTGGAATGTGTCAAACAACAAACATCATGTGATCTCTCGATGTGTTTCAGTGTTGGAGGTTAACGTGAAGAATGTCCTTGGTGGCATTGAACCCATGACCTTCCCATCCAAAGAGGTCAAGGAGGATGCTTCATGGAATAAGAGGTCAAACCATATCTCCATCCCAGCTCGAAGCCTTGTCAATGCAGCCAAAAAAGGTAAGACGTGGCTGTCTTATGGGTACCCGGGAGGACAGGAGAACCTGGTTTAGAATGTGATTCGTTTGCATCATCTCATTTAGAAGAATATGAGTGAGTGAGTGAGTGAGTGAGTGAGATTCATGCCTTCACAAGGAATGTTCACAATTAGTTCGTAGAGTTTTCTGTTTGATTGAGCAAAAAATAGGGATTGAATTGGTAAAAAGGGATTGTCATTTCTTTGAAATCATTTATGTCATTTGGATGCAATTACACACAACAAGGGACTGGTTGAGGGTTGGTAGGGGGAGGGGGACTGCATCATATTTTGCTAACCACCATTTATCATTTTTCCATGCCCCCCTTTATAGTTGGGATTCATTTGGCGACCTCCCTCTTTCCCTGTGTTATTTCCCCCCCCAAAACCCAAACCCCTAACCCCTAAATCTCCCCCCGCACCCCTCCCCTATGATAAATGACCAGTCTCAAAGCCTGGTTAGGGGAGATAGTGTTTTGTTTAAACATTGATAAAAACATCAATGATAAGGCTATTTTAATTATTTTAAGTTGAGTGATTGAATTTATATTCTAAATTGATTCAACTGTATGGACTTAATCTGGTAACAAAGATTTTGTAACGTTTGTGTGTTTTTTATTACAGGTGTGGTGACTGTTGTTTTCGTTGTTTACAACAATCTGGAGCAGTTCATGCAGCCCAGGATGCAGTCAGAGGATCAGCCCGAGAAGGAAGTCAGAGGTCGAAGCACCTCCGACATGTCCAATGAGATCATTGTTACTTCCCCCAAGGAGGAGAAGGAGGAGAAGAAGGAGAAGGTCGTCAACTCCAACATCATCTCAGCGTCCATCAACAACAGAGAGGAGGTCAAGCTTTTTGAGCCTGTCGAATACACTATGCAACATTTGAATGTGAGTGGAATTTTATTCAAACTTTTGTTCTTGGTGCAAGCTATAGTGATCCGTGAAGATCCGGGGTAGAACAGGTCTTCAGCAACCCATGCTTGCCGTGAAAGGCGACTATGCTTGTCGTAAGAGGTGACTCACGGGATCGGGTGGTCAGGATTGCTGACTTAGTTGATGCATGTCTTTGTATCCAAAATGTGTGGATCAATGCTCATGCTATCAATCACTGGATTGTCCGGATCAAACTCGATTATGTTCAGACTGCCGTCATATAGCTGGAATATTTCTGAGTGCGGCATCAAACAAACAAACAAACATGCTATAGTCCTCTATGAGAACACAGGGAGGGGTGGGTGGTGTGAGGTGGGGTGTGTTAGCCTACTGGTTAAGTGTTTGCTTGTCCAGCTGAAGATCTGGGTTTGATTCCCCACATGGGTACAATGAGTGAAGCCCATTTCTGGTGTTCACACCATGATTGCAGCAGTGATTGGGTACCTGTTAGGATGAGATGGTGACTGTTAACTTTCTAGCACCTCACTGGCAGCTTGGCTTGTATACTCCCAAAGAAGCTAAAAATCATAAATCGAGTTTGATTTGTATTTGTCTTCAACATTTCATGTCAGTGTGTATTAGTTCAGTAAATACATTGTGTTTAACATAGGAATTCACAGCATCAAAGCTTGTAACTGGCTACCAATGTGCTTAAAATGAATAGCTGTGACTGTCACATTTGTTAGTTTTCTTGTTCTGTTTAATCACCAGTTTGAATAATTTGTTTGTTTCAGCCTGAAGTGAAATCCAACCCCCTGTGTTCGTACTGGAAGATGGATGACAGGTAAGAGTAACTCTTGTTGAAAATACATTGGGTCATTATAGGATAGGTGTTTCTACTTGGACATTGCATGCATGTCATCGATCCCAAATGCCTGGATTGATGCTCATGATATTCATCACCAGATTGTCTGGTCTAGACTCACTTATTTACAGACCGCCGTCATATAGCTGGAATATTGCTGAGTGCGGCGTTAAACAACAAACCAACCAAGCAACCAACTTGGACATTGCTACACTTTAGAGTTATCTCCCTTTACAGACCTGTACTTATGATTAAATACAATCTCATTGAAATCAAATCTTAGTTTTCGCTACCGCTAAACAAAGATCTGAGGACATCCCATTACAGGTCACGTCAGACCGACCTTGTGCAAACTTTGACCGACGAATGGAATGACCAATCAGAAGGCAGCTTTCTCGTGCTTTACGGCACTAATTTCAAATTTCAATTGGCGACTACGCTTTGAAACATATTTTGACAAATTCTCGATTAAAAATTTGAAACCTGAACAAAAGAACATTCTGGAATGGCTAATAGATGGTCTAGATTGTTAGATTGTATGGATTCAGTCGTTAAACCCGTAAAGTTTTTCTATCATTCGGAATACCCCGTGTTAGTTTTCAAGTTTGCATGATTAGAAATCACATTCCGACTGTCACTTTCATGATCTGGTAAGCGACGCTCTGATTGGTCAGATGAAAGGTTGTTCTGATGTGGCCTCTAATGGGATGTCCTCAGATTTTTGTTTAGCGTAGCGAGAACTAAGGTCTGATTTTATTGAGATTGGATTAAATAGATCAACATTTGCTGAATTGAAGGAAGACAAGTTCAGTGGACTATGTGTATTCCAGTCTACGTCTCGATTTTGTTATTATAGTGCCATGTGTAATGTTCAGACATTTTCTCAGTGTAATTTGTGATATAGGGGAATCATCCCCTGCTGGATCGATATGCTCATAACATTATATGTAGCAGACAAATAAAATGGGGATGAAACTAGGGCTGGGATGAGTAACTCAGGTACTCGGGGCGGGTGGGTACATAGCAGGACCCGGATACCAACAGGACTACCCGGACCCGTGGTTCGTCGCGTGAGATATTGTACAACGACTGTAACAAAAAAAACCAATCATTCATGGTTACATCCCAATGGTGATATTTCGAAAAAATATGAGTATTTTACACACAAAAAACCCAGTTTTTTATTTATGATGTGAATGCGAAAAATGTAGTCGACAAATGTCATTGTGAAGGTCGAAATACAGCTTGTACCCAGGAATGGTCAGGTTCCCGGGTTGTAACTTTGGACTCATCCCAGCCCTAGATGTAACAAGTTTCTCACTGTACTATAGTACACAACATTAAACAGAGTGAAGTATTGAGAGGATGTTTGTCTGTTTTAGTCAAAAGCGAGGGCAGTGGTCACAAGATGGTTGCAGCATGATCCAGACAAATAACACCCATACAACCTGCAAGTGCAACCACTTGACCAACTTCGCAGTTCTCATGGACATCACTGGCACCAAGGTTTGTAGGAGATGAGATAGTTTTACATATACTTGAGTCAACATTTCAGTGCAGTAAACACATTAAATTTTGTTGACTTGAATCATCACAGCTGCAACAAGCTATATCATGAGTCAAGTTCACTTTAGAGTTATCTCCCTTGATGTGTCTGAACTGATTATGACATAAGAGCACCGAGTCATCAAACCATATCACTTTATGAAAGGACTCATTGAGTAACTTAAGCTCTGTTCACCATGCTAGAATTGGTCTTTAGCTACCCTTTCTTGTCTTTGTCATAAGAGGCGACTAACTGGATCATGTGGTCAGACACGCTGACTTGGTTGATGAATGTGATCGTATACCAATAGATTGGTGCTCATGATATCAATCACTAGATTGTCTTGTTTGACTTGATTATGTACAGACAAACTTCAAATAGCTGGAATATTGCTGAGTGCAGCTATAATCAACAAACAAACAATCTACCAGTCAAACAAAGACAAGTGTTCACCCATAACCTGTACCATGTTGCTCTGCCTTGCAGCTGTCGCCGGGCCACATCCTGTCTCTGCGCATCATCACCCTCGTGGGCTGCATCATCTCCATCATCTGCCTCCTCCTCACCTGGATCACCTTCGTTGCCTTCAAGTGAGTAGCTCGCATATAGCTGCAAGCACCTGCTTGTCTTTCTTCCACGAACATGGACATGTGTGAAGAAAAGCTTGGCCTGTTTAAGTGTTATACGGTCATTATTTAATGGCTTTGTTGGAAATATTATGTCTTTGTATTGGGATTACTATATATGTTTTTTGTCTGCTATTCCGATTTGAATTTGTCTGAAAATATATTGCTTGTTTTGAGGTTAAATTATATGGGAATCTGATGCACAAGATGGCTGCTTTGGGGAGGAGGCGGGTGGTCATTGGCGGATGCAGCTTTTTTTAAAAGGGGGGGTGCACAATTAAGATGTATTTATTGTCTTTGGTGGTAATTTATACAGAAATAATGATTTTTTTCGAAATAAAAAGGGGGGGTGCGCACCCCCGCAGCACCCCCCCCTCTGTATCCGCCCATGGTGGTGTTATAGATACATAGCTGTAGTTGAAGACTAACACTATATATTTGTAAACCTTACCCCCAAAACTGGATCCCATGTGAGAATTCCATGCAGAATAAGTCCTAGTTCCTAATGCTTGGTCTGAGAGCCAACTTAACTAGAGATCAGGGCCCCATTCCACAAAGCGGTGTTAACGCTAAGACCATCGTAACTCCCATACTGTAACATAGACTTCTGACAGCCGTAGCGCTATGATCGCTATGTGGAACACTGGTTCAGGGCTGAGGTTGGTTCCGTGTGTGACCTGGTTGTTTGTGTTGACTGTTACCCATTACTCCCAATCATTGGTTTGTAAGGTCCAGATTTGACTATTTTCAAGCTTCTGTAGTATAGCTGTAATATGTTTGCCTTTTATAAATGAAAGATTTTAAGCTGTTTCAGTTGCTTTGATATTTCTCTTTCTCATCTTACCAGGAACCTCCAGTGTGACCGAACCACCATCCACAAACACTTGGTGTACAGCCTCATGTTGGCCGAGATTATATTCGTGGTCGGAATCGGTCAAACAGATCTAAAGGTATGTATATCACCTAGATTCTTTATATGCTTGTCCTGTTTGTTGAGTGGCCTGGAAGTGAAAGCTTTGATTCATCCATTGGAAGACGAGGGTTTCATTGCCCGTAAAGCGAAGAGGTTTAAGGCTATTCTTGCAGTCCTTGATGACCAAAATCCAAGTAGAATTACACTCACTCTTACGCTTCAGGGATAAAATACCATGGGTGCCTCAGTAAGGGTTAATCTGTGTACAGAGAACCTCTGCCTATATTAGTTGTTACTGTTAGAGTTAACAGTGCCTATATAAGTTGTTAACAGCTCTAATACTGGCTTGAATCAGTGATTTGAATCTGATATTTTGTCTGAGTACAGATGACTGACTGACCATGATCTCTGTGTTTTAGATCCTGTGTTCAATCATCGCCGGACTGCTCCACTTCCTGTTCCTGGTGGCTTTCGCTTGGATGTGTCTGGAAGGTGTCCAGTTGTACGTCATGCTCATCGAGGTGTTCGAGACGGAGAGGTCCAGACTCAAGTGGTATTACCTCTTCGGCTATGGTAAGCAGCAGGACCTAGGATTGAGTTTGTTAAAACAAACATTGCTAAATGAGTGATGGGGTAGCCTAGTGGTTAAAGTATTTGCCTGTCCTGCCGTAGACCCTGGTTAGATTCCCCACATGTGTACAATGTGTGAAGCCCGTTTCTGGTGTCCTACGCTGCGATATTGCTGGAATATTGCTGAAAGCAGCATAAAACAACACTCACTCACTCTCTCTCTCTCTCTCTCTCTCTCTCTCTCTCTCTCTCTCTCTCTCTCTCCCTCTCTCCCTCTCTCTCTCTCTCTCTCTCTCTCTCTCTCTCTCACTCCATGACTGAATAGGTCAGCTCTATCCCATGGTTACTGTAAGAGTCAATTTCAATGAGGATTGGGTGGTCACAATGTGTGACCTGGCTGTGTGTGTCATCGTGCCCTGACAGCGTTGATGGTTGCTCATGTTTTTAAACACCGGTTTGTTTCACATAGACATGATTGTTAACCAGCCACTGTGATTTTACTGCAATATTGGTTGCTGTGGCATAAAACAATAATCATTCACTCATTAATGATAAACAGTGTGTACCAAAAACTTGCACTATATCAGACAGGTGGATCATCGAAGTGTTGTCTTTAGTAATTGACTTGTTTCTTTAGTGATTGTAAACATTGTTAGAAAATGTTACAAGGACAGGACAAGTAACTAACTGAATGAAAAAGTATGGCCACTAGATTTTTCAAATTTCAGTAATCACTAGGCTCGTGCTTCAAGGAATGGTGTTTTCACTTAAACCATGCCACTTTTATGGAGTACATCTGAGCACTAATTCCGTTCTAGCTGACAACCACACAGGAACAGGTGGCCAAGTGGTCTAAGGCACTGCTCTGTGCAGAGTTGCTTCCCTTTGCTGCATCATCTGTTGGTGGTGGGATCAAATCCAAAATTCACCCTTTCTATGATTTGAGTTTTGTCAGCACCTTACCCATGAGCGATATAATATGAAGTGGTAACAATCTGGCATGTTGTGATGTTACAGAAATAATGTTTAAATCAGTGTTTATCCGAGATCCAGTCAAGGATTCACACGAATTACTAAGGTTCCCAACCTTAGCTGATAAATTAATCCAACTTGAAATTCTGTTATTGTATTGAAAGGGATAAAGATGAAATTCTAAAAGGATGTTTGTCTTTTCAGGCGTCCCCCTCATGATCGTGGCTATCTCTGCTGCCGTCTACCACCAGGGCTATGGAACCGAGACTCAGTGAGTTCCTCATTGGATTTTAGTTATAAAGCACCATCATTGATCAGGCATGTCTTCATGTTAATCTTTGAAAAGGATATACTCTATGTTATTGAAACAGTTATGTTTTTGTTTCATGTAGGGAAGTTTGGAATTGCAATTCCGAATCTTTTCTTTGTGTTTTATAAGTAGCCTTACATACAATGCTAGTTGATTTTACGACCATGTCGGCACTACGAAGTAAGTTAAGTATGGAAAACAAGAATGATATTTGTCAGTGTGTCTATGGCACTTTTAGTCGACAAATACTTATATGAAAAATAATGTTGTGTGTTTCGTTATTCTTCAGTTGCTGGATAAACACTAAGAACCACTTCATCTGGAGCTTTGTGGGGCCGGCCTTGTTTGTCATGACAGTAAGTTCAGAGATATCCAAGCACAATACCTGCTGCTACGTTTCACCAAGTATACAGGGGGCATGGGTGGCCCAGTCGTCCAAGGCGCCATGATTCGCTGTGCAGAGTTGCGTCACTTGGGCACGCCAGAATCCTATGATTGTGGGTTGGAATCCCGGTTCGCCTGGATTATATTTCTAGGTTTGTCAGCACCATACCCACGCTCGTGGGTTTCACCGAAGTGGTAAATGTGTGAGACCTGCATCACTTCGGGCTTTCCTCCCACATAAGGCTGACACGCCGCGATATAACTGGAATACTGTTAAAAGCGGCATTAAACCCAACTCATTCGCTCACAACCTGTTGACATTGTTAGGACATTTTTCAAATGTTTTCTTAGGAATGAGAATTAGTCTTTTGTATTTTCAACAATTGCATTTTTTCTGCTTATAACAACATTGAATATAAAGGTACAGCTAACATTCGTCAAAAAGGCTGATTTTATTGGTTTTCATAAAGAGTACTTTTAATAGTATAATGCAAGTCTTTGACTCAACACAAACATATATTTAAAATAACCTGGGATCACAGACTCTCTCATAGTCAGAGTTTGAAAATAGGCCTTCTTCACTCACTTCAGCCATTATGTCAAATACTTTTCATAACAATATTTACAAGTTTTATGTAACTTTAATATTTCCAGTGCGACAAAATGGTTCCTTATCATACTCGACCCTTGGTTTTAAATGAAGCAGCATTCAACAGTTATTTGATAAAGTGTAGGCATGTCATGTTGTAGAAAATATATTTGGGGCTAATGTCAGTGTTGTTAATTTCAGGTGAATGTGGCCATGTTAAGTATTGCTATATACATGATGTGCAAGCACGCCAACACTGCCAACTCACTGAAAGAGAAGTCCAAGCTGCAGAAACTCAGGTGAGAAAACTAACGAAGCAAAGTGTGTTGTTGTACCTTCCAGGTAGAACTACAGGTTTGCTACTAGTTACAGTTTTGCATTAACGTAGATCTGCAAGGCAAGCATATTTGACTTGGAGTAGTAATACGTTTTCTTGTTAGGTGGAGGCATTGTATATCTGGGTGTTTGTTTACATTTAGGAGATAAACATTTTCTATTATTTACCGGTGTTTAATCACCGATGAACCCCATCAATTTTTAAAAACAGGATAGGTTTATCTCCCTTTTGCCATGACTAAAATGTTTTTTTCCCAAAAAGACTCTTTTTCCATGCGCATGTATTCAGTGCAGTGATGTGGTCGGAATGCTGAGGGCCTAAATGTGTTATTAATAAATAAACTTAAAATTGGGCGTGATGAAAATCATCTTATACATCTAGTCTAGGAATTTAATCTTTTCATCAAACCAAGTCGGCTCCAATTCAAATTTTCAACCAGGTCTAAAATGTCATTAATGGCGCCAATGGAAAATTGTGTCGATTGTCCTATTAGGTCAGACAACATGTTTGTTTAGATATACCAGGGTCATTGCATGCCCGATGTGAAGTAGCCCTAAAATCAGTCGTGGTTATCGTTCATTTACCATGTCAAATTTAGCACAGTTAACCAATCAAGTTAGATCATCCTTCAATGTGATGTTAGAACTGAGCCCATTTCTGGTGTCCCCCGCCGTGTTATTGCTGGAATATTGCTAAAAGCGGCGTAAAACCATACTCACCCATTCACATTCAGCAATACAAACCCACTTCAGTTTCATGCCACCTGTTATCCCGGTATGGCCGAGTTCATCTTATATCTACCGCCTGTTCGTTGGCTACCATCGTCAATATCTCGTGGGCTTGTATACACTATACGTTCCTCCATCACGTGTCAAGCCAAGTAGGGACCGCCTCCGTGGTCTAGTGGTAGAGTGTCCGCCCGGAGAGCGGAAGATTAGGGGTTGAACCCCGGCCACGTCATACCAAAAGATGTTAAAAGATGGTACTTGTTGTTACCCTGTCAGAGTCAGAATGTCAGAATGTCAGAATGTCAGAGTCAGAATGTCAGAATGAAAGCCTGTAGACATACAAACTGATAATAATATTTTACCTGCATTACTCAGCCGGATTACTCATTATCTTCCCGGTCTTGATTACTCAACATCCAGGTTTTGTGTTTGTGTTGAGTAATAATTTTGTTCTTTATCTCTATTCTTTCCTACGTGGTATGTTGAATGCCTACATACTTTATTTTAAGGTGGTTAATGGTTTTAAGGGGACAAGTTGAGAGAGACTGGTGTATTGCACTTGTATCAGAGTATAGGCAGTATTAAGGTTATTAATGGAAATCAGGTTGTTATGACATTGCTTTATTAGAAATAGTCATTTTGCTTCAAACAATTGTTTACAAAATAAATCTTGTATTGAATGATGTATTTCTGCAAAAGTAAACACAAAGCTGTGTTTATTTCTCACATGGAGATTTCAGCATTGTAAGTGTTGTTATGCAAGGTGTTTAATGAAAACGGTGTAATTCTTTGAACAATGTGAAAACGGAAATCTGTTATTCTGTTTTGTGCTTGCGTCTATGGCAGTAGTGAGAGTGACATTGCCTCTATTGCTGGTAGACCACAGTGCTTACCCAAAGTGTTGAAGGAACTTCCGTAAGATTGTCTTGGAGTGATATAGAAACCCTTATCCCTTTGATTTCGCAATTCTATTGATTCCAGTGTCTGGTCTTTGTCCATAACTATCAGCTACTGTTGGACAAAATCATTTTAACAAATTTGTTTTAAATTTGTTATTTTATTAGACTTAAAAAAAATCTATTAAAGCTGATGTTAAAAAAACTATTAGTATAATTGATTACCCTCTTTGATAATTCTATGCTGTTTTAAAGTAGCTTTGATATGTGTGGACAAAATACTGATATTATTTGTTTCTACTTAAGTTTGATTATCAAACCTCCCATTTCCTTATTCACTTCATATTTTTTATCCACGGAATGCTGATAGATGATTGGTTTTTGCTTTGTTCTTTTCAAATACCCATCTTTTCTTTCATACAAATTAGAAATATATCCATTTTGTTTATCCCATAACATTTTCAGTTGACTTTCTCTGTTTGACTTTTATATATTTTATACATGTATTTAAAAGTGTGACAAAGCAATCTTTGAATTTACACTAAGCATGCAAAATGTGATGGGTTCAAGGTAATTTCTGTGTACAGATAAAACTAGTAAATATCATCTAACTTATTTGCTTTGTAAATATATTTAAAGATGGAAACAATTTGCAAAAATAAGTCCTATGACAAACACACTTAATTTGTTCAAATGTTCAATCTGACAAATATTATGAAATTTGGTATACTTTCATGTGTAAATATGTCAATTATTTGTCCTGATCGTGTTATAATGAATGATATAGACAAGTATTCCATGTATGAAATAGACAACTATTCCATTTCACTGCTGCACCCAGTGATGTTGTTCAAACTGTCTCAACCATCGAGTGTTCGGAGCAGTTGCCTCCCCTTGATTGCTCTCCAAGCGTTCGGGATAAAGTGTGAGCCTGCCATGGGTTTCATATTCCATCGCACATTTCATTTCAGATTTAATTAGCAATTGAAAATACGACCTTAACTGCACTTTGACACAATCATTTATTTCTCCAATGTTTTAGTTGCACTAAAACAAAGTTGCTAATTATCATTGGTAATAAAACAAACTAGTTATCACTTATGTTTTTCTTATTATGTTATTTGTATTGATTAGAAGCAATACATTTTCTTTTTTGCAGCTGTTATTAGCATGAAGTTTGGAATAATTTGTTGGATAGTTTAAGTACCATCATTATTTACAGATATTTGATGTTAATTTCTGTTTTATTTTTTTAATATCCCCAGTCATTTTAACTCATAGCATTTTTATCATATTGTTTATAAATGTTCACATCTATCCACTGAACAGAGCATTGTTTTTGAAAATAAATATTGTTGATAATTTCAATTCTGATTATTGTTTGGGTAAGATACTTCCCAGGTACTTCCATCTCATTCCAACACTGATATTCAAGGTTATAAACTGAAGCAAGTTTGATTGCATTGACTATTGTGAGTTTGAGTTACTTCCCCTTATGTGAAATATATGAGTAATCTCCCTTTCCACAGGGCTTGGATCAAGGGGTCGCTGGTGCTGGTTGTACTGCTTGGATTGACTTGGAGCTTTGGTATTCTGTTCCTCAATCAGGAATCCGTTGCCATGGCGTACATCTTCACGATCCTCAACTCCTTGCAGGGAGCCTTCATTTTCATCTTCCACTGCATCATGAATGAGAAGGTACAGCAACAAAATATATGGCCATTACTTGTAGCATTGAATTAAGCATACAAACACAATAACCAGTCTTGATTATCCGATGAACCAGATTCCATATGGCATAAAAGGCAAAATAGTGGTGAAAATTATATAAATGGATCACTGAAAATCAGTGATCACACCAGGTTTTCCTTAAAGGGTGAGCATGTCCTGCCCTCCTAAAAATTGAGAAGGCATTTTTCATATGTTTCATATCAGAATATGAAAAAGATCTTTGAAAATGATAATCTGATCTTTCATATTTAAGGGAACTCTGAATGAGATTTACTGAGTTGGCAAATAGTATAATTGTACTATGCTAGCTGTATATTTGATAGTTTCTTTTATTGAAAAATGTTGTTATAAAGATAATTTTGCACCTGTTTCGTACCCACAAAAGTTTTTGTGAGATGAAAACATTTCTTCTTCTGAAAGATATATATGTAAATGCATATAATAGAAAACAACAATTTACAAAAAAGTCCATTTTATGCACAAGTTGATATTTCCTGCATATTCTCACTATCCTCATGTTGATTACCTGTACCTTTGCTCTCAATACCGATTGTAACATCTCTGCCAGTTTTGGATGCAATCGTTCAGCCTTGGCGTTTATCTGCGTTGCCCTGCTACATCTATGGGGAACAACTCACAAGACACTCCCCTCTCAAAAATAATGTCATGAAGCATATGACGTCATCAAGTGACTTCATGATAAAATAATGTTTTATTGTGAAATAAACCACGCTTTGTTCTTCATTGTTCTTTGCGATCACATGGCTATCTTATCTATCATGATTAATGAATGATATGTGTATTTGTTTCAGGTTCAGAAGGAATACCGCAAGATAGCCCGCCGGACAACATGGCTGCCCAAATGTATCCGTGTCAACTTTGGCGGCTACAACGGACACTTGTCAAGCTCCCCAAACCAGTCGTCTGGATCCGGCCACAATGTGAGTGGAATCAAATGTCCTCCTGACGTCTCATTTCACACTGTAGAATAATTGAGGCTGCATTTTAACACAATTTACTTCATGAGAACGTATGGACAATATTTATGGTAGTATTTGTTTCCTTTCCAGTACTTTTCGAGGCTGTTTCCGGGCCGACGTCGCAACCGGTCACCATCAGCTTCTACCAACAGCTCCACCAAGCCGTTCCTCAGCAGCAAAGGTATGGTTTAATTCATACAACCTTGATCATCAATGCAAAAGACACACATGCAGTATAATTGCTGACTTTGGCAAAGCAAGTCGCTGTTAAATGGCCCTCTCAGTTATTGTTTTGTTGTTTAACTTGATGATGCCTTCAGATATGTTAGAGTAAATTGTCCTTTTGTTACGTTGATAAATTGGCCCTCAAACTGAAATTGAAAAAGATGACAGTTAATAAAAGTTTTTCCTATAAAAAAACATTCTGTAATTTGTAGGACATCGCCAAAGTCTGACTGTCAGCTCCACCAGCCGGGAAAGCAGCTTGTACCCTTCCACCATCAATGGCTATGTGTACACCGCCAACAACAACGACCCCCACAAGTCACCCACGAGTAACGGGAAGGGATTCACGCCCTTGTCTCCCTGCTTTGAAAATGGCGGCATTGCCGGCGACCTTTCGGAAGTCATTGACTGCTCCGTGATTGACAGCGAGGCCGTGACCGAGTATTGCCACAACAATCTTAAAGTCTGTGAAGAGAAGAAGCGGTATTCCTCGGGTTCAGAAGATTTCAAACCAGTTGAGGAGATTGAACATGACCGACTCTCTGCTCTCTCTTACAATTCCGTAGCCAAGAATCGCGATTCATTCATCTCCGATACTGATGATGACGGGAACAGTGAGACTGGATTCACGGGAGATATGGAGAGGAATCTTATCAACAGGTTGGTGGTGCCAGGATCTCGGAAGAACGGTGTGTCCAAAGTGAGAAAACAGTCTCCATCACTGGGCAACATCAATGATCGTAAGGTGGATCCACAGCAAGATAAAGTCAATAGTAGCACACCGAATCTCAAGTATAAAGACTCTAAAGGTAAAGCAGGTGTGGTGAAAGACGCTAGCAGTGTTGTTCAACACAGCATGCCAGATCTAAGTTCCAAAGCTGGAGGGGAATCGACCACAGCTAATGGACACGTGGAACCGTTGACCTTTGTGAATACCAAATCAAAGGTCAAACGGCTGAGTTCAGATATTCAAATAAGGTTTGATCCCCACCGATTTGACCTCTCGTCAACGGATTGTTGAAATTTCAACAGTTTAAATTTTCAACTTTGAAAAAAGCTTAGATTGCTGAGTTTTCTCTGTTGATAGAAAAAGTATTTTTCTAATGAATGTCGGAAATATGTTCTTGGTTTTGAGAAACTCATTGTTACGCACTTACAGATTGTAAAGTTGCATTTCCAAATCATCCACCTTGCCAATAGACTACAAAGTTGATACACGTAATGACAATATTTTTATTTTATGAACATTGCCGGGTAGACTTTTCTTGCACTGCTTAACGAGGTACAGTATTAACTGTTTTTATCTTCCTGAATCAAAATACCGGTACACTTACTTTAAAACATAACTGCAAAAAACAGTACAAACATGAAAATGTTTGTGTTATTTAGAAGATAATCAAGCAAGAATGTGTGCCTTAAGATAACATTTGAGTTCATGTTGCTGAAATAGATATAATTATCCCAAACTATATGACAATATGTATTCACATTTGCATTTCCAAAGAAATGAACATATCATTGTTGTTGTCATGTTGGTATTTGTGAACTGTTTATAAAACATTTTTCAGTAAAAGAGTGTCAGTTACATTGGAATTATGATATTCCTATTTAAAATGTTGTGAATATGAGTTTTGTTAATATTTGTGAATGATATGATCATTCTCATTTACTGAAAACTGTTCTATATTGTGTGCCATGGTGTTCCTAGAACAATCAGTGGCTGCTGTTTTTGTACAACAAACTTTTTATGTTACTCTGTCATATCCATTTTCAACATTTTGTTTGTTACATAGTTCAACCTTAAGTTTGCTTTTCACTGCAATGCATTTTTGCTGACTGCTATTTTTCGGAGGCTTTTGGTTAAATCCTGTTTTAGTATTACGTGAGGGTAAAGACTGTAGGTGGATCTGATGAGATCATGAAAACTGAGACTTAGAATGCTTTGGCATTAGAAAAAAAGAAGCCCAATGCATTTTTATACCTTTTTGTTTATTTTTCTTAATTATTTCCATGTTGTCTTAAAATATGATTATTAAGTTGGTGTGAGGGGTTATTTCATGAGGAAATATTAATTTCATGTCCGTGATTGCAGTTATCTTTTCATAACAGTATCTACTTAAAAAGCAACTACAAAATCCGTACATGTGCTTTTCTCTGTACACAGTAATTATTTTCAAGCAAACTTCTGATGGTGATCTGCAAATTTCTGATTTTATATTTTGCTTTCATATGTTTACTAGTTCTGTAGCGGTTCCAAACATTTTCTGTTTGTGTGTGTACCAGGTGTACTGTTCATCACAAAAAAAGAAATTTCCCTTAAGAATCCAAAGCTTGCGCATTTGAAAATGACATAGATACTGATGATATATCCCCTTGGAATTTAAAGTGGGACCAGAAAAGTGATATGTATGTTTAATTCATTCCAAATACGACTTACCAAACGTTAGGTGAAAACATTAAGTGGAATTAAAGGAAATATAACATTAAAGGGCTGTCTATGAAAAATGGGTGAGACTTTAAAGGTTATCCATTGTAAACAGAAATCTGCCAGATGGTTTGGTCTGGCCTTAATACTGTAGACGTTATCCTTCACTTATTTATTACCCTCATATTTGGCCACAGTAAATTAATTATAACATTTTCATCCACACTTTAAAAAAATATGGAGCAGGATTTTTTTTTAAAAACAAACTTATCAAAAAACCTGTGCCATAAACTGTGGACACCTAAAGCAAGAATGACTGATAGAGCTACGTACTCAGTGTTGTCATCAAGTATAGAAGGGGCGGTCGGGTAGCCTAATGGTTAAAGCGTTCGCTTGTCACGCCAAAGACCTGGGTTCGATTCCCGACATGGGTACAATGTGTGAAGCCCATTTCTGGTGTCCCCCGTTGTGATATTGCTGGAATATTGCTGGAATATTGCTAAAAGCGGCGTAAAACCCCACTCACTCAAGTATAGAAAGCAGACACACATAGCAATTTTTCTTATCGTACGTTTTTGAGATGAAAATCTGATAATTAATTTATTATGGCCCGAGGTGAATCTTCCATCACTAGAGTGCTGTAAGCATCGATGGTGCTATCTGTGTACATAGTTTACCGTATGTATTATGTTCTGGATATACACTTCTGTGTTGTCTAACTGAAAAGAAACTGTGTCCAGATCTGGATAGTAAGTTACAGCTGAAATCTGTTAGTTTTAGCCATTTTAGAACATTTTGACCTTTTATTTTCAAGTTATAATGACATGGCTGTGGTCACATCCTTTCAAAATCTGCAAGTTTTTAGGATAGTATTGTATAGTCACTTGTTAACACACTGTTGTGTAATGTATTGTCTTCCTGGCAACATGCGATATCCCAGTAATGCCATTAACTCATGTTTGTTAAAGTATCAAGTGTGAAAGGGAAAGGGCCCTTCACAGGTTAAAAAAGTTATTTTGAATAATATATGAATAGACTTAATGAAAACATGTTTTGTTACATGGAGAAAGAAATCCAAAGTTGATTTTCCTGATAAACCGCAGGATATATTTGGTTTTGTGAAGTCTTAGACTTTTAGTGCTCATGAATAGCAAATTTTGTGTTAGCTAAACTATTTCAGAAATAGTCTGCATTTTATCTCATTCCTTATCACAAATGCAAAGTTTGAAATTGACAAGTCTATTGTCATAACCTTTTGACTACTTTTTCTTTTCATTTGTCACAAGTCCATGTGAGATGTTAAAATATGATATGTAAATATTGTGGTTCTTCATGCTGTCATGAAGGAAAATTGAGCATTTTTGCCATATTTATGTCTTCTATAGGACTGAAATTGACAAGTATGCATGTACATACATGTCCATCATTCATCTCGTTTCTTCTCCTCGTCTCATGAGTGGGACGCTCACATTGTTGACATGCCTGTAGCAAATCTCTGTTTGCATTGATTATAAAGGACCAAGTTAATTCTTGAAGAAGACAAGAGTTGTGAATGTACATATAAATATTACCATGGTTTCTTGTGCTAGATCAAAGGTGATCACATTTGTCCATAATTTTGTATGAATTTCCAATCAATTGAAAATAAAATAATGTACATATATGTTTAGTTTTTTTATCATGAAGATTTTCATATTGAGTCAGATTTTGTGGGTGGTTACTCTATATATTCTTACTCATTCTGGGGGCATGGGTGGCCCAGTCGTCTAAGGCACCGCGATTCGCTGTGTAGAGTTGCGTCCCTTGAACACGCCAGAAACCTTTGATTGTGGGTTCGAATCCAGGTTCGCCCCGATTATGTTTCTAGGTCTGTATGCACCATACCCATGCTCTAAGGTTTCACCGAAGTGGTAAACGTCTGAGACCTGCATCACTTCGGGCTTTCCTCCCACATTAAGCTGACATGCTGTGATATAACTGGAATACTCTTAAAAGCGGCGTTAAACCCAACTCACCCACTCACTCTTACTCAGTCATATGATCATCTCGGCAATCCAAACCAATGATCAGTGGATTCTGCCCCAGCTAAGGGAAGTAACTCTGCACAGCAAACTCTGGCAGCATGGAAAACTCCACCTGTATCAGTCATCCTTGGTGGTTGAACGTGTTGTTACACACGTTCCCAAAGAGTTCATACGGACAACAAAGCACATACTTTTTTTCACAATGTAATTTATTAATAAGTTTTAAAATAAACATAGTTTACATAAACTACATCCTATCTCCATTATGCCTGAGTCGGGTTACACAAATGCTTACTGCAAGAAGATCCGGAAACAAGTGATTTCACTGACTATAATATCAGCACAAGAGGAACATTTCATAGTACATTGCATTGAATCGGCTAACACAGTCTTTTTAATGCGACAAGATGCTTTAAAGTAAATCTTCAACACAAGAATAAATCAATATTTCAGTCTAACTAAAATTGAACTTTATCCAATGACAGATACATTATAAATTTATCACATTGTTATTTAAAAGTTGTAAAATAAAGACCACATTTACAAATATTCTGAGATGAGCTTAAAATTTAAATACCATCAAATAATTACTGATCAATTGATGTAATAGTTCATTACAAAATAAATAAAATCAAGTTGTACAGGTTTAAAACATTTTTTAAAAATTCCAAAATGAAGATCCAAAAATAAAATCTACTACACAAAAATGACAAATCAAATATCAAGCGTTGATGCATTTGACAAATTAATATCAAAAGTACTGATGTTGAAAATTTGCACCATGATTGTGTTGTGGACCTTTTGTTCAACATTGTAGAGGGTAATCTTGCAAGCCCAGAATAGGTAGTTCCAGAAATCTCATGTTTGGAAAAAAATGACATTGGGTACAGATCATAAACTCTTGGCAACTGTCTAGATCTATGAAGTCTCCCAATCTTTCAACAGAATATCAGCAAGTCAGAATTTGAACATCGTAGCACCAACGAATCACTGGCTTTAGGCACATGGTGGATATCAGTTGATATCAGCCTACGTTATTATGTCAAGGTTATATCACACACATACAGCATGCCCTACAGTTCACATTTGTGGTCACAACACTTACTTATTGTCACAATTCACATTTATTGTCACAATTCACACTTATTGTCACAATTCACATTTATTGTCACAATTCACATGTGATGTCACCACTAACATTGAGGTCACATTCACATTTATTGTGGCAATTCACATGTCTTGTCACCACTAACATTGAGGTCACATTCACATTTATTGTCACAATTCACATGTCTTGTCACCACTAACATTGAGGTCACATTCACATTTATTGTCACAATTCACATGTCTTGTCACCACTAACATTGAGGTCACAGTTCACACTTATTGTGGCAATTCGCGTGTGGTGTCACCACTAACATTGAGGTCACAATTCACACTTATTGTGGCAAGTTGCGTATTGTCACCACTAACATAGAGGTCACAATTCACACGTGTTGTCACCACTAACATTGAGGTCACAGTTCACACTTATTGTGGCAATTCGCGTGTGGTGTCACCACTAACATTGAGGTCACAATTCACACGTGTTGTCACCACTAACATTGAGGTCACAAGTCACATGTGTTGTGATAACTAACATTGAGGTCACACAATTCACACTTATTGTCACAAGTCACATGAGTTGTCACAACAAACATTTGATGTCACAATTCACATTTGTTGTGGCAAATCACACTTAATGTCCTAATTCATGTGTTGTCACAACTAACATTTGATGTCACAACACATGTTTTTGTCACATGTACCATTCATCATGACAATACACATTAATTGTGACAATTCCCACTTGTAGTCACAATGCGTTGAGCATCTTACAATCAACACAATAAGTTCCAATATCAAATATGGCACCTGCTACACAACATCTACACCTGATTTTGGTTCAAATGAATAATTGAATGTCAAAAATATAAAACTTGAATCTTCATTATTTATTCATGAATAAAATGTTTAAGAAGGGTTTTCAGCCAAAGTTTTTCTCCATACATACTGTACATAATATACTACTCACCAAAGACGTATTTATCTATATACGTCTTTGTTCTGACAGTTTGATGTTTAAAAAGAAAATTACTTTGGATGGATTTTAATTCATTACAAAGTCGGAACATTTGCATATTTGTAACACTGTATGTAGTTGTTCACAGTAGATACTGCCAAACTACAAAATACTTATAATTTATGAAATAATTTATTCAACTTTACCCACAACAAAAACTTTCCAAATTGAACGAGTTCCTGTTGGAAATACAACAATGTATCCAGTATATATTTTCTGCAAATGAACCATCATCAGTTCCCTGTATGAAGAATGTACATGTTTTGCATGAAACCGACACATAAAGATACAATGTGGCATCTATGTGAATTATGCATGTTTTGTATTATATATTGTACAGTCGGAATACAAAATGTACAAAAATATCTATCTTACACCTCTTCAGATACCAATTCCAGACCGTCTTGGAGGTTGCTTGGTTTTGTAGAATGCAGGTTCGATACTGCTGGGGTGATATGTCTTGCTTAACATGGAAAGAGGCCCAAATCCTCTTTACAGAAAACTAGTCATCACCACCCCTTGAAGTAAGTCATCACCCCCTTGAAGTTAGTCGTCACCCCCCCTTGAAGTAAGTCGTCACCCCCTTGAAGTAAGTCGTCACCCCCCTTGAAGTAAGTCATCACCCCCCTTGAAGTAAGTCATCACCACCCTTGAAGTAAGTCATCACCACCCTTAAAGTAAGTCATCACCATCCTTTGAAGTAAGTCGTCACCCCCTTGAAGTAAATCATCACCACCCCTTGAAGTAAGTCATCACCACCCTTGAAGTAAGTCATCAACACCCTTAAAGTAAGTCATCACCCCCTTGGAGTAAGTCATCACCACCCCTTGAAGTAAGTCATCACCACCCTTGAAGTAAGTCATCACCACTCTTGAAGTAAGTCATCGCCCCCTTGAAGTAAGTCATCGCCCCCTTGAAGTAAGTCATCATCACCCTTGAAGTAAGTCATCACCACCCTTGAAGTAAGTCGTCACTACCATTGAAGTGTGTTATAGCACTTTGAAGTAAGTACTGGGTAAGCATCATCTGTGAAGTAAGTTATCCCACCCTTGAAGTAAGTTATCCCCACCCTTTCATTACACAATGAACACCTTATATGAAGTGCTATATCACCACCCTGAGATTAAGCAAGGATCCTTCCTACAGTAATCAATAACTGCCATTAACAATATCCAACACACAGACACATGTATGTTAATTATCTGACAGATTACTGTACATTTGGTCACACTGTCAATGTACTTTAGCTGTACATTACATCGTTTATTAATCACTCTATGTCGCTACTGGTCAGGCTGCATATGCTATGATACAATGTAGGGCTGGGATGGGTAACTCGGGTACTCGGGTTACGTAGCATGATATATTGTTTAAAGACAATAACAATAAAATTCCATGGCAACACTACTACAAGTCGCTAATGTTCGCATTTCTCTCCGACTATGCACGTATTCCTTCTGATAAAGCTTCAGCCATCTTCAGTGCATGATTAGATTGTTTTATAGGTGTGCCTCAATTGTCTTTGCCAAAGCTCCGGTGACAACAATTCCCACTCTGACATACTGTACCAACCTTGAGCCCCACAGCGGGAACCTGGGTAGGGTCGGGTAATAGGGGGGTCGGGTAATAGGGGGGTCGGGTAATAGGGGGTCGGGTACTAGGGTAGTATATTTGGACTCATCCCAGCCCTAATAGAATGGTGACCTACATTCATGCATACAGTGCTATATACAATTCCATAAATCATAAATACAATACTTAGTAGTTGTAGCCACTTTCCATGCAAAGCACGAAAAGGCGTGACCCGTGAGAGAGAACAACATGTGAGTGAAGATAAATACAAACAGTTTCTAACATAATGTACATTTCACACATTAACATCCACTGTACATCACTTGGCAAGCCTTCCGTGACGAACAGTCATAGCATTGAAAGGATTAAATGTGGTAACATTTCTTCACCTGTTGGTTTTGAGAGAAAAGGGTAAAAAAGTATGAAATTCTTGGTGCTGTGTAATGTAAATTTGCATACTTAAGGCTAACAAAAATAATAGTCTTGGTTCTCAGGCACCACATCATCATAAAGTTTGACGCACGTTTCGATTATTTTTATTTAAAAAAGAAATCCTTAAATATTCCAAGTCCAACGGAAGTCAAATACTGTATTCCGGTATTTTACTCATCCAGGAATACATTTATGTAGCGAGGCACTTTCCCAGGTTGATTGTACACAACTGTTAATCTGGTCACATACTAGCTTGAACAAGCAAAAAAAAAAGAAAAAAAGAAAAAAGAAATAGACATCACCCGCCCACACTATATTTTCAAAAGCCGTTGCCTGTGAAGCAATTCTTTTATTTTTTTAAGCCTAATACCATATATGACATATAACTTCATTGTTGAAAGAGAAACTGTACCTTCGATGTATCATTCCTTATAGTAAAGTTGGAACTGTAAATAGAAATATCTTGTACAGTCGCATCCTTGTTATTTCTGATTCCATAGGGTTTTAGGCTATTATACCAAGATGAATGAGGCAACAGAAAGGTCAATTTCAACTAAAAGTCAAATGTATGGAAGACAACCAGTATATTCAGACACTAGATGCATAGTTTCAGTGTTTTTAGCAACAGTTTCCATATCCACGTAATCACCACAGTAATTTTTTCCAGGATGTGAGTGGAACCGGACTCCTTAACATGATATGTGTCTAGTTTCATGTATCGCATTGTATCATGGCAAAGAAAATAATTTCAAATTTTCGGCCTATACTAACTTCACTGTTGCAGAATTTTAGCAGGTCCACTTAAAAAAGAACAAACCATATATGTCCTCATTAAAACTTCTTTCCATGTCATATTCCATTCATTAGAAGGTAAATTTATTATAATTGGGCAAAAGTGCAAAATGACATGTATTACAGTTCCAGTTCTATAAGTTTTGCATAGTGGGAAGTTATGAAGATGTTTTATTGCGAATATTGAATATGATATGAACACGTATAAAAGTATAAAACAAAGGACGTCTGAAGGTAAAACACTCTAACCCACAATGCTAGAGAAATATTAGACATTTCAATGCATGGGTGGTGAATCAATACAAAAACACTGGAATCTGCATTGAAAGTTATGATTTACACAATGAAGCGATACATGAGAACACATTCTGTATAAAGACTTTCAATTTTCAGATCACTAGATAAATATACGACATGATATGTAAATATATTTGTATGCTAATATCCTCAGTTAAAAGTGATATCATCAGAACCCCCATGAAAAAATGCTTCTGTAACAATTGTATACTTAGCACTTTTGAAAAACAAACACTTCACATCAGATAAAATCGAATTAGTTCTATCAAAAATTAGTATTAACAAATAGCAACAACTTAAAAGGTTAAAATTTTGAATAATGACTAAATATGAAACTCACAATCCTTTCATATCTATTTTTCAACTGTAAAATTTGTCAAACTAACATGGTACCAAAGTTTGCATGTTTTCTAGAATGAGGATTTATGCAGCTGGACATGCGGATCTCCGTATATTGCGGCTATCAACCAGCGAGTACCAGTCCACCACGTTCCCATCAATGTTGACATTCCTCATGCAGCCACTGAAACCCTCTCGGGTGGAGGCTGCGACTTGGGGGAAACTCTCTGTAACACCAAGATAACATTCAGTGAGTGAGTGAGTGAGTGTGTCGGGTTTTACTCCGCTTTAACAGTATTTCAGACATGTCACTGCTGATTAGGCTTACCATCAATTGAGTTGGGTTTTACACTGCTTTGAACAACATATACCATGGCATATCAAATTAATGTGTGAGGAAAGCCCAAACTTGTTCAAACCATAAGCATTTGGTGCAAGTACACCTATGGGATGCCATTCTGTACTATTCATGGGGTGGGGGGGGGGATGTTGTTGCTGCAATACGTAATATCTGAACAAGATGACATGCAAAACATTCCATGTATCGGCAACGATACTTGATATGATGATTCTGCGATAAATACTGACTGACTGACTGAGCTGGGTTTAATGCTGCTTTTAACATTATTCCAGTTATATCAAGGTGTGTCAGCTTAATGTGAGAGGAAAGCCCGAAGTGATGCAGGTCTCAGTCGTTTACCACTTCGGTGAAACCCATGAGCACGGGTATGGTGCATACAGACCTAGAAACATAATCGGGGCGAACCTGGATTCGAACCCACAATCATAGGTTTCTGGCATGTCCAAGGGACGCAACTCTGCACAGCGAATCGCTGCACCTTAGACGACTGGGCCACATGTGCCCCCTCTGTGACAAATAACCTCTATCTTATCTCAGAGTGTGGCCGATAAGTTTTGTAAATGCCCCGTGATTTATGCTGAAGGGCCTGTTCCCTCTTGTTCAGTACCTTGGCAGAGCACTGCTGAAGATCAGTGCCCATGGTTATTCAATACTGCATGTTACAGGTATGCTTATATTTTCAAGTGTTTTGGTTTTCTGTTGGAGCTCACCTGGCATGCCCCCTATAAACATGGGGCTGTCTGTTGGTGTGGTACGGAGGCTGCCGAGGCTGGGCCCAAATCTCTTGCCCCAGTCATCCACTTCTATGGATACGACATTCCGTATGACCTCTGCTGTCACTCGGTGCCACTTCTGATCACAGGGAATGTACTGTTTTGTATTTGGCGAGAAAGCTGTGAACTTGTCGTCATTGTTCTTAATGGTGAATTGAACCTGGAGAAAGAGTGTTTGAATTAGACATACGGGGAGTCATCAATATTGCAGGTTGCACAGATCATGATAGTCTGTCTTACAGACCCTGATACAAACATATCAAATACAGCCCATGCAAGTCTATAATGTTTGGCAAGTCTAGATTACTGCAGTTTCAGGCTGAAATGAAGAGAGTCTCTGGGCTCCTTTTTATTATATTTTTATTAAGATAATTTCTTTTCTGTAGGATATGTTCATTTCAGAGCCTAGATGTTAGTCTAAGATCATGGCAGTTGCTGCAGTAATCCTGGAAAGGTCTATACAGTCGTGCCCCGCTTATACGGACTTCAGATATCCGGAAACCTCGGTTCCCGGACGATTTTCATTCAAAACGAAATAATTACTATATAAATTTACCCGTATATACGGAAATTCAGTTTCCGGAACCGGACGGTCATTTTCATACACAAAACACTGAAATGCACACAAAATTGTCTCACTTATCCGGACAATACACTTCCGAGGGTGGTAATCCTTCCGCTGGTGTTAATCCTTTGATTCGTGAGAAGTCAATTAACCAAGTGACACATTATTGTTTAAAATTCAAACCTCAAAATGTGGTAAAGTTCAAACTTCCATGACAGACTTTTTGAAACGTGTATGAATAAAGATTGAGTGGATGTATCTGTTTGTTCTGTCATCTGTCATGAGTTGCATAATTGAAGGGAAGTAACTCTTCCAGTAAGAAGCTGGTTTCAGTTATACGGAAATTCGTTTATACGGACGAATTGTGAAATGACGCAAGTGTCCGTATAAACGAGGCACGACTGTACATGCTGCCATCAGCAACATCAACAATGGAAGCACTTCCACTGAATGAAATGTCAATTATTTAATCCATAAAGGTTCCGTTATGAGCATAAGTTGAAAAGCCTATCAAATATTTGTTCATGTTTTCAAGTTTATAATAGATAGACTATTTAATTCAAACTTTTAGATTACTTTGTTAATGAGATTAACATGTTATTTGAAAAGCAAAGCATTTTCTTACTGATCTTTGACTCCCAAAATATGTCATCAATGCAGAGTGAATATAAATTTCTCTTTGAGTGTTATTTAATTACAATATTGACATATTTCTCAGATAAGTATAGTATTTCATCACTAAATACATAACAAGGCCTAGTTTCCTAAATACATCAAGTTATGCTTACAAGAAATATAAACATTGGTTCTCAGGCAATGACTTTTGAGAATATAGTGCAGTAGGGTGGTGTTTTTTTGTTGTTGTTGCTTGTTCAAACTAGTATGTAACTAAATAAACAGTTGTGTACCATCAACCTGGGAAAGGGCCTCCCTACATAAACAAGCATACAAACTCCTATTGCCGCCACGACCATAACATGATATGCGCAGTAAAGCAGTGCCCATGTATAGGGGGAGTTACTGGGTGCTATATTGGATTGCATTGTTACTAAGTATTAGGATTTTAAAAAAAAATTGAAATGGAAATAGAAATGAAATGTGCAGTGGACTTTATGATGATGTGGGCAGTGCCTGTGAACCAAGACTATTTTATTTTTTTATCCTTATGTATCATATCATTCATATACAGACAACTTTGATTCTGAGTCTTGTTCTCATCCAGTTCATTACTTCGTGTCCATACAATCATAATATTTACCATTCCTTTGTACACCTCCAAGGTCATACCAAGGTCCCCAGATTCGCTACTAATTGTGACAAGTGTGCCATTCCCTGAGTTGGTTCGGAATTCCAGGCTGATCTTCAGGAACTCTCCTATATGGAATGCTTGTGCTGGAATAAAAAAAAAACATCGCAACATTCAACTTTGTGAAATGGGGTTTACCTCACCGCCCTGTCACTCAGCATGGATTAAAAGGATTATGTGTACTGCCTGCATGAACATGGTGTTATAGTCTCTGTGTGTATAGATGACCCTGTATAGGGTGAGGGAACATTCACAGATACTGCACTGTACTGCCTGCATGAACATGGTGTTATAGTCTCTGTGTGTATAGAGGACCCTGTATAAAGTGAGGGAACATTCACAAATACTGCACTGTACTGCCTGGATGAACATGGTGTTATAGTCTGGATGTGTATAGAGGGCCCTGTATAGAGTGAGGGAACATTCACAGATACTGCACTGTACTGCCTGGATGAACATGGTGTTATAGTCTGGATGTGTATAGAGGGCCCTGTATAGGGTGAGGGAACATTCACAGATACTGCACTGTACTGCCTGGATGAACATGGTGTTATAGTCTGGATGTGTATAGAGGGCCCTGTATAGAGTGAGGGAACATTCACAGATACTGCACTGTACTGCCTGGATGAACATGGTGTTATAGTCTGGATGTGTATAGAGGGCCCTGTATAGGGTGAGTGAACATTCACAGATACTGCACTGTACTGCCTGGATGAACATGGTGTTATAGTCTCTGTGTGTATAGAGGGCCCTGTATAGGGTGAGGGAACATTCACAGATACTGCACTGTACTGCCTGGATGAACATGGTGTTATAGTCTGGATGTGTATAGAGGGCCCTGTATAGGGTGAGGGAACATTCACAGATACTGCACTGTACTGCCTGGATGAACATGGTGTTATAGTCTGGATGTGTATAGAGGGCCCTGTATAGGGTGAGCGAACATTCACAGATACTGCACTGTACTGCCTGGATGAACATGGTGTTATAGTCTGGATGTGTATAGAGGGCCCTGTATAGGGTGAGTGAACATTCACAGATACTGCACTGTACTGCCTGGATGAACATGGTGTTATAGTCTGGATGTGTATAGAGGGCCCTGTATAGGGTGAGTGAACATTCACAAATACTGCACTGTACTGCCTGGATGAACATGGTGTTATAGTCTGGATGTGTATAGATGACCCTGTATAGGGTGAGTGAACATTCACAGATACTGCACTGTACTGCCTGGATGAACATGGTGTTATAGTCTGGATGTGTATAGAGGACCCTGTATAGGGTGAGGGAACATTCACAGATACTGCACTGTACTGCCTGGATGAACATGGTGTTATAATCTGGATGTGTATAGAGGGCCCTGTATAGGGTGAGGGAACATTCACAAATACTGCACTGTACTGCCTGGATGAGCATGGTGCTATAGTCTGGATGTGTATAGAGGGCCCTGTATAGGGTGAGGGAACATTCACAAATACTGCACTGTACTGCCTGGATGAGCATGGTGTTATAGTCTGGATGTGTATAGATGACCCTGTATAGGGTGAGGGAACATTCACAAATACTGCACTGTACTGCCTGGATGAACATGGTGTTATAGTCTGGATGTGTATAGATGACCCTGTATAGGGTGAGTGAACATTCACAGATACTGCACTGTACTGCCTGGATGAACATGGTGTTATAGTCTGGATGTGTATAGAGGACCCTGTATAGGGTGAGGGAACATTCACAGATACTGCACTGTACTGCCTGGATGAACATGGTGTTATAATCTGGATGTGTATAGAGGGCCCTGTATAGGGTGAGGGAACATTCACAGATACTGCACTGTACTGCCTGGATGAGCATGGTGTTATAGTCTGGATGTGTATAGAGGGCCCTGTATAGGGTGAGGGAACATTCACAAATACTGCACTGTACTGCCTGGATGAGCATGGTGCTATAGTCTGGATGTGTATAGATGACCCTGTATAGGGTGAGGGAACATTCACAAATACTGCACTGTACTGCCTGGATGAACATGGTGTTATAGTCTGGATGTGTATAGATGACCCTGTATAGGGTGAGGGAACATTCACAAATACTGCACTGTACTGCCTGGATGAACATGGTGTTATAGTCTGGATGTGTATAGAGGACCCTGTATAGGGTGAGGGAACATTCACAAATACTGCACTGTACTGCCTGGATGAACATGGTGTTATAGTCTGGATGTGTATAGAGGACCCTGTATAGGGTGAGTGAACATTCACAGATACTGCACTGTACTGCCTGGATGAACATGGTGTTATAGTCTGGATGTGTATAGATGACCCTGTATAGGGTGAGGGAACATTCACAAATACTGCACTGTACTGCCTGGATGAACATGGTGTTATAGTCTGGATGTGTATAGATGACCCTGTATAGGGTGAGGGAACATTCACAAATACTGCACTGTACTGCCTGGATGAACATGGTGTTATAGTCTGGATGTGTATAGATGACCCTGTATAGGGTGAGGGAACATTCACAAATACTGCACTGTACTGCCTGGATGAACATGGTGTTATAGTCTGGATGTGTATAGATGACCCTGTATAGGGTGAGGGAACATTCACAAATACTGCACTGTACTGCCTGGATGAACATGGAGTTATAATCTGGATGTGTATAGATGACCCTGTATAGGGTGAGGGAACATTCACAAATACTGCACTGTACTGCCTGGATGAACATGGTGTTATAGTCTGGATGTGTATAGAGGGCCCTGTATAGAGTGAGCGAACATTCACAGATACTGCACTGTACTGCCTGGATGAACATGGTGTTATAGTCTGGATGTGTATAGAGGGCCCTGTATAGGGTGAGGGAACATTCACAAATACTGCACTGTACTGCCTGGATGAACATGGTGTTATAGTCTGGATGTGTATAGATGACCCTGTATAGGGTGAGGGAACATTCACAAATACTGCACTGTACTGCCTGGATGAACATGGAGTTATAATCTGGATGTGTATAGAGGGCCCTGTATAGGGTGAGTGAACATTCACAGATACTGCACTGTACTGCCTGGATGAACATGGAGTTATAATCTGGATGTGTATAGAGGGCCCTGTATAGGGTGAGCGAATGTTCACAGATACTGCACTGTACTGCCTGGATGAACATGGTGTTATAGTCTGGATGTGTATAGAGGGCCCTGTATAGGGTGAGGGAACATTCACAAATACTGCACTGTACTGCCTGGATGAACATGGTGTTATAGTCTGGATGTGTATAGATGACCCTGTATAGGGTGAGGGAACATTCACAAATACTGCACTGTACTGCCTGGATGAACATGGTGTTATAGTCTGGATGTGTATAGATGACCCTGTATAGGGTGAGGGAACATTCACAAATACTGCACTGTACTGCCTGGATGAACATGGAGTTATAATCTGGATGTGTATAGATGACCCTGTATAGGGTGAGGGAACATTCACAAATACTGCACTGTACTGCCTGGATGAACATGGTGTTATAGTCTGGATGTGTATAGAGGGCCCTGTATAGAGTGAGCGAACATTCACAGATACTGCACTGTACTGCCTGGATGAACATGGTGTTATAGTCTGGATGTGTATAGAGGGCCCTGTATAGGGTGAGGGAACATTCACAAATACTGCACTGTACTGCCTGGATGAACATGGTGTTATAGTCTGGATGTGTATAGATGACCCTGTATAGGGTGAGGGAACATTCACAAATACTGCACTGTACTGCCTGGATGAACATGGAGTTATAATCTGGATGTGTATAGAGGGCCCTGTATAGGGTGAGTGAACATTCACAGATACTGCACTGTACTGCCTGGATGAACATGGAGTTATAATCTGGATGTGTATAGAGGGCCCTGTATAGGGTGAGCGAATGTTCACAGATACTGCACTGTACTGCCTGGATGAACATGGTGTTATAGTCTGGATGTGTATAGAGGGCCCTGTATAGGGTGAGCGAACATTCACAGATACTGCACTGTACTGCCTGGATGAACATGGTGTTATAGTCTGGATGTGTATAGAGGACCCTGTATAGAGTGAGCGAATGTTCACAGATACTGCACTGTACTGCCTGGATGAATATGGAGTTATAATCTGGATGTGTATAGAGGGCCCTGTATAGGGTGAGCGAACATTCACAGATACTGCACTGTACTGCCTGGATGAACATGGTGTTATAGTCTGGATGTGTATAGAGGGCCCTGTATATAGCGAGTGAACATTCACAGATACTGCACGGTACTGCCTGGATGAACATGGTGTTATAGTCTGGATGTGTATAGAGGACCCTGTATAGAGTGAGCGAATGTTCACAGATACTGATTGTGTCAAGTGAGCTGTAGTTCAGTTTCATTACTCACACTAAATATTATTTAACAAATGTTATATTTGGGATAACACTTTCTGAGTTAAGTCCAGATTCTCTTGTTACATTTGACCACCTTCTAAATGGCATTGTGTGTTCATAGCTTTCGGCCATGGGAGCCAATTTACAGATGTCCGAGGAGTACAGAGTATGTGATCTAGACTACCAGTTGTTGCACTTTCATTTTGTGGAAGCCTCAGTGGCTGAGTGGGTTAGATCGCTGACTTTGTGTGCTGACTTTGATTGGGTGCCTCACTCTGGCAGTGTGGGTTTGAATCCTGGACGGGACTCAACTCAAAAAAGTAAGAGATTCTGTACTTTGCTCAGAAAGTATTATCCCAAATATAACATTTCATGCATAGACAAATTGAACAGGTCAAGATAAGACATGTTCAAGCATCAGTTAGTTGACGGTGAAGTCGCTACAGGAGTATATGTACCTGGACCATGTGTCTCATTTAATCGGTAACTGAACTCGTCATTAAAAGTCATTATGGAAGAAGAAATATGTTTGAAAAAATATGGGATATAGTTATGTATAGTAGAAAATGAAATAAATGTCAGAATAAATGTTTTTCTGTTTAATTATAATTTCATAGTTATATGTCAATAACTTTCAAAATACATTATGAACTAAATGTCAATCTAAATGTTTAATACATATATGAACAAATGTTGTCATGTTCACTGTTTTTAGTGTATCGTGCATGGCTAAATTTATTGATGAAACAATGCAATGTGCAAATGAATGTAAAGGTCAATAAAAATAATGAATAAACAAATGTAGTAACTGAACATGGTTTCATCAGAGTACATAACAGTATGTCATCTGGAATGGACAATACCCTGCATGCCCATTGTTTTGAGATTATCCCAGCTTCCCGGTTTCTTAACTAGAGAATAGGTGCCCGGAAAGTGAGGGGACCTTGTAATTTGTACCCTCTGTAAAGCTGGCCTACAAAGACCATTACAGAGTTTACCAGTTCAGACAGCCAACTTGCCTTGTGTTAAACAACAAGACTGGCGGCCATGACCAGGACTTCACTGACCCGTTCCCAACAAAACCCAACAAAACAACAATAATCTTGTTTCTTTGAGTGTGATGGAAGGGAGTAAAACTAATGAAAAAACCTATTTGATCATAAACAGAGTGAGTGAATATGGTTTTACGCCGCTCTTAGCAATATTCCAGCAATATCACAGCGAGGGACACCAGAAATGGGCTTCACACATTGTACCCATGTCGGGAATAGAACCCAGGTCTTCAGCGTGATGAGCAAACACTTTACCACGAGGCTACCCGACCGCCCCGATCATAAACAGAATGCCAATGAAAGGTCAGTAGTAATGACTATGTCACCATGCTATTAATCCATGATTAAAATTACCTGCACTGTCTGAAAATGAAATCTAGAAAGAAATGCTAAGATTCTCATATCATAATATGTTGACAAAATGTTCCCAATAAACCATATTCTGTGGGTAGAATTCAAGCCTTGATTCCAAACATACGCCACAACCAGTACTACATCAAGTATCTGTCAGTCAGTCAGTGATTCACATAGAAATAAACACGAGCTTCATGCACAAACAAATAAAGTAGTCTATCAAAAGGCACAGTTGGCTAGAGAGCAGAGCAAACATTCAAAGCAAAAATGCTAACTATTGTAGAAAAGATCAAAGAGCAAGTCAACATGTAACATTCTTATAGATATAGCTCCATATTTAATTTACATCAAAACTAAAAGAAATAAATATTTTTTTGGTTTCAAAACATAGGTATTTCTTCTACTTTTAAACTTAGGTGTGAATACTTAACATAAACAAAATAAAATGTTCAAGCAAACTCCCACACCCTCTGTATCTTCAACTACATGCTGACAAGCTGAAAGAGCTAGGTGCAAACAACAAATGTGTGAAAAAATTAATTGTGACAACAGCTAATTTGACCCGTTGCTAAGGAGTAAATGTAGACATGTTTATTGCCTAAACCTTCCAAACATGAATGAGAGTAATGTGTTCTGCATTTGAAAGGAAGCAAGAAACGTTTTACCACCGCAGTGTACAATAAGAAAACAATACACAACTTACAAGTAATATTGGGTCCTGATGGAATGGCTAAAACAAACATTCTTCCTCTTAATAAGGTAAACATGAAACGTTTGAATGTTGACTTAACCTGCTGAATCATGGCATATAGATTCAAGTCTCTCAGTTATACTGATGTGTGAAGGTGAAACAAAACAAACAAACATATACATCAAACGTCAAGCATATAAACACATCACTTGATCTGTACAGCTACTTCAAGTATGCATGCCACACCATTTTCATTACTTGTTTCTTAGATATGAGAACTAAAAGTGTGTGTTTTTTAGGAGAGAGTTTGTAAACATTTTTGGTTGTGGAGAATTTACAATTTTAATTTTTGTAGATGTAAATATCTCATATAGTGATCCAACAACAAGGATCAGTGAAAGTTGTTCCCTACGTAATTGCTGAAATGTGAGAGTTTTTATCACCATCATTTTATGACTTTCTTGGAGAAGGTACCGGTAGACTGAAATTATCTATCTAAATATATTCTGGGAAATTAATAAGAATAAGGAAGATTGAAAAAAAACCACTTAAAAAAAACCCTGCAATTTTTATTTTTCACAAGTGTTATTGAGAACATAGTATTCAGTTCAGTAGTTTTGTTGCCACTTATCAGAGATGAGGACCTGGTAAAAGACATTCTTTACTATCTGGCCCAGAAATATCAACAAAGTAAAAGAGAACAAAGTAGTCATAATGGACATGGTACATCTCAAAGAAGCTTGCATGTTCGTTTTGTCTCATCGAGTGTGAACTGTATTACATGTGAATACTTTAAGTATACTTTGAGGGTTCTGAATACTCACAGTAAATTCCCCAGGAGTTGCCTTGGAAGGAGGCTCCAGGCTCCACATTCTTGTTACATGGCCCAACTCCGCTGATAACCTTTGTATCGGCGATGTCAATCACTTCCCCATTGATGGTGAACTTCCGCAGACAACCACGAAGACTGTGTGGTACCTGATGAAGAAGGAATAACATTTGAGTATCAGTGATATTGATGCAGAAATAATACTTGTGTCAGCCCATACTGATCCAGAAAGAAAGAATACTTGTGTCAAATCCATATTGATGCAGAAATAATACTTGTGTCAAGTCTATACTGATGCAGAAATAATACTTGTGTCAGTCCATACTGATCCAGAAAGAAAGAATACTTGTGTCAAATCCATATTGATGCAGAAATAATACAGAAATTATAGTAATGCAGAAAGAATACTTGTGTCAAGTCCATATTGATGCAGAAAGAATACTTGTGTCAAGTCCATATTGATGCAGGAAGAATACTTGTGTCAAGTCCATATTGATGCAGAAAGAATACTTGTGTCAAGTCCATATCGATGCAGAAAGAATACTTGTCTCAAATCCATATTGGTGCAGAAATAATACTTGTGTCAACCCATATTGATGCAAAAAGAATACTTGTGTCAAGTCCATATTGATGCAGAAAGAATACTTGTGTCAAGTCCATATTGATGCAGAAAGAATACTTGTGTCAAGTCCATATTGATGCAGAAAGAAATAATACTTGTGTCAAGTCCATATTGATGCAGAAATAATACTTGTGTCAGCCCATACTGATCCAGAAAGAATACTTGTGTCAAGTCCATAGTGATGCAGAAATAATACTTGTGTCAAGTCCATAGTGATGCAGAAAGAATACTTGTGTCAAGTCCATATTGATGCAGAAATAATACTTGTGTCAGCCCATACTGATCCAGAAAGAATATTTGTGTCAAGTCCATATCGATGCAGATAGAATACTTGTGTCAAATCCATATTGGTGCAGAAATAATACTTGTGTTAAGTCCATATTGATGCAGAAAGAATACTTGTGTGAAGTCCATATTGATGCAGAAATAATACTTGTGTCAAGTCCATATTGATGCAGAAATAATACTTGTGTCAGCCCATACTGATCCAGAAAGAAAATTTGTGTCAAGTCCATATCGATGCAGAAAGAATACTTGTGTCAAGTCCATATTGATGCAGAAGAAATACTTGTGTCAAGTCCAACCTGATATAGAAAGAATACTTGTGTCAAGTCCATATTGATGCAGTAAGAATACTTGTGTCAAGTCCATAGTGATGCAGAAAGAATACTTGTGTCAAGTCCATATTGATGCAGAAAGAATACTTGTGTCAAGCCCATACTGATGCAGAAAGAATACTTGTGTCAAGTCCATATTGATGCAGAAAGAATACTTGTGTCAAGCCCATACTGATGCAGAAAGAACATGTGTTTATAGTGATCAAGCTTATAGTGAGGCAGGAAAAATCACCTAGTTCATACCAATGTTAAATGATAGTAGACCACACACAGGTAGGAAGTAATGGATAAGTAGTGAGTACACACTGACATGTAACACTCTGTGACTTACAAGGTTCTCCACAGAGCTGGGGTACGTGTCGGGCAGCCCCCCAACATACATGGGTGCAGCAATGTCCAGTCTCCGGGCAATAGACTCCTTGATGCGATTCTCGTTCTCCACCTTCAGGTGGATGTTTCGGCTGCCTTTGTGAACAACCACCTGCAATTACATGAAACAGTACCATGAGGCTATGTAGCTCAATTTTAGTGAGTGAGTGAGTATGGTTTTTCGTTGCTTTTTCGCAATATTCCAGGCGGGGGACACCAGTAATGGGCATCACGCATTGTACCCATGTCGGGAATCGAACCCGGGTCTTCGGCGTGACGAGCGAATGCTTTAACCACTCGGCTACTCGACCGCCCCTCCAATAATTTTAACACTATATTGTCTGTCTGTTACAATTTTATCATGTCTACCAATCTGGTAGTTAATGCTAACATCAATGACACAGAGACAATGTCCCACTTTCCCACTGATTACAATAGGGCTGGGATGGGTAACTTGGGTACTCGGGTCGGGTGGGTACTGACTAGGACCCGGGTACCCACAGAACTACCCGGACCCATGGTTGGTCATGTGATATACTGTTTAATGGTAAAAATGATCTTGAACTATATCGTCACACCACAAGTCACTAATGTTGGCATTTCTTTCTGACTATGCACCCAGGCGTTTATATGTTTGAAACAAGATAAAACTTCAGTCAACTTCAGTGCATGCATGACCAGATCGTTTTACACATGTATCTAAATACATTTTGTCCAGGGCTACAGTCAAACTATTCCCAATCGGACATTTTGTACCTATCTCTTGAGACCTACAGCAGGTACCTGTAGTATTCCAGCAATATCACGCCAGGGGACACCAGAAATGGGCTTCACACATTGTACCCATGTCGGGAATCGAACCCTGGTCTTCAGCGTGACGAGTGAACGCTTTAACCACTAGGCTACCGGACTGCCCCGCAGGTACCTGGGTGGGTCGGGTACTAGGTTGGTAGTAAATTTGGACTCATACCAGCCCTAGATTACAATGCCTCGACTTGATATGGGCAGCACACAATCCAGCATAGTACCTCTTAGAACAAGGTCAGAGGGTTCTGAACAAATAATTACTGATACATCAAAGCAGTAATTTCAATATGGCTGTCTGCATGGCTGTGTGCTTACTGAATGCCACTTTCCATCCCCGAGGCGTCGGCCAGATCGGATGCTGTGCTGGTCTGCCTTGTGGCGGTAGGACAAGACTATTTCTCCATTCTGAAGCTGCACCACCAGGTAGTCGGTATTGCCTTGGTTGGTCAGCAAGAAAAGCAGCCCATCAGCGTAATATGAACGGAAGCTAAACGATATGTTGAATCTGAAAGTAAGGAATGAAACATTTTACAAATTGCAGAATTCTGTGAATAGGAAAGAAAGATTCTTTGCAATATTTCTTGCTTTTTGTCAGAATAGAATCATATTGACAAAGTGGAAAAGACATATATAACAAGTAATTTTGTGGTTCTACAGTGAAAGAAGTCTCCTAATGTTATCATCCTGAGAGGAAAACCAACAACCTTGACACCAAAGAGTAATCTGTGTCTTACACTGGCTGTATCGGTGGATCCATTTTTACACATCTTATTGGAAGCATAGCTCAGTGAAACTGCACTGGAGTGAGTGTGGTCTTAGGTAGCAGCCAGCAGTTGTATAGGCCTGTTGGGGTCACAGTTAGAAAACTTAAACCAATATTATGGTGGTCAAAACAAAGACCAATTGCAAAAGAATTATCAACATTCATGTATACATGTAAATATTTTTCTGATGGATAAAAACTAGCAGTGCTAAAAGTTTTATGTTGTTAAACAAAATATATTGAAAACATTTGCAGTTATACTTAAATGACTTTATAATTTGATAAAATTTGAATCTTCAAAGGCCAACACATTGTTGCTATGGTGGGCTGTTATTACTGATGCAAGCATTGCCTCTGATGCAGTACTATATTGATACTGGGCAATGGGGTAGCCTAGTGGTCAAAGTGTTTGCTTGTCATGTTGAAGGACCGGGTTCTATTCCCCACATGTGTAATAAGTGTCAAGCCTAAAAGTCATGTAAAAGCATACTCACTAACTATATTTTTTGATCCAACATGATTCAGAGGAAGAAAAGATCAAGTTGCAAAGATTGAAAGAGTGAATTTTCACAACTTACAATTTTGAAACCATATGTTAAAAAAGTACACCAACAATTAACTGTCTGGATTCAAACCCAGCAACCACACAACCTGCTGAGCTAGCTTGACACCAGATACTGAGGCAATAATGAAATGCTTTATGTAAAAAATGATAATCTCACTAACAACAGATACTTACGTCTTGACTACTTCTTTCCTCTTGAACTTGATTTCGGCAAAACTGTTTTCACTGTTTCCAAACACAAAAGCGCCTTCCTCAAAGGATTGTGGTGCCTCTCGGCCACAGGATTCTGGTGGTTCTGCCGTTGATGCTGTAGCTGAGTTTTCTGTTGTTGTTGTTGGGGTTGTTGTTGTGGTAGTGGTAGAGGTAGTGGTAGTGGTAGCGGTGGTAGTAGTAGTACTTTCTGTTTTACTCCCAGACTGCGGAGAAGGTGGAGGGGGTCCGAGTACACGCGAGGCTGTGGTTTCAGGGAAGCTGGGTGTATTCAAGACATTCAAGCCATTCAGGCTGTTGTTGTTGTTGTTGTTGTGGTTGTTTGCAAAGCTGAACAAGTTGTTCAGATCATATGGACATCGTCCAATATCAGCTCTCTTGTATTCAACTGGAAGATTTAGGTTAAGCAGCCTGCGAAACAAAACATATACATGTAAATCCTTCATGAACTTTGTACACACAATGCAGAGCTCCAGATAAGCTGCGTATCTGCGTAAAATACCCATAAAAAATGCAAAAATATGCAGTAAAATAGTTTCCAAGCGTATCAAATATGCAACGGACATTACATATTCGCTACAAAAATAAAACTTGTCCGTATCATCAAAATATTGTGGAGGAACCCTGCGTTTTCGATTAGCAAACCAGCAACTTATTTTGAAATTATAAACGGACATTCTGTCAACCTTGCCAAACTCCACGATGACAGTTACATCATGATCATTTGCCATCACACTTTCTTGTGGAAGTATCGTGGTATTTTTGAGTCCTATAAAACTCTCGAACCCACACGACACCAGTTTGCAGGGACTAGATGAATAGTGTTTTTAAATATTTAACTTAAATACCCACATGTGTAAAAACTAGTGGGTAACAGAAATTTGAATACCCAGAGAGAATTACTGATACCCAATGATTATAAAATGCATGGGTAAAATACCCACAACACCAAAAGCTTATCTGGAGCTCTGCAATGTATGATAAATCCCATATTGATTACAGGTATTTCTTGTATCCTTATTTTATATGAAATGTATTACACCTGTAACACTAGGGAGTGTAGGCGAAATGTTGACACGAGGCTCATGATACGGATGTTTATATTTTCATTTCTTTGTTAACCACAACTTAAGTGATGTCTCCGCATCTGTTATCCAAGTGGGGAATGAATATGACAGATTGCTTGGAGATGTTGTCACACAAATAGTATCATAAAGAGTTCAAGTACACATAAAGTTGGTTTCCTTAGCACTTAATCCAGTTTAAAATTTGGGCAGTATGTAAATATTTTCCTTTCTAATAATACACAATGATGGACTATCTGTCCCTTAAATAACACAATTAATTCACCCAGTACAGCGACATATGACGTCTTTTCCAGATGGATAATCAATAATTTCTTGATATGTTATTATCTCTTATTGACAGATTAGTAGACCACTTCAAATATTACAAGTCATCCTAAATACACGACTGGCCACAGGATGATGTGATATAACATTTAGTCTTCAACCACTTACTTTCCATTAACGATAATATCGCTGATGCAGCCGTCCAGGGACTCCCTGGAGGCGACCATGTTGCTGGCATCGAACCCCCCAGGGAGCCCTCCCAGGAACATCCGACCCTTGTCAGGGTCAATCGGGATGGTGTTTATCCCGATAGGAAGGCTCCCCTCAGCAACTCTCTTGTCATCAACTATCATCGTCAGTCTAAGAAAACAAACGATCAAACATTTTAAACGAAGTTTGAAACTTGTATGTGCAAGAGTGTGGTTCATAAGACAGTATTTGCATGAAACATGTCTCTATCTAATCAAATAAACAGCAAGTGATTCCATGGTATTTGGCCAGTTATTCAAGTAATTATTTTTGCATTTATGTTCCCATAAACCAAAAAAACCCTGCGCCACACCTTGCAGATTACTGTTTCCTGATTGGCTCATGAAAGAGTGGGCGGGGCTTGGATTGCATAATTGTGCTGACTTTGCATTGTTGACTGTTGTTGACTAGTGAGTTGAAAGAGTGCAGTTCTATTATGTAAACACAAATTGTTTGAATAACTGAGTTGACTCACGTTCTGCCAGACTTGACAACAGCAATATTGTGCAACTTTTCATCATTGTATGTGTCAGCTGACTGAAGAACAACAGGTCGCCCGCCAGCGGCAAACCTGCCCTCAATTTGGCCATTGTAGAGAGAGAGAGAGTAGAAATTCTGAAACAAAGCATACTTCTGTAACATCCCCTACCTCAACACTGACATGTTGGAGATACTTCCAGTTGTTGCTGCACCTCGTACTACTGGCTGTGATGCCTTATGTTCTTTCTGACACGTAGCCAACCAAGTGGAGTATACATAATCACCTTAGAGACATCATACCGGACCCATGGGGATTCTGGGTAAGAATACAGGTCCCCAGCTATCTATGTGCAGCAGCCATTAAATTTACGTTTCCCGTAATGGTATTCGAGCCACGGACCTTCTGATCAGAGGTCGGACGCCTTGTCCACATGACCAAAGAGGTTAACCCCGTCAGCAAGCTGACAAGGTAAGGATGTCATCTGTGGGATGACTCCACACCCTGCTACATATGCTTGTCATAAGAGGTGACCAAAAGGATCAGGTGGTCAGGCTTGGTGACTTCGTTGATTGTATGTTATGGTATCCCAATTGCATGAATCTTGAGACTGAATCCATTTACAGACCGAATAATAGAGCTGGAAAATTGTGGCTGCGTCATTTAAAGATAAACATATTTAGACAGCTGTAGAGGATGGAGAAAAAACGTGTCCGCCATCTATTTAAATATTAAACAAAATCTATTAATAGTGTACATCTGATCTGCTGGTGTGCTAGACCCTATCTTGAATACATCATCAAGACTCAAGGTGTCTATGTAGCTTACATCATTATGATCCATTGCTAGAAGCAACATGGCATCTCTCTGTTTTGTTATGAAGGACACTGAGACATCTGCTTCATTAGGCATGCTTTCTGCCTTAAACATCGCAAAGCCATCTTCACCATGGAAACCAGATTTACGAATACCCTGAAAATTAAACAAAAAATATTTGCAGACGTCATTGCATTATCTTCATACATCTGCCAAATAAATATTACAAGAAATGTTTTATGAAATATATATACATGTATATGAATTGGGTTCGCAGGCACTGACTTTATAAATAAATAAATAAATAAATAAATAAATAAATAAATAAATAAATAAATAAATAAATAAATAAATAAAACAAAAAACAACAACAACAAACAAACAAACAAATAAATAAATTTGGCCATGAGGTGAAGCTGTTTGTGTCATTTAAGGAAAATATATTAATGATTTATCAATCAGTCAGTTGATGTGAGTTTTACTGATGCACTGACAGTGCTGGAGCAGCCCGCCGACATCCCCACGGAGTTGCCAGTGAAGAGGTTCTGCATGGTGGTGCTGAACCCACCGAGCCCGACGTCACGCATGCAGCCAAAAAAGTTGTTGGTCTCGAAGGTGGTGCTGTGGTGAAAAGAGGGACTGGGTGAGTTTTATGTTGCAGTATGCAATATGAAAGTTTTATGGATTTGTGAGGAGGTTTGAGCTTAGGCTAGACACATCAGTGGTCGAGAGTATGATCAACATAGAACAAGATTCAGCTCTTAGATCCTAACATGTCCTAGGATGAATCTAAAGAAGCGACAAGTTTCAGCTCATGAATCCCAACAGGTGATGTGATTCAGTTTATGAATCCTAACAAGTCCTTGGATTCAGCTCATGAATCCAAACAGAAGAAGAGATTCTGATGAAGCCTAACAGTTTTTGAATTGCAGCAAGTGACATGATTTAGCAAATTCAGATGACAGCCACTTAGAGCAACGTAGCCGCGATGTGGTGTACAATGGAGCTACAAATAACATAACTCACATTTTCTGATACTTGGAAAGGTCAAGACTTGCTGGAATGCCACCAAAATAGAATGGATAGCCTTTAAGGTCAAGGCCGTTGTTGCCTCGTTTGGCCTCAATGAAGACTTGTTCGTCATCCACCTTTAACAATGCTGGAAGAAAACATGGACATGTTACAGTTTGATTTTTGAATGAAATAAAACCCAAACCAGTCAATGTTGTTCTCAACTCAACATAAGACACCAACTACATTGCGTATGTGGATCCAGAAAGCATACCTTTCAGAAACATATGGATTTTGAAGCATTTTGTTCATCGGGTCTATGTATCTATAAATGTGTTATAACATCACACACTCGCGGTGATATGTCTTCATAAAACATGAATAATACTTGAAATTGTAATTTCATATTTTTTATTTTTTTTAAACACACCTAGTAGTCCTTAGCATATTTTATTGCAAGCATCTACAACATTATTGTCATTGCCAGCGGCAACAACATTGTTGTCATTACAACATCAACATTAATGTCATTGCCAGCGGCAACAACATTGTTGTCATTACAACATCAACATTATTGTTATTGCCAGCATCTACAACATTATTGTCATTGCCAGCAGCAGCAACATTATTATCATTGCCAGCGGCAAAAACATTATTGTCATTGCCAGCGGTAACAACATTATTGTCATTGCCAGCGGCAACAACATTATTGTCATTACAACATCAACATTGTTTTTTCATTGCCAGCATCTACAACATTATTGTCATTACAACATCAACATTATTGTTTTTTCATTGCCAGCATCTACAACATTATTATCATTGCCAGCGGCAACAACATTATTGTCATTACCACATCAACATTATTGTCATTGCCAGCAGTATCAACATTATTGTTATTGCAGCATCAACAACATCATTGGCATTGCAGCTTCAATGACATTATTGCAATTGCCAGCAGCAAAAACATTATTGTCATTGCCAGCATCAACAACATTATTGTCATTGCCAGTGGCAACAACATTATTGTCATTACAACATCAACATTATTGTCATTGCAGCACCAACAACATTATTGTTATTGCCAGCAGCAACAACATCATTGTCACTGGCAGCATCAACAACATTATTGTAATTGCCAGCATCAACAATATTATTGTCATTGCAGCACCAACAACATTATTGTTATTGCCAGCACCAACAACATTATTGTCATTGCAGCATCAACAACATTACTGTCATTGCAGCATCAACAACATTATTGTCATTGCAGCATCAACAACATTACAGTCATTGCAGCATCAACAACATTAGATTTTGTTACCATCCTCTACCTTGTAGCTTATTGCGTTCTATTCCCACTTTAGTCCACTTGTTATTGTTGTACTTATTCTTGGTCACGCCTTTGCCCAGGCTCATGCCCCCATTGTAGAACTGGAACATCACCTTGCCGTCACGCAGCTCAATGGACATGAAGTCACCCTGTCAAAACATACCTCATATTAGGAAAGGGAAACTACACACTGAATAACACTGCACTCAGCAATATTTCAGCTATGTCATGGCAGAGTGTAAATAATCCATTCTGGACCAGATAAACCAATGGTTGATATATTTAGCAACAGAGGAAGTAAAAGTAAACACACTAAGACTGTGTCATCATATACTGAGATACATCCGTCCCGAGAAGGCCTCATCTAAAAGTGCGTAAATAAATCTAAAAACTATGTTAATAACGTTATACAGTGTCTAGAGGTGTAAAGTCAGTCTCACACACCACCACCGGAAGGTCTTTCTCTTTCAATAGGATCAAAGACTTACTGACAACAGATATTCATGTGACCTCCGCTAGTTTTTCAGCTAAAAACCTTCAGAAAAGCAGTATTTGAAACCACAAAGGCAAGCTTTATCAAGAATGGGGCACAGATACCCAACCAAAGTCAACTTTACAGCGCATATTTGTCTTGAAATGTCAAATGTCCCTTACCATATCCGGGTTTCCTGAGAAGTGCAGCATGGCATTTTCCCAGTAGGTTTTAAAGGAAAATGCCACATTGATTCTGTCACTGCGGTAGGAATCACGGTCCTTCTCCACGTATCCTGTGCCATCAAAGTGGTACTCATTGGTACTGATAGGCCGGGTAGGTCTGGGAATTAGAAAACATGGCTATATCTGAAATAAATGGCTTGAAAAAGGAAACACAATATTTTGTGTCTTTAAATGCTTTCACTTTACACACCTTAACTTCTGCAATCCTGGTTTTCACTTTATGCTATAAACTCACACAAAACACATTACCTAAGGACTATTCTACTCTACACAGTGTATATTCACGACATACACTGATATATGTTATTTAAAACCTGGCAGGGTTAACCTACTCTACACAGGGTATATTCACACCATACACTGATATGTATTTTACGCCATGGCTGGGTTAACCTACTCTACACAGTGTATATTCACACAATACACTGATATATGTATTATACACCCTGGCAGGTTAACTTACACTTCATTGCAAGGGCGGCATGACGCTGACGTGTTCTTGAAGTTGTACATGCCCACAGCTTTCCTGTCAACTTTCATATCTCCGATACATCCAGTCATATTCCTTCGGCTTATGCCCGGAGGTGTCTGTAAAAATATGTTCATTGTCTGAATTATGACATTCTCATTACTGTAGTATGTAATTTGAATTTTACATATAAATTTTCATCGAAAAATAAAATTGTTTTCTTTCTATCATATATGTTATACAGCTGGTTTTGTTTGTCCAGTTAGTGACATCATGAACATCGAACTATGCAAATGAGTACGGTGACATGCATCAACAAAGTCTGCGAGCTTCACCACTCGATCTCATTAGCCGCCTCTCACAACGAAACATGGGTTGCTGAAGGCCAATTCCAACCCCGATCTTGATGGAGCTATACAGCTGGTCAGGCTTTAGACTTACACCATAGATTCACAAGGTGATACATATTTGTGATGACTTTGGCAGCTACAACAAACACTCGGCTTTCCAGGGAAAGGTTGTATTCTCTCATTACATGTCAATACACTCATTCAAGTGTAGTCGGCAGCCATGTGGTCTGCTAGCGCTCAATACACACTTCCGGCGCTGTTACACGTGCGCACTCATTAATATAGAGACATCGTATGGATAAAGCGAGTGACTGGTTATATGATACTAAAACGCTACAATATTCTTTTGTCTTGTCAGTAAAATTATTCTCAAATTAAACTTTCAAAATTAAGAACAGGTTGATAAATAAAATAATTACAATAAATAGGTCTGGTATACTGTAATGAAATTGTCCATTAGTAAACACAATGGATATAGTTTCTGTTCTTATTGAGGGTACTTACATCAAATTTGGCATCAACTCCCCCGAAGAAAACGTCTGACTCGAGATCCAGTTTGAGAACGGAGTGTCCCACGGGGGAAGTCCCACTGGCCTCCTTGGCGGTGGTCTCCGAGTCCTTCACATGATACACCTTCAGCAGCCCAATACGCCCGATCCTAGCAGCACCACAGAGTACCATTAATACACACAGGATACAACATATGTCATAGTTGGGATTAACCTTTCTTAGTAAAGTACAAATTTTAGTACATTAGTCATACCCGTGATTTGAACCCACAATCACAGAGTGAGGCACCTAATTTCCAGCAGAAAAGACAGAGATCTAACCAACTCAGCCACCACAGCTTCCACAAAATGGAAGTCTGACAACTTTCTAGAGTCTAGATCACATACTTTGTTTACACCTCTGATAATTGTAAATTGGTACAGTTCCCATGGCAAAAAACTATGAATAGACAAAGACTTTTAGAAAATGGTCAAATGTAACATGTTATAATTAGGATAACACTTTCTTAGTAAATTATTTGGGGTGGAGTCTCATGTTTATCTCATCAAGACCTGATTAATTTGATATTTCATGAGTGGTGCAGATTTTATCACGTCACGATATGAGATATACATTTTATATTTGACAAGAAAAGACAAATGGTCTATCTGTTAGTACTTTCTTACTTAAGAAACCTATTGTGGTATTGAGACAGACTGAAAGTAGCTCAGCATTAAGTGTTATTCACTTGAGTTGAATACTGCATTTCTTTTTTCAAATATATACTGTATTTCAACACTAATCATGATAAACATTCTATGTATCTAGGTTGGCCTTGAGATCAAAGGTGCCCCCATCATTTATTACAGAAGTGTTAACATTGTACATTGTTTGAGGACACCCCTCCCCATCCCAAACACAAACAAACAATCAAACAAACAATCAAACAAACACTTGCAGTGTAAACAAATAACTGTTTGGGGGGCTATAGCTCTCAATATCTAACTTTAAGCTAACTATCATCAAATAGACAACAAATGCTGCCGTGACATATTTTATTTAATAATTAAATTTCTTTCTGTGAGCGGTTCAATCTCAATAACATCAGATCTTAGTTTTCGCTACCGCTAAACAAAGATGTGAGGACATCCCATTACAGGTCACGTCAGAACGACCTTTCGCGAATTTTGACTGACCAATGAAATGACTGACAAGAAATCGACATTAACCAATCACTAGGCAGCTCTCTCGAGCTTTACGACACTAGTTTCAAACTGGCGACTACGCTTTGAAACATATTTTGACGTATTCTCGATTAAAAAAATTAAAACTGATAAGAAGAACATTCTGGAATGGCTTATAGATGGCCTAGATTGTATGGATATAATCATAAAACCTGTAACTGTTGTTCGGAATACCCCGTGTTAAATATTTCGTGGTTGCATAATTAGAAAACACATTCCGACAGTCACTTTCATGATCTGGTAAGCGACGCTCGGATTGGTTTGATGAAAGGTTGTTGTGACGTGACCCTTAATGGGATGTCCTCAGATCTTTGTTTAGCGATAACGAGAAAAAAGATCTGATTTTAATGAGATTGAACCTGCCTCAAAGAGAACAAAGATCTGATTTTAATGAGATTGAGGCAGGTTTATTGCCTCTTTGGTGAAACCCAAGAGCCATGGGAAGGTACCGACAAACCAAGGATCATAATCAGGATGATTCTAACATTCCACCTGACATTCAGCCGATCCTGCATGATAAAGATAAGCAACTCTGTTGTGGCTAAGATCACTGGGGCAACTATGTCCCCTTATTGTTTTCAGCTGAACGTTTATGCAAGCACAAACAACAGATATAGTCTGACCATTGATTGGTTCATTGCAGGCAAAGAATATGAGCTGGATGTTTAATGGTTACAGAAAACAGAAAACTAAAACTGAAGAATGTTTTACTGAGATGTTTTTACCTTTGTGCAATTACTCTGTACCACTTGTCTCCCTCGGGTGTGTCAGCCGGGGTCAGCTTGACCTCCACGTCATGGGTCACTGATCCTTGACCTCCACCATTGTCCCATGTGAACCGGATCCTGTTGTTGATTAGCTCCAATGCCAGGAACTCCTGGAATACATGGAGACATGACAAGGGGTAGTCTGTTATACAGACCCTGATACATCCAGTACAGCCCATGCAAGTCTATAATGTTTGACAAGTCTAGATTACTGCAGTATCAATAGCATGAAGAGAATCACTGGGCTCCTTTTTATTATATTTTTAGGATAATTTAACTTTTTTTTTCTGTAAAATATGTTCATTTCAGAGACTAGAGTGAGTGAGTATGGATTTATGCCACTTTTAGCAATATTCCAGCAATATCACAGCGGGAGACACCAGAAATGGGCTTCACACATTGTACCCAATGTCGGGAATCGAACCCGGGTCTTCAGCGTGACGAGCGAAGACTTTAACCATTAGGGTGCCCTTCCACTCCTCAGAGACTAGCTATTTGTCTAGACAAGGGGGTCGGCTAGCGGTGAAAGTGTGATACTCTTTCAAAGTTGAGTATCAATCTGGAAATATCTTACTTCAGATGATTTCAATAGTGTCCGTGCCTACCTGTTGTGACTTCTGTATCAGGACAAGAAGCATGCTGTCCTGAGTCTTGTTCAGCTTGAAGCCGAAGCTGATATCATTGGTGGCACCAGGCTGACTGATGGAACGGTACGATCGAACACAGCGCCCATCTCCCTTCATAGAAAGCTTCATCTGCAGGGCAATCAGATCACATTCATCAGTTGTGGTCCACAGGTTTGCATCGACACATCCAACATGGCATAAACATTATGCAAGCTTCCCCCTATCTGCGCAATGGGTACCCAACAATAGACTTTGAACCTGACTTAATAGGTCATTCATAGTACTTTCCAGATTCGACAAGTTTCATTGATAGACAGTAAATAATTCTTGAGTTAGGAGCAAACCTTTTACAGACTATGACCTTGAGGATGACCTTAGACATGACATGACATATCATTGTGTCAACAAAATTTCCAAGTGGTATAAAAGATGTACATGTCATATCACAGACAAGTATAGCACTGCATGAGTTCAGAAACTTAATGCTGAATCAGCAATCAAATTCCTATTCATTTTTAAAGCATCCCTGTTATATCGGGCTCTTCAAAGAGTGAGTGAGTAGAATTTTTAGGCCATATCACAACAGGGACACCATAAATGTACCCACACACTGTCCCATGTACTCATACTCCTCAGGAAGCTGAGAATGAAAATCAAGACTGCAGACTGATGATACATTATAAATGGAATAATTATTATTACTATTAATGTGTGGAATCAAATCCCGGCAGTCACTTTGACGAGCCAATGCTTACACACCAGGCTACCAAAAAGCCCTTATCAAACTTGAGCTCTCCCCTCTCCTACAAGACATCACAGATGTATCCACTCACGTTGTTGGCGAGCTCCCTGGCCAGCCTGATCCGCTCCTGAAGCAGCAGGATGTTGCGGGAGACGTTGTTCTGCAGCATCTGGGACTGTATCGCTTGCTGCTGCACATTACCCATGATGCCCAGTATCTTGTTCTTGTTCTCCCGAGCCTTTTCCACTGAAACAAATCAAGGTCATCACACTAGGGACTAGAGTGAGTGAGTGAGTTGGGTTTAACGCTGCTTTCAACAGTATTCCAGTCATATCACAGCGTGTCAGCTTAATGTGGGAGGAAAGCCAGAAGTGATGCAGGTCTCAGAAGTTTACCACTTCGCTGAAACCCACAAGTACGGGTATGGTGCTGACAAACCTAGAAACATAATTTGGACGAACCGGGATTCGAACCCACAATCATAGGTTTCTGGCATACCCATGGGACACAACTCTGCACGACTGGGCCAACCGTGCCCCACTAGGGACTAGATACATTTCATATACTCTGGAGATGGGGCATGTGGTTTGAAGCTATTTTGTACAGTATCACAAGACAATTTCAGAGGTTGTAGATGTTCACAACTTTGGTGAAACCAACAAGCACAGGTTCTGGTATGCATGGAACTGATAAACCAAGGATGGTAATCTTGGATTCAAAGTCATAAGTGATTGAGCTGTTTTATGGCACATTTTGAAATACTCCAGCAATGACATGGCTGAGGATGCCTGAAATATGCTTCACTCATTGTTCCGTGATGATCACACTCATGACCTGTGGATCCTGTCACGTAAAGTGAAAGGATGAACTCCAGGAAGTGAGTGAGTGAATGAGTGATTTTGGTTTTAAGCCGCTTTTAGCAATATTCCAGCAATATATGAATATGGTTTGATGCCACTTTGAACAATAAATTTCAGTTATATCACTGTGTGTCTACATGCTGTGGGAGTAAAGCCTGAGTAAGTGAGTGAGGTTTTACGCCGCTTTTAGCAATATCACGGCGGTGGACACCAGAAAATGGGCTTCACACATTGTACCCATGTCAGGAATCCAACCCAGGTCTTCAGAGTGATGAGTGAATGCTTTAACCACTAGGCTACCTGATCGCCCCGAGTAAAACCTGAAGTGATGCAGGTTTTAGATGTTTACCACTTTGGTGAAACCCACGAGCATGGGTATGGTGCTGAGGAACCTGGAGACATTATCAGTGAATTTGGAGCCACAGACCACTGGGCCACCTGTGCCCACAGAAAACTATGATGTAGTCTGCAGTATCCATCTACATCATCACAATCTGGCATGGTCAGGTCGGGGACATCTTCCCGAGGCAAGAGAGTTAACTGACTATAAAAGTCCAGTTTCCACCCTTGCCGAACTAGGCTGGTATTATGGAGTTACATTTTGGCTGGACTAACGAGTCTATGCATAGTCCAATCAAAATCGCGCACTGAAATCGAAATCCGGTTCGTGAAGTGTCATGCAGATTTCGGTCGACTGCAGGATTTGCAAAACATGTGTACCACCAACTAGTTGTCAACACATATTTTCTATTTCTTTTCATGTTTTTAATCAAGGTGCTCACGTGATTTGATGCACTTCGCGATGTAAGACTTGTTTGATCAGAATATAGATCTTGATTATCGATCAGAACGTCTTGACTGGGCGCCACCGTTTTGTTTGAAGCAAATGCAAGTGATGCGAGAGGTTGAATCCGATTGGTCAATAGGAGAGGCATAGAAAGGACATTACTCGTAATAGCCACTGGAGGCGCTACGATTGAGCCCAGGAATTCCAGCCTAGTTCGGCAAGGGTGGAAACTGGACTTTTAAAGTCAGTTAACTCTCTTGCCTCGGGAAGATGGGTCGGGGATGGACAAACCATGACTTGTGCAGGTTTACAAGAAGAGGATTCCTTGCCACTTACGTTGATTTGAAGCTTGCTGAATGAGGAACTGGGTGTTCTGATTCTGGAGATCCTCCATCTTGGGACGAAGTTTCCTCATCTTGTCCAAGAGTTTGTCCACCTTCCGGTTGGTACGACCGGCCTTGCGTTTTGCATCATCCACAGTCTGGGTCAGCCTGCCCAGCTGGTCACGAAAACCTACAGTGAGGCAATCAACTTACAAAATGTGACTTTTTGAATTTGTTTCAAATGCCATTGGTCATAATACTGCAAATCATGAAAATAATGAGTCACCAAATTTATGTCAGTGTTGACCCCTGGCCTAATATGCACCTGAATTAATGTGAGCAGCCCTACATTCGAACAAACTACTCAGAAAACAATAACAACTGTAGCCATGCAGTTCAGTTGGACTTATCAGTTTGATTGAATAATAATGTTTGCTTACTTCACAAACTTTACTTCTCCAATTTTTCAAGTGATGTAACTTCCATAAAATCAAAAGCAGGAAATTCCAAATTCAAATGAGATAGGTCAGGTCACCAAAAAAGATTGTACAGGTTCTACTTGCTGACAATTTCTGCAAATTGCACTGGAGTATATAGATTTGTTGTAGGAAGTGGTTGGACAATGGCTCTGTACCTGAGGGCAGCCTGGCCATGTCTCTCTTCAACATGTCCAGCATTCTCTGAGTGTCCTCGTGGACCTTCTGTACCCCATCCACATCCTTCTGGAGGAAGATCAGGTCAGCATCAAGGACGTCAACACCATCCTTCTTCTCATCAGCCTGCTTCTTCAGAGCACGACTGCGGTTAATGGACTTTTCAACATCATAGCGAATCCTGTCCACGTTTGCCTGAAGAAGACATATATATGGTGGAGAATTATGTGTTAAAGTACTGTCGGTAATGCTAGAAAAATGCTAAAAAAAAAGGGCAAAAGTGAGCGTGGCTCACGAATACCCCCGACCCCCATGTGTGTCAGTAGTTTCAAATTAAAAAGCTAGGATTGGATTAGGGTTTGAAAAATTCATAAAAAAATGGAAAATTAATAAAAACAATTTGTTTCTTTTGACTGCATCCCTCCATATGACACAGATTATAAGTACTAAGTTTGAGATGAATCCACTGAATAGTTTAAGAGAAATCGTGCGGACAAAGATTTCGGACGGACTGATGGACAGACGGACAGACAGAACCTTGGTATAACTATAACTATATTATAAAAAATTAGAAAATTTCTCAGACTGTTGCTATTGAAATATCTAGTAACTACCGATAACCTACATGTGGTTTGAAGCATTTAATTCAAAAGGAGTCCTATCGACAATTTTACAGGAGAAAAATTCAAACGAAAACAGTAAGTTTAGATCTATTTTAAGTCCAATGATGGCAGTCTAAAACAGACTATAGAAAAATATGCATGTGTCTCCGTTATAATGATAATAATGTAGTTTTCATCAACATAAAATCCACACAAAAAATCATTTGGAGAAAGTCCCAGATGGGCATCTTCTAAAATAACAAAATTATGCTGCAGTCGTTTTGTCAACACTGTTCCCATGATGCATGTTACATTACACTTGCATTGCCAACACCATTAACAATTACGTACAAAGTACCACTATGGTACTGACAAACCTAGAATGATAAACTGGATGAACCGGTATTTGAACTCATAATCATTAGAAGAGATTTCATATATTATGACTGTGGAAAGGGTGTTGTGACTTTTATTTATTAACACCTACCAGTCTGACGGCATCCGTTGCTTTGCTCAAGGCATCTCTGGCTGCCTCCTCTGCAGTCTCAATGGCCTTCACAATGTTCTCGTACACCTTCGCCGCCCTCAAGGCATCCTCCGCACTCACTCGTGTCTTGTTAAACAATCTAAACATAAAAATAGATTTATGCATAAAAATATTCATACATAATTTTTTTACATTTTGTCAGAATTTTGACAAGTATTCTACAAATAAATAAACAACAATATAATCAGTGAATTTACTCAATTATTACTTTCAGTCTGGTTGTGAGACTTTCTGACCAGTAATATTATATATACTGTATTCGACGTAATAAGCGCCCATGGCACTCTCAAAATTAGAAATAGGGGGATCTTATTCGAATATAATTTTGGTGAGAAAAAACAAACAGGGAAAGACCATAAATTTCATGGTTTATGCTGACAGCCTGAAATGATACAAAAGATAAGTCTGTGCATATTATACATGACAGATATATTTTCCAGAATTTAATTGCCTATAATTAAGGGTGCATATATCACACAAATAAGTGTATATTGATCAATCAGAAGGGGTGCTAATTGGGATTGTTCACTAGCCAATATATAAAAAAACAACACCTGGTACAATCTAAACAGATCTTTTATATTTTTCACTGGTGGTTGAGTAACCAAGTGGTGAAACTCATCATCCTGAAGACCTGTTTCGATTCCCACATGGACACAATGTGTCAACCCCAATCCTGGTGTCTCCCTCTGTGATAGTACTGGAACATTGCCGAAAGTGGTGTAAAACCCAACTCACCTACTCACTTACATGTTGCACTCCCTATCCATATCAGTTAGGGACTGGCCATCTATTATTGGGGTGTGGGGTGTGGGGTGTGAGGTGTGGGGTGTGGGGTGTGGGTGTTGAGATTAAGGGGTGTCATGAAAAAGTGAATAGACATCAAAACTATATGACAACTATATGTGAAAAAAAGCTCTTTTTTTAAATAAAAAAATTATATCTTAGAAAATTATTTTGGAACTGGTGATTAATTATGTGGGTGGGGATATCATGAAAAAGTGTTAGAGGGAGAGGGAAAAAAAGGTTACAGAAATTGTGAGAGTGTAAGCAAAATATGATACAGCCCCAAGGCCAACCGCCAGCCCCACCACCAACCCCCCCCCCCCCCCCCCCCCCCACACACACACACCCAACCAGACCCCTTCCTATAACAAATCACCAGTCACATAAGGAAATGTCCAGAAGGATTAGAAGTAACACCAAATAAGCCACTTGGTGTGTCCCTCTCACTACACCGTGTCTCACCTGTCTAGTTCCGCAGCATATCTGGCCAGTCTCCGGGCATGCTCCCAGGCCTGGTCCACCATCCTCGTCACTCGGGGCACCGTCCGCTTCAGGTTCCCCACGATCTCTGTCAGACGGTCAGTTACAGCATCCAGAGTAGAGTGGCGATTTTGCAGAGTCTGAGTAGACAAGGTATAATTTCAGGTTAAGGATTTGTTTGTTTGTTGTTTAGATGCAGCACTCAGCAATATCCCAGCTGATGGCGGCTGTAAACAATCAAGTTTGAGCAACAAGCATGACATATGATGTAACTCAACCAAGTCACAGAGTCTGACCACCTGATCAATTAAAAAATGGATAAATGAATAATACAAAATTACATTTAGGTTTTTCTTTTTTTCGCAACTCGTCACACATGCAAAATTATTTTGTGATTACTCAGAGCATGAAAAACATCATAAAAAAGGTATGATGCTCACTTTGGCCTAAATATTTTGCCAAAATTGTTTAGTTGATGAGTTGTATTGAAATTCCTTGCATAGAAAATATAGAGTTATGTCCCATGCCATCAGCGCCAGACGTAATCAACATGTATGATGTCACCTTTCAAAAAACACATAATTATTCCCTCCTCTGATTTCTGACTGACAAGAAAAGCTGTGATCCAACAAATAAAAAAATAATGGCCCAATACTGCAAAAATTCCAGTGCTCTTCTAATCAATTTGATATAATTAGTTCTATAGTTAAAGGAAGGTAAATATTGTTTCACTAAGCCAGAAAAATTATTCTGTCCTACTGTAACTAGTTCAGACAGATTCTCCGGTATAGAAAACATAGCAACGAGTGAGCATACCCAGATATTTTCTTTAAGTCGATCCAGTAAGTCTCGGGCTTCGTCGATGTAGTAGTTACCATCTGCCACCAAGTTGCTGGTATCAGAACCCAGGTCTTCAATTTCATCATACTTTTCCTAAGGATCACAATCAGAACAAACCTGGAATTCAAACTCATGTCCAGCCAGCAGCCAGGCCTGCACGGGGCACCTCTGCCCCAAATATGGCCACTTAAGACATTGATAACATAACTGTTTGACTTAGAATTACTATTAATGTAGACAAAAAAAAATCAATTCAAATCAATTCTAGCAGGAATCTTATAATGATGGGAAAGCGGACGACAGCTCCTTCTCCTTGCTCACATTTTCACTTCTTCTTGTGAACATTCTCACTTCTTGGAAACACACACTGTCAGACACTCACATATACTGTTTTCTTAATAAACATACAGTATCATTTGTACAGCCCTTGTATTGTGATACATCATAGGTACATTACACCACTAATTGATCAAAGAGAACAAAAGACAAGAAATTTAGATGTGGATAAATTCTTTAAACACTTCAATGTTTCCTTCATGCTGCAACACATTTTCGGACTAAGAGAACAAAAGACAAGAAATTTAGATGTAGATAAATTCTTTAAACACTTCAATGTTTCCTTCATGCTGCAACACATTTTCGGACTAAGAGAACAAAAGACAAGAAATTTAGATGTGGATAAATTCTTTAAACACTTCAATGTTTCCTTCATGCTGCAACACATTTTCGGACTAAGCTGGCTACAATAGACAAAATGAAAGGATGACACAAAGGTAGGTGAAACACACTCCACCCATGAAGGCCTCACCAGAATGTCCGCCAGCTTGGCACCAAGTCTAAGAGTCTCCTCCTGCAGGACCCTTCTGGCAACATCGCTAGCCTTCTGGGATTGATTCTTTAGGTCCTCCAGAGCATCTGTCAGAACCTTCAGGTTCTTCTCTGTGTCTGTTGCATTGAAGTTCTTCCTCTTTAACCTGAGCACTCTTCTCAGTAACTTCTCTGCAAGCCTTGAAGAAGATTGTTACATGTGTTGTGATTATCAACTTCGCTCAAGGTCACTTGGATCAAATCATTCTGGACGTTCATCACTCTACTACCAAGAGATCTAGAAAGTAGATGCTGACATCTAGAAAATAGTTTGTCTCCAAGAGATCTAGAAAGTAGTTTGTCCCCAAAAGATCTAGAAAGTAGTTTGTCTCTAAGACATCTAGAAAGTAGTTTGTCCCCATGATATATCTAGAAAGTAGTTTGTCTCTAAGACATCTAGAAAGTAGTTTGTCCCCACGATATATCTAGAAAGTAGTTTGTCTCCAAGAGATCTAGAAAGTAGTTTGTCCCCAAAAGATCTAGAAGGGTGTTTGTCTCTAAGACATCTAGAAAGTAGTTTGTCCCCATGATATATCTAGAAAGTAGTTTGTCTCTAAGACATCTAGAAAGTAGTTTGTCCCCACGATATATCTAGAAAGTAGTTTGTCTCCAAGAGATCTAGAAAGTAGTTTGTCCCCAAAAGATCTAGAAGGTTGTTTTTCTCTAAGACATCTAGAAAGTAGTTTGTCCCCATGATATATCTAGAAAGTAGTTTGTTCCCCAAAGATCTAGAAAGTAGTTGGTCCCCAAAAGATCTAGAAAGTAGTTGGTCCCCAAGACATCCAGAAAGTTGTTTGTCCCTCAAAGATCTAGAAAGTAGTTTGTCCCCAAGAGACCGTCTAACCTCATCAGAATGGTAACCTCCAATGCCAGTCTTACAATAAAATGAGTCCACCCTATACATTTCTGAACTAACCACAAAAACAAATCTCCTCGAACAAGTTCCCTTGATAATCGAACTCAATACTAATGTCCCACTTAAATGCTGAGACATACTCACAAATGGGACGTTACAATGAGTTATGACTATATGTCACACCATGCTATCTTTCTACTGGTATCGCCAAATAATGTTCTTGTCAACTTACTTCCTTTCATCATACGAGTCATCATCTCTTCTGCTGAAATCTCGCCCCAAGATCTCATTCAGAATACGCTGTGCCTCAGCAAATGCTGCAGTGATATTGACGCCTGACTGAGTGTTGAACAATCTCTCTACCAATGTCTCCAGGTCATTAATGTCACCTGAAATAAACAAAGACTCCAGGTGAATGAATATTTAAGGACAGGTGAATCTGATAGACAGGTGCACAATATGTCTACACTTCAGGCGAATATGACCAACAGGTGCATATTATGCATATATTACAGGTTTGTTTCAGTTAAAATGGTTACATGAACTACAAAAATGTATACCATAATTAATAAACCTAATTCCACCCAGACAAAGCACCTGTTTTGATGATGCTGAAGTATTGGTGGAATGCCTCCACTAATTATGTATATTATGGTAATACATAGATGCCAACCCGAAAGTGAGGCAGTTAGGAATATCTGTGATAATTGGCGTATAAACTTATACATTTTCATGTTTTGTTTGTTTGTTTAACGATGCATGCAGCAATATTTCAGCTATATGACAGCAGTCTGTAAAAAATCGAGTCTGGACAAGACAATCCAGTGATTTAAGTCATGAGCATCAATCCACGCAATGGGGATACAATGACATGCATCAACCAAGTCAGCAAGCGTGACCACCTGATTTTGTTAGTTGTCAAACTACTCAAAGCCTGTAAACTTTAACTTCCTATCGCAAGCTAAAACAAACGATTATTACTTGATTTTTATTGATTGCATATATGACACTGGCTGTAGCGAGGTCACTATCTAGCAGAATTCCAGATAACTTTTTAAGCAATTGAGTTTTTACTCGAAGGTTTCTGTTTTAATTGGGCTATAACATTTTTCATTGGGTTACCAATATTTTTTCACTCATCCATTCATCACTCTATTGGGATTTCCCAAAATGAGTAAACATTTTGAGATTTCAAAAACAAATAAATAATGTTTTAGATGTATAAAATATTATAGGCTTGACTCTGAAAGTAAATTAGCTTGTAATTGTGTTTCGGAAATTAGCTCCATTGTACGCATGCTGAAAAAGATTCATTGGGTATTTATGCATGCTGTTTTTATACATTTTAGTTTTCCATTTAATGCATGCATTTCTGTACACAAGGTAATTGGGTTTGGAATATTTTTTGGGGGTTATTTAAGCAAATATGCATCTTATCTGTAGCTCTGATCTAGTTTAAATTATAGCTGATGTTTTTTTCACCATATTTCACCACTTAGTCTCAAAATATTGTCATGATTCTGTCAAAACCACAATGGTTTTAACTACTAGGCTAACCCACCACTCCTTAGATCCAAAAAGAGAAGGTACTGTATAACATTCTAAAAGAAGACTACAGAATACTCCTACCCCTAATGTCGTCAAACAATCTGCTAATGTTGTCCTCAATCTTTGTGGCATTGTTCAGCATCTTGGAGGCATCGTCAATCAAGCCATTAATTCGTCTCTGGGTGCGGCTCACCTGGAATGTTCAAGTTTTCTTGCCCTTACTTTACAGCATAATGCTTAGACCACACAATTGATAACACTTTCATCAGAATTATTTCCCCTTGCAATTTACATTTGTGCACTAAAGCCTAACAATAAAAACTTTCACTGGTTGAAAAAATAGATGCAAGCAGAAACAAGAAACAACAATATAAAGGCTTATAACATAAATCTTGAAATTATCAGTTAAGAATTGTGAGTGAGTGAGTTGGGTTTTACACCACTTTCAACAGTATTCCAGTTATATCACGGCGTGTCAGCTTAAAGTGCAAGGAGAGTCCGAAGTGATGCAGGTCTCACACGTTTGCCACTTCGGTGAAACCCACGAGCACACGTATGGTGATGACAAACCTAGAAACATAATTTGGGCGAACCGGGATTCGAACCCACAACCATAGGTTTCTGGCATGCCCAAGGGACGCAACTCTGCACAGCGAATCGCGGTGACTGGGCCACCCGGGCCTCCAGCTAAGAATTGACTTTAATATTTGTTGCTTTCATGGAGTTTTAAAAGTACATGCTTGTGTGCACATATTGCATACCTCTGCTATGTTATGCATATTTACACAGCGTGCACACTGGTGTTAACATATCAAAAATCAATTCTAATATATATATGACAACAATAATTTCACAGACTGCTTATTCAATCATTAACAATAAAATCTGTAGACAACAAAACCAAAGCAGTGACATCGTTCAGCACAACAGTGCAACTGAAGCCTATCCAACTATGATCCAAACAGGAAACAGTAGTTGCTGAACAGGTGTGGTCTAATTCTACTTTTTGGGTTATGGAAACTTAAATGCAAAATAATTGGTAGCATAGCCCATCAAATGCCATGGAATCACTTGCAATTGATCTATATAAACTTACCCTATTCATGAGTCGCTCAACCACATCCTTGAAAAATTCAGTCTGGTTTCTGTAGTCAAAGACATTGGCCAGACTTGCCATCTTGGAAATGTTCACAAGGGCCTGGAACAAAATATGGTTTTACAGTTGTAACTCCATTTTCACCATGCATTAACCAAACTGAAAATGTTCCCAAAATTCAGTTTCATTTTATCACTTTGTGTGTTTACTGTGTGTTCTTGACAGCAATGGCTAGGTTGAAGAATACAAGAAAGAAAATTGAAAAACTCCTTTCAATCTATTTAATTTACAAGTGTTTTTTCTGACTTCCACTTTCTACCTGAAGTTCAACTGTTTCGTTCTGGATTCTCCGAAGTTCTTTCCAGGGTAATGGCACCGTGATGTTCCGTAGACTCACTGCCAAGGTCATGTTCTGGAGGTCATTCAACAGAACACCCGGACAGCCAGTGTAGCATGCTGCAAACAGAACATCACACTGACCCAACTTGTTTACATAGCGACTCGTTGATCAACTTGTTTACATAGCGACTCGTTGATCAACTTGTTTACATACCGACTCGTTGATCAACTTGTTTACATAGCGACTCGTTGATCAACTTGTTTACATACCGACTCGTTGATCAACTTGTTTACATAGCGACTCGTTGATCAACTTGTTTACATACCGACTCGTTGATCAACTTGTTTACATACCGACTCGTTGATCAACTTGTTTACATAACGACTCGTTGATCAACTTGTTTACATAGCGACTCGTTGATCAACTTGTTTACATACCGACTCGTTGATCAACTTGTTTACATAGCGACTCGTTGATCAACTTGCTTACATAGCGACTCGTTGATCAACTTGTTTACATACCGACTCGTTGATCAATAAAGTATGGTTATCTTGAATTAGTTTGAAAACAAGCAAAGGACAATTTATGATGATGAGTGTAATGACTGATGACTTATATTCCATCATACCTATTACTTCAGGAAATACTTCTTTTTATCTTGGTTTACAATTCTTAATTATGAAAAAAATGGTCTGTAAGTCGAAGAATAAAAAATATATGCATGCACAGGATTTTTTTAATCATCTAAAAGAATGATTTGTACCAATGGGTAATAGAAAAAAAAGAAGAAAAAAAAGGAGCCATGTTTTGGTCCTTATAATTATAAATACTATACACGAATCGCGGTGACTGGGCCACCCGGGCCTCCAGCTAAGAATTGACTTTAATATTTGTTGCTTTCATGGAGTTTTAAAAGTACATGCTTGTGTGCACATATTGCATACCTCTGCTATGTTATGCATATTTATAGTATGCATATTTATAGTATAATAAAGTATGGTTATCTTGAATTAGTTTGAAAACAAGCAAAGGACAATTTATGATGATGAGTGTAATGACTGATGACTTATATTCCATCATACCTATTACTTCAGGAAATACTTCTTTTTATCTTGGTTTACAATTCTTAATTATGAAAAAATTGGTCTGTAAGTCGAAGAATAAAAAATATATGCATGCACAGGATTTTTTTAATCATCTAAAAGAATGATTTGTATCAATGGGTAATAGAAAAAAAAGAAGAAAAAAAAGGAGCCATGTTTTGGTCCTTATAAATACTATACACGTAAATTTAAAATCTGACTGCCACATTTCATTGTCATTTTTCTTATCAAAGCAATTTTTAACATCGGTGGATAAAACAACCCTGGTCAATCTAAATTGTTCTTCTGATTTTTTTAATATTTCAGGTAGGTGGGTCCATGAACCATGCAAAACAAACTGTAAGACCTTGTGCGAGTCATCATCTTTTCCCCCACAGTACAGTAGTATGTACGGCACTGACCATGTAACTTAAGGGCAGGGAATGTGTTCCAAGGTAAACTCATATACTAATATGCATTTCTAACTTGCTCAGTTGTTTTAGACCAAAGCATAACCTGTCAGATATAAGATTGAGTCATCAGACGCTATAACTGTCTTGCAGTTTGGGATATTACGATCAGTTTAACTTTTTCGAAATGCAGTGATAATTAAAGTGTCAAATGAAAACCATTTGAAGGGGAGCTGAATATTTAATTACAAAATTTTATCATAGTAATTTTGAACAGCTTGTTGGCAGAGAAGGGGAAAAACAAAATGGCAGAATGTCTAAAATCACAACTTCATTTAACAATAGTGAGTCTTGTGACTTTTGAAACAGTGTGGACTGACAAAATAGTATCCAATTTGCTCTTGAATAAAACTCCAAGACTGCCCCAACTTAGACAAAATGGTGGGTACCTTAACAATGACCATTCACTTAAAACAATGACATGAGGGTGATCTCCCTTTGTTGTAAAACTGACAAACTCTTCATAAAAGTTCTTTACACAACTTCTGATTCACCTTTACTATACTTCACAACTACACAAAAGGTGAAGTAAATGTGAAAAGCTATTCAAGGAACAGCCCAAACTAACTACCAGTAACATCACAAGGTTTAAGATGGTATTTCATGCTTCAGATTTTCAAAATCAAATCATATCATTCCAAAATTACCTTTATCATATCAGAAAAATATACTGCTGAAAGGTTATTATATGTCTATTTCTACAGGAGGCTAATGATTTCCAAAAGAATTTAATAGAACTGCAAAGAGTATTTGATGGGTGAAAAGTAGGAAGAATCTGAGTTGGAGAAGCAGTATTCATGCTGCAGATAATGGTGGTCTAGTTCCACGCAATAATCTCATGCATCGATGTGTACCTGTTGCATGTCTTCTATGTGGATGGAAAGTTTGACAAATTGAAAAACAAAACAAGTCATGACATGAAGAAAATATTGGAGTACATTACTGGACACAAAATGTACAATGTAAACGATTCTCATGACATTAGTGTCCCAATTATGGAGACTGAAGTCTCACTCAAGTCTTACATGCAGCATCTGTATTGACAACCAACATTATGTATTACCTCTTTACATATCTAATCAATTGAACACTAGAGTAATTAAGCTGTCATGGAACCCTATACCATAAAACCTGGGTAAATCTGACCGATTAGTCTGGAATTCTCACTATCTGGACAATTACTGTTGGTTTGTATACACTAAAAGCAACATCACATATACCTGATAAGTTAAGTCTGAAATATCAACTGGTCATAGTACCCTCCATATTTACAGGGTATCACTGTAAATAACTGGACGTCTTATTTTTCAATGAGTGAGTGAGTGAGTGAGTTTGGTTTTACGCCGCTTTTAGCAATATTCCAGCAATATCACGGCGGGGGACACCAGAAATGGGCTTCACACATTGTACCCATGTCGGGATTTGAACCCGGGTATTTGGCGTGACGAGCGAACGCTTTAACCACTAGGCTACCCGACCGCCCCCTTATTTTTCAGAGATTACAAATATCTGATAACAAGACAGTAATCTCGACAAGGGATTTTAAAAGAAATATTTTTTACATTTCTTCCAAAACAAATTAACTTGAAGTTGAAGTTTTATAAAGGATAATCATCTTTATAAAGAAAGTGTTTACAGGAATTTCCTTTCTTTTAATTTTTGGAACTGAGGCAAGTCAAGATATTGTACCCCAAAGTGGCGTGTTGTGGAGAAGAACAAGATGCAGTACATACAAACACAGGTGCCATTCTGTACAGCAAAGCCATGAACATCACACTCATCACACTTGAGGCCTTCAATACCCGGCAGACAGTCACAGCGGCCCGTGTTCACGTCACACGAGGCAGTCACAGATCCTTCCTTGTTGCAATTGCACGGCTTACACTCGCTGCCAAGTTTCAGTGGGTTGCCATAGTAACCAGGTGAACATCTGAATATCATAGTCGGTTAGTTACGTATTGGTACATTCATATGGTGGTACCAGGAAATGAAACAAGTGTCAACGAAAAGTGTCAAAAGGGATTTCATTACATTTTAAGGTAAATTACATAAATGAGAGATATTAATACTAAAATTTCAAACAGTTTTAAATTCCAAAACACTAAAATGGCAACATAATATTCAACAGGCAGTTAGGTGTTTATTATGCAACTAATGTGACATCACAGTACAAACAAAAGCACCTTATGAAACCATTTTTAAAGTCAATGAATTTTACAATTCTCCTTTTATGTAAGAATTGTTTTCATACTTACTTTAAATCATTTTGAAAAAACAACCAAGAATACATTTTGCGATGTTATTACATAAGATAACAACATATATAACAGTTAATGAGACAACCTTATTAAAATCTGATCTTAGCTTGAGCTCTAATATCTGACTGCAATGAGATTGCCCACGAGACATTGTCTCCGAACTTCCCTGATATGAAGTTCATGAAGGTTTTATACCTTTCATTGACCAATCAGAATAGAGTATTCGCTTAAACACAAACTGGAATCAAACTACACTGCTGCCCTTCTGTATATAGAAGTGGACTCTACAGTAGATACCTTTCACATCTAGTCCCTGTGTAGCCCTCTGAGCAGTTGGTGCAGGTCAGCACACCTGATATGTCCTCACACGATGAACTGAAACTGGGGAGCAAAACAAAACATGAGTGAACACTTTCATATACTATATAGTATTCTTAGTCTCTAAAGGGCATGGGGGCGCTCGCTCATCATGCCGAAGACCTGGGTTCGATTCCTGACATGGGTACAATGTGTGAAGCCCATTTCTGGTGTCCCCCGCCGCGATATTGCTGGAATATTGCTAAAAGCGGCGTAAAACCATACTCACACACTCACTCTAAAGGGCATGGGGGCACATGTCATCTAAGGTGCCACAATTCGTCATGCAGAGTTACATCCCTTAGCCATGCCAGAATCCTATGACCATAGGTTCAAATTCCATATTCCCTTGATTATGTTTCTAGGTTTCAGTGAAGGGTAAATGTCTGTGACCTGCATCACTTCAGGCTTTTCTCCCACATTAAGATGCCATGCCATGATGTAACTGAAATACTGCTCAAAGCAGCGTTAAATCAAACTGACTCTCCAACTTGCTGTACAGAGTTACCTCCCCTAGGCATACCAGAAATATTAGTCTTGACATACAACGAAAAACATTTGAAGAAATATTCCTTATGATATCTTCTAGAAATAATTGTGCCTTCTCTAGAAATAACCTCTGCTCACTCCAATGTTGATTCTGCTGTGCAATAAAATCTTGTCTCAAACTCCATGACTTAATACATCAAATAAAACCTTATGGTCCCAGCAGAATCTCTATTAGAATCATGGAACTATAACAAATATCCACTTGTTTAAATTACTGATGTATTCTCAATGATCCTAAGGACCCGGTGTTGACAATATTTCACTGTCTCAGTATCACCTGTTTACCTGTTTGAGGGTTCTATGCGGGGACAAGCACAGGGAGAACAATCCCAGGGGGAGCCACGGGTCGCCACTCCAAAGTAGCCTGGAAGACACTGATCACACCGGTCTCCTGTAGTGTTGTGCTGGCACTCCTGGGAACAGACAGAATACAGTGAGTGAGTGAATGCGTGAGTTTTGGTTTAACGCCGCTTTTAACGGTATTCCAGTTATATCGCAGCGTGTCAGCTTAATGTGGGAGGAAAGCCCCAAGTGATGCAGGTCTCGGACGTTTACCACTTTGGTGAAACCCACGAGCATGGGTATGGTGCTGACAAACCTAGAAACATAATCGGGGCGAACCAGGATTTGAACCCACAATCATAGGTTTCTGGCGTGCCCAAGGGACGTAACTCTGCACAGCGAATTGCGGCGCCTTAGACGACTGGGCCACCCATGCCCCCTAGACAGAATACACAGATTCCAACATTGACACCAGGTTTCTCGTTTGTGGCAGAACAAAGTTTGTTACCTACGATGACAAACATATCGGGGTTCATAAAAATCAGATGTGCCCTAGGGTCATATCACGTCACGAGACAACAGTGTATTGTATTTCATCCGTACAGCATTGTTGACGTCATTCAAATCTTATTGTGACGTGAGGTCAGAATGACGTCACACTAGAAACAACGTCATAGCAGAAGATAATTGACGTTAATTGACAAATTGTGGTTCAGCTACTGTTGAAACTTGCTGTCCTTATAGGTAAACACTAAAATTTGTAAATATCTTGTTTGGTAATAAATAGAACATTATATTTGTGTCCATGTTACACTATGTTTATGACACTCATGCCTAAATTCCAGTATTTCCCTGGCTCTCGCTCGAGAATATCTGAATACATCTTTTAATATGTAATAAGTACAGAATGCTGAGACAATTAAAGGCTATGTTTAAGAAATAATGTTTGATCTACGCCATGTTTAGTGTATTAAAGTATAGTTTTGTCCTGGGCCCCGTACATAGAGCTACAACAGTAGTAAGTCTATGTTAAAGTATGGGAGTTACGATCACCTTAGCACAACAATGACTTTGTGAAATGGGGCCAAATTACTGTTAAAGCCCGAGGATGCTTGATAGAAGTTGTAGCAAAGCATCTCTGTCCAAAGTCCAAAGTTAGTAGAAACTCACTACTCACTTGTCATGAGGTAAAAACTCTTTTGAATCAATTCTGTTCTGTTTTATTACAGTGGCGGTCGGGTAGCCTAGTGTTTAAAGCGTTCGATCATCACGCTGACCTGGGTTCGATTCCCGACATGGGTAAAAATGTGTGAAGCCCATTCCTGGTGTCCCCTGCCGTGATATTGCTGGAATATTGCTAAAAGCGGGGTAAAACCACACTCACTCACTCACTGTTTTATTACACACCATGCCATTGTTTTGATATTTACCATGCACAGTCCTGTTTCAGGGTCACAAACATCACTGTGTCCATGGCAACGGCACCGTCTGATTCGACCAATGGTAATTTCAGGTTGAGAAAGGTCATTGGTGCCATTCTGCTTTTCTCTGAAGTACCCATCACCAGGATTCTGAAAATGACAACAAGGCAAAATAAGATCTGAGGATAAGCCAATAACTCTCTGAACACACAACATGGACATGTAGTCAAACTGATGGTACTGATTTTATATTACTTTCATGTTTTCTTTGCTATAAAACAATTTTAACATGAATAAAGATAATTTCAGGAAGCCAACTAGCATTATTCAGCTTTCTCATCATGTGTTCTCTGTCCATCATGTCTTTACAGTATTATCTTTCTGTTGTTATTATTAAACCTACTCATGTTAATCTCCCTCATGTACGCAATTATTGTTACTGTTAATCCTCCACCTACCATATATATTATGTACCATGTTCATTATTCAGCCTTGCTTGACAACACTATAAGGATCTATACCGGAGCGTCTCCATTACGGTAAAATAAAGAAGTTGTTATCCTTAAATTGTGTCTACTTTGTAATAAAGTATTTACCTGACAACTTGTTCCTGAGTATTTATCAGGACAATCACACAACTCAATACCAAGGGCTATGTCCCCAGATGAAATAGATGTGGCTGGTTCTGCCACTTGCAAACTAATTGGGCCCAATCTGGAAAACAAGAGCAGAATTAAAACACAACCTGGAGCATAAATAATCTCGGTTCTATGTGTTATCTGCACAGAATACACAGCATAGAACAACAGTGTTGTTAAAGTATAAGGACGTTTCTTACCCATAAGGGAAGCCGTGTAGAGGGTAACAGATCTGTAAATGTTTTTTTTATAATTACAATTTTTGTCAAAGTAACTCGGCTTTTCATTGGTTGCTGGTACTTCTTTTCATTCATTTGGTCATTCATACAGAATGAGATGTTGCATGATTGTGGATTCTGATTCTGAATAAATAACTGCAACTTGATAAATATTTCATATCCATCCATCATACAGTGGCGGCATGCATGTCAGGCATCAACTTGTCCGTGGTCGAAAACTTAAAAATTGGCTCACTGAGCTGCTGTGTACTTTCAGTCATCACGTGTGACCCACTTCAACTGGCATTCTCCCACTCGCCAAAGTTAATTTACATAATTGTTAACCTTCAATTGTTCACGTTTAGCACGTTGTTTTTGCAGAAGAGTAAGTGATACAAATATACTAAATTTGTACATTAATAGCGAGCCATTTTACACAATCTGATGTGACGTGAAAAGGTCACTTGTTTACTGTTGTGTAGGGATACATTTGTCATGGATCACAGCTGCTAAAAATTTCGAAGTTGTTTAGAGATGGGACCTTGAGACGTTTGGAGTAAATTTGATTATGGGTGAGACAGAGAATAACCAACTTGAAACTCGGAATTACAGTTTATATTGTTCTATGTTATATAAAGGTATCTAGCAATTTTATTGATTTGTTATCAAGAGTTTACCTTAATTGGTCGAAATCAAAAAAGAATTTAGTAAATGTTTGTCTCTTGTCAGAAAAACACAAATTTGTATAAAATATGGGATATTTACTTTATATACCATAACAAGTATAAGGGCTTAATTGTTTTAATATATCAATTTAAGTTTGAAGTCTTCAGTAGTTATTTTTGTTACCTTTTTAGTGATTTAATGTTATACTGAGATTAACTTAAAGGAAATGGGCAAATAAAAAAGAAACTTCAATCACTGTCAATTAGCTCAGAAAACTTTAGCTCCAGTCAGTCCCATAATACAGTACAATTGTCTTCATAATAATCATCAGTCATTGCTAATATAATAAGCTTTAGTATTAGTATTTCCTGTTGAACTCACTCAGCGTATGTTGCATATCCGTCACTGGTCGCCTGGACAAAGATGGCCTCCAGGTGCTGGAGCACCACCATCAGCAGACGGCGAGACACAGGCGACTTCTGCCCCGGGATACGCCAGTAGTTCTGCAAGTAGACACACAGTTTATCAGCATTACTACTTGAATCTGACACACAGTGTAACCGACACTATAATGCAGTGGTCTTGTATGACTGACTGGGTATAGGTATCAGCACTTTCAGCATTACTACTTGAATCTGACACACGGTGTAACTGACACTATAATGCAGTGGTCTTGTATGACTGACTGGGTATAGGTATCAGCACTTTCAGCATTACTACTTGAATCTGACACACGGTGTAACTGACACTATAATGCAGTGGTCTTGTATGACTGACTGGGTATAGGTATCAGCACTTTCAGCATTACTACTTGAATCTGACACACGGTGTAACTGACACTATAATGCAGTGGTCTAGTATGACTGACTGGGTATAGGTATCAGCACTTCATGCAGGAACACAGTGGCATTACGACATCACTATAGAAGCCATGAACTGACTTTACATCTAGCTTCATCTCATAGGGATTCGAACCAGGGACTGTCACTCTGACAAAACAAACCCTTACACCATGACATTGCACACTTTTCAAAAATATAAAATACATGCAAGAAATATGGTCAAATGATTCAAGAATATTCAGATCAACTGAAAATTTTAAGACCAGGGTAATTCTTGCCTCATGTAATCTTGCGGTGAAGGTGTCCGGGTGTCGAGGTTCAAGGGTCATGGTGTTGTTGTAGGTCAAGATGAAACCATTGCCAATGAGGACAACAAGGGGAGACAACTTGCTGTCATCCTGAGATCCAAAGCCTCCTCCAAAGACAGGTTTGTCTGATTCGAAATAGTGGACAAAGTCAAGGCGGCCATTGTAGGACAGGATCTGGTGGAAAAGAAATAGGAGAATGAGAGGTATTTTGTATCAGTCAGCTTTTCGTGTAGCTTTTCCTTATATAACTAAAACCACATTTTTCAAATATTGTGAACAATTATAGGGCCACATAAAAAAATCATGTAGAATAAAAAATCAACTTAATTCATTGCTGTGAATACTTCATGAAGCTTATAAGACAAGTAAAACAGTGTTCAGTCATACTAGTCATAATACCCTTCATGGCATCACAACAAGTTCAGTTTGCATTTCAACAGTAAAAAATAACATAAAATTATGCATTAAAAAGGAATTAGCATAAATAGAATTGAAATCATGATACCCTTGTTCATATTTGGGCATTAAATAAGTTCGGCATTAAAAGAAGTTTCTAAACATCCACACATCTTGTAGGCAGGGTGTGGATGGTATTATAGCAAGTTTCTAAACATCCACACATCTTGTAGGCACGGAGTGGACGGCATTATAACAAGTTTCTAAACATCCACACATCTTGTAGGCAGGGTGTGAGTCTGGCATTATAGCAAGTTTCTAAACATCCAAACATCTTGTAGGCACAGAGTGGACGGCATTATAACAAGTTTCTAAACATCCCCACATCTTGTAGGCAGGGTGTGAGTCTGGCATTATAACAAGTTTCTAAACATCCACACATCTTGTAGGCAGGGAGTGAGGATGGCATTATAGGAAGTTTCTAAACATCCACACATCTTGTAGGCAGGGTGTGAGTCTGGCATTATAACAAGTTTCTAAACATCCACACATCTTGTAGGCAGGGAGTAAGTCTGGCATTATAGGAAGTTTCTAAACATCCACACATCTTGTAGGCAGGGAGTAAGTCTGGCATTATAGGAAGTTTCTAAACAACCCCACATCTTGTAGGCAGGGTGTGAGTCTGGCATTATAACAAGTTTCTAAACATCCACACATCTTGTAGGCAGGGAGTAAGTCTGGCATTATAGGAAGTTTCTAAACATCCCCACATCTTGTAGGCAGGGAGTGAGGATGGCATTATAGGAAGTTTCTAAACATCCACACATCTTGTAGGCAGGGAGTGGATGGCATTATAGCAAGGGGAGATTGGTCACCTACCCTGTCTCCCAGCATGGTGGCAGGGAGGGACCAATAAAGAGCCTTGTCCGTCAGCGTGGTTGGCACTGCAACCTCGTCCACATCAGAGGGGATGATGTGGAAGCCAAACATGTCCTGTATGACATTAGGGCCCAGCTGGGAGATGGTCCGTCTCATCGTGGGTGCCGAGATCTGGAAAATGGAATTGTGTGCAGTTATATTACATTTAAAGATAACAATTTAATCGCCTGGAGGTCTGAATGTTTCTGTATGAATATGATTTTTTGTTGTTGTTTTGTTTGTTGTTTAACACCGCACTCAGCAATATTCCATCTATATGACGGCGGTCTGTAAATAATCGAGTCTGGACCAGACAATCCAGTGACTGACATAATGAGCATCGATCCACGCAATTGGGATACGATGACATGCATCAACCAAGTCAGTGATCCTGACCACTCGATCCTGTTAGTTGCCTTTTACGACAAGCATAGTTGCCTGTTATGGCAAGTATGGACTGCTGAAGACCTATTCTATGCCAATCTTCACAGGTCAGATGAATATGATAAATCTTGAATCAGGATACATTCAATCTGATGTAATACAATAATATATGCTTACATGCTAATTGGTTCACACATTCTGCCATTCTTGATTGATGTGTGTCTATTGAGTAATATATTGTTACATGTATATACTCCTCAAGAAAAGTTAGGGACCATCCAATTCTTTAATGGCATGACAGGGTAGACCTGAACATTTTTATAAGTAGTATATGCACACTTTTGCAGTAATGTAAGATCCCTAGCAAGCAGCACCCACAACTATTGAGTATGTACAGCATTGCAGACATTAATAAAATACACATATTGGTTTGGAAACCATTTTCAATCAAACCACAATATTTCAACCCTGATATAGCTTCAGAAGCAGTAAAAATATAATGATCCGAATGGCACTATCAAGATCACATTGAGTTGGATTTAGCGATGCTTAGAAAAGCACTTCAGTTTGAATATGGGTGATAGGCCAACAGTTACCATTTTAATTAAACCCCCAAGCACTGGTATGGTGTTGAAATAACAAGGGGAATCTGGTCATCAAACACGACGAACATCAGCAGATCCTGTCAAAGGAACACAGCTCCCAGAAGACTTCTTTGAGAGGCATTTAGAAGTTAGTGTAGTGTACTAAGTAAGGATAAGAAATATAGATGAACAACTTCCTCATTACAATTTGGAGCGACGTTTCAGTGTAGGTTCTAACACCGTTATCAAGCAAGTGATGCATCACTGAAGCGTCGCTCCTAATTGTAATAAAGAAGAAGTTCATCCATATGTCTTATCCTTACTTAACTCCCAGAGAATTGATGCACCTGAGATAATGACCTGTGACCCATCAAAACCCAGTGATGAAATTTCCAAGAAATCTCATGATGAGCAGTCTATCTATGGGCGGCCATTCGGTCAAAAAATACAAAGTTGATAAAAGGACAAAAGTATGCAATAAAGGTCAAATATTACGTCCTTTTGTGCTCACTGACGTTCTTTTGTCGAGGTATGTATCGTACAGGGACCGAGTCCTAGACTTACAGTCAACCACACATAGGGGGCCTGGGAGCATGTCCGGGTTTTCATAAAACAGTAGCAGGCCGTGCAGCCACTAGGATTGTCTTCATCAAGGCTGAACGTATTCCTCCGACATTTGGAGCACTTCCGTCCTTCAACATTTTTCTATGGAATGAAAAAAGTTATATATTAAATGTCTAAAAACTACAAAACAACTTCTTTTCCCTAAAATCTTCTACAGTCAAGTCTCGTTAATCCGACACTCGTTAATCCGACAATCAGCTATATCCAACACTAATGATGGGAATCGATTAAATCAGTCTGTCCCATTGTAAGAAAAGAACATATTTTTTTAAAGATTATATAATATGAAATTTCTTCATGATTTGGTATTATCTTAAGAAATACATTATCAAAACCAAAATTATTGAGTTTTGTACCCAAATCACAAGTTTGAACATTTTTTTCACATACTTTACAAACTATAAGCCACCATATTTGACAGAAAAAAGGTAAACTATACAACTATCTACATGATGCTCATGCAACTAATACTGACGTGATATTGACAGGTGATTGCAAATATTTATGAAGGATAAAAACAAACATATTTATAAGGTCATATGGAGTGAGAGTTGATTTCTGCCAGACAATAATGTTCCATCCACAGTACCCTGTGTTTAGCAGAATCTGGGCCAAAGCCCTGCTCCATGAAGTGATCTTAGAGCTACAATGATCGTAAGCCTATGTTAATGAATGGGAGTTACGTTCACCTTAGCGCTAAGATAACTCTGCCTTATGGAATGGATCCCCAACATAAAAGTGGTTGATGGCATGTACAAAAAGTATTTAACACAAAACCAGACAGGTCACACATTATGACCACATGATACACCGAATCATGTTTTACAAGCACGGGGCTTTGGACCCAATTACCCTGGAATTCCTATCCTTATTGTTTGGATTTTTAAAAAAAAGTATACATATTAAAAATAAATCACCTGTCAAACCATTACATCCATGCATAAACTAGCTTAAAAGTGATGGCTACAAACAAGTATTTTCATGCAATAGGCAACATGCATGGGGGCTTGATTGAAAATGACAAGCTATATGGTCCACTGCAAGAAAAAATATGCATTAATGGCATACATGTATATGAATTATACCGAATGAAATTTTATCAAGAGAAAAAAGCATAAATGATTGTAACTGGGACAATAATGAAACTAAGTTAGTAGACATGGAGGTAATAGTATTAACCATAGCTTGGGAACACTGATTAGTAGATAGAATTTAAGCTTAAAAACAAAAGCGATATATCACAAACATATTTTCAGCTTTTTAACAAATGTAAAACAATTATTTTTCTGTTCAACTTCAATAATTTTTGCATTTATAGAGGCCTAAATGTAGAAACACTTTGTAAATTCATGTAGATAAATAAAAATAAATGCTTAGTCAGCTGAAAATAGTTTGTGATATGATACAAACCTTGCAGCTGCACATCCCTCTCCGATCACAATGACAACTGCCATCACTACGACATTTGTCCGCAAGCGTGCCGTTAGTATTACACATGCATTCCTCACAGGTAGGAAAGTCATAATAACCAAACAGACAACTATTGCAACTGTAGCCCCTATAGTCCGGCAAACATGTGCACGAACCATCGTCGGGGTCACACTGAAGCGACACGGAGCCATCCTTGCTACAGTTGCAACGCTGAAACACAAGACAGCGCACATGGGAACACTTGGATGTACGGACATTATGGACAAGTGGACATTATGACATGGATTGACATGTATGACCTATTGGATTCATAGAGGAGATTTGGAGCATGGATGGACAATCAGCCATTGATGACCAATTGAGTCTGAATATGGACAATCAGAAATGGAAAAACAATCAGCTATGAATAATAACTGGGGCATAAACCGGACAACTAAAAAAGAATCGGTCATGGATAACCAATAAGGCATAAAATGGACAACTGAACATGGATTGACAATTGAACATGGTTGGTCAAAGAACCATCATTTACATATGTAGGCAGATACATTGAATTATATTGAGGTGTGGATAACTGGTGGGTCCTAAAGATGGACAACTGACTCATGGAAGAACATGGGTGCCTGGCTTCCAGATGGACCCTTGGTAACATGGATGGACATGGGTGCCTGGCTTCCAGATGGACCCTTGGGAACATGTATGGACATGGGTGCCCGCCTTCCAGATGGACCCTTGGGAACATGGATGGACATTGGTGCCCGGCTTCCAGATGGACCCTTGGGAACATGGATGGACATGGGTGCCTGGCTTCCAGATGGACCCTTGGGAACATGGAAGAACATTGGTGCCTGGCTTCCAGATGGACCCTTGGGAACATGGATGGACATGGGTGCCTGGCTTCCAGATGGACCCTTGGGAACATGGATGGACATGGGTGCCTGGCTTCCAGATGGACCCTTGGGAACATGAAAGAACATTGGTGCCTGGCTTCCAGATGGTCCCTTGGGAACATGGATGGACATGGGTGCCTGGCTTCCAGATGGACCCTTGGGAACATGGATGGACATGGGTGCCTGGCTTCCAGATGGACCCTTGGGAACATGGATGGACATGGGTGCCTGGCTTCCAGATAGACCCTTGGGAACATGGAAGAACATTGGTGCCTGGCTTCCAGATGGTCCCTTGGGAACATGGATGGACATGGGTGCCTGGCTTCCAGATGGACCCTTGGGAACATGGATGGACATGGGTGCCTGGCTTCCAGATGGACCCTTGGGAACATGGATGGACATGGGTGCCTTGCTTCCAGATAGACCCTTGGGAACATGGAAGAACATAACTTCAGGAGCTCAAGATGGGGAAATTGGACAAGGGAGACCAATGTTATGCCAAGTCACTTCACCACACTGACAGACAATTGGACATAAACTGGACACAAAGATGGACAAACAGACCTAATTAGCAACCTAATTATATGATAATTGGGATTTCTGTATTTCCTGAATAATATACACTTTAACTTGCTCCTGTTTATGTAGAGTTCAAGTTAAAAACAATTCTTGTAAAATAAGCTCATCATTTTCAACATGTGTTTATACTGTGTGCAAGAGTGACAACTAGCACATACATTTGCATGGTGTGTGCATGTGTACAAAACATGTATCAAAGCATTTGCAAAACGTGAAAAAAATATAATACCAAAATAATACTTTTATTTTTAAATGAAAAAGTCAAGGGATTGTAGAAAAAATGTTTGAAGTTATGATGCCCAAACTATTTATTCTCATAACATGTAATACACTGAAATGCAAAGAAATTGATACAAATTAACTTTTCGTGCAAAATGCTTATGGTTTGCACTGTGGTGACTGCTGTTAAAATATACAGACTACAGTTTGCTGCGTGGGTATCGAAGGCAAGGTGCTCTGTGTACAACATGGATATTTCGAATGTGCAAGAATAATGCGAATTTCACATATTTGACAAACGAACATGACAGGGTAAACAAACGTAAACACACTGTTTTAGAGACAAGGACCAAGTCTACACCAGGAACACGGACTGACTGTCCACACAGGTTAGTAACACCAAACTTCATAGGACCAACTTTGTAATGATACATCTACATATTACATGCTCCAACATCATACATTCTCCCACAAATACTGATGCATGCATCCATTCCCAAATGAAAAGCTAATCAAATGTTCACATATTTAACAATAATAATTACTCAAATAAAAAAAATGAAGTTGATGATTTGTGAACTGGGAATTATGGAAATAAGATCACTATTATATTAAGCATGCCATTTAATTCTAGATCAATCAGAAAAAGTCAAAAATTTAAGAGGACCTTGTCCACATTTATTGCTACAAGCAAATACTAGAAGATAAACTTTAAAATGATTAAAAATTCAAAGATAAGCTTCATCAAAATCCATTTCTCTAAGAATTGACAAACAAGCAAAGTCTCATATCCTGTAAACAAGCAGATTCTGCTGAAGCAAACAATTCTAAGATTGAAAAAATAATGTTAAAAGAATATTAATAGAAAAAAAATTACATGACGAAAATAAACTGTTTATATATCATAGATCTGTTCTTGATAATTACGTCTATCAATTAAACTTAATTTCTGAAGTAAATTTATCATGAGTATTGTCAATACATAGTTCTGTACAAGGCCTACCTTGCAGCCTGTCTCATTGTTGTAGCCCCAGCAGTTATCGAGGCAGTCCTCACAGCGAGGTCCTTTTGTGTTGGGGGGACATACACATTTTCCTGTCCTGGGGTCACATATGTGACCAGGGAGATCACATCGCTCACATCCTACAAAATCACACAAATAATGATTTCATTGAAATGAACTTCATGTTTAATTCAAGTTTATGCTAGTTAACAAGGACGAGGCTATATCTTATAGTTTAATAAAATCATCCGGAACATTTTAAGATATTGCAAAGAAGATGTTAAAGGATGAAGAATGATAAGGAACCTTTTGGCCTTGTTAGATCTGAATGAGTGAGTATGGTTTTATGCCTCTTTTAGCAATATTCCAGCAATATTCCAGCAATATCATGGTGGGGGACACCAGAAATGGGCTTCACATATTGTACCCATGTCGGGAATCGAACCCTTGTCTTTGGCACGACAAGCGAACGCTTTAACCACTAGACTACCCAACCGCCTGCTAGATCTGAATGATATAAATCTTTAGAAATTGTTTTGAAATGTATCACATATGTCCATATGGATGAGAATAAAATGTCCTTTTCAACACTTGCAATTAAAGTGGTGAGGATAAAATATGTAAAACAATGTTGACTCAAGATGACTTGAGTAAGGAATCAGTTTTTGTTGTTTGAACATGAGAAACGTTAAGCTGAATTCTTCCTACTTGTAAGTGAATACAGCTTTAACCAAAACAACACATCTCTCGTGTCACAAGTTTGAAAAGTCTGCCTTTTCCCCATATACTAACCATATCTTTGTTCTATATCATGTCATAAGTCTAAAACTTGCAAGTGATAGAAATTACAAAAGGCTAGTTGTCCATCACTTGAACACATCTGGTACTTCATAACAGTATTTCATTTTGTTTGTCCTAACTTTTAAATCTGACATTTCCTTTAGTCCCATAGCATGTCATGCATTGACCATTGTCATTCAATTCCATGCTTGCTGTGAAAGGTGACTATGCTTGTCGTAAGAGGCAACTAATGGGACTGGGGGGTCAGGAATCACTGACTTGGTTGATGCATGTCATCGTATCCCAATTGCGTGGATCGATGCTCATTGTCAGTCACTGGATTGTCTGGTCCAGACTCGATTATTTACAGACCGCCGACATATAGCTGGAATATTGCTGAGTGTGGTGTTAAACAACAAACAAAACAACAACAAAAAATCATATTCATACAGAAACATTCAGACCTCCAGGCGATTAAATTGTTTTCTTTAAATGTAATATAACTGCACAAAATTCCATTGTGGATCGATGCTCATGATGTCAATCACTTCATCGTCTGGTCCAGACCCGATTCTTTACAGACCGCTGTCATATAGCTGGAATATTGCTGAGCGCGGCGTTAAACAACAAACAAACAAACAAACAAACAATTCTATGCTTCTCTTTAAAGTACATTGGGACTAGAGAAGTCAGCAGCTTACCTGGACTTAGCTGTTGCACTATCAGCATAAAAAATACAATTTTGAAGTACTAAGAAGTATTGAAGATTCAAACAGGTAAAACATATCAAAATCAGTCTTAAAATAACTCATTTCAAACTGTTCTTTTTTTCATCATACCAACCAATTTCTACAAAATGGACCCAACCAGCATTTCAAAATGGCCACTGTGTTTGGGAGGGGTTCACACTTACTCTTGCAGCCATCATAGTTGAAGCCATAGTACCCTGGCAGACACTGGTCACAGAACTTCCCGCCAACATTGGCACGACATGGGCACTGGCCGTCAATAGTATCACACTGGTGACTGCTTGCCCCGATACGATCACAGTCACAAGCGAGACAACCCATGCCAGATTGGATGCCCCAAAATCCATCCTGCGGATATAATTGTTAATTTGTTCAGTAAAAAAATGAGAGACATGAACATTTTCACATTGTCATCTTTTAAACAATGTGCCTTGTATCATAAAGATATCAGAGATACTAGAAAGTGTTTTCACTAAAAAACCCAGATATTCAGAAAAAGAATAATAGCAAGAAATACTGATTAATGCATTAAGGAAGCAGCATTTAAGTTAATGCCATAATGACTCTTTACATCTTCCCGAGGCAAGGGAGTTAACCGACTTTAAAAGTCCAGTTTCCACCCTTGCCGAACTAGGCTGGAATTATTGGGCTCGATTGTAGCGCCACCAGTGGCTATTACAATTTACAGTGGCTATGTCACTTCTTTGCCTCTCCTGTGGACCAATCAGATTCCACCTCTCGTATCACTTGCATTTGCTTCAAACAAAATGGAGGCGCCCAGTCAAGACAATCTTATCATTAATCAAGAAGTATATTGTGATAAAACAAGTCTTACATCGCGAAGTGCATCAAATCACATGAACACCTTGAATAAAAGCATGAAAAGACTTGGAAAATATCTGTTGACAATGAGTTGGCAGTGCCCATGTTTTGCAAATCCTGCAATTAACCGAAATCTGCATGACAGTTTATGATCCGGATTTCGATTTCGTTGCACGATTTTGATTGGACTATGCATTGACTCGTTAGTCCAGCCAAAATGTAACTCCATAATACCAGCCTAGTTCGGCAAGGGTGGAAACTGGACTTTTATAGTCAGTCAACGCACTTGACTCAGGAAGATGGACTCTTCATGGCAGATAAAACTATTATACTTGAAACAGCAGTATGATGATAGGCTGTATTGTATTATATGCACCCATCATGAACAATCAGACGTTTTATGCTTGGCAGGAAGACTCTTAATAAACTGCTTCCATGGAAACACAAGAGAAAAATTAAAACATGAAAAATATGAAAAGGCATTAGTTGAGCATGTGGTCATTGCACATGTACAGTTTCAGGCCAAATCATTCATTAGTTTAAGAGTCATGGCTCACAAACAAAGCCTAGAGTTGTTTGAGACCAAGTCCAAATTGTTTCTATGGAAACATAAAATAAAATTTAGAAAAATTTCAAAATTACAAAAGGCAACAGTTAAGCTGATGAGCAATGCATATGCCACATTTTGTTGAAAACTGTTGTTTTAAAGTTATGGCTGGGAAACGAATTCTACCCTCATTTGAGATAAAGTTGAAATTGTTTCCATGTAAACATTGGAATGCCGATGATGATGCTGATGCTGACACCAATACCAAGAAAAACCGAGCCAAAAAACATAAGGTCTCCCTTCCTTTTGGGAACACCCACTTTGTGCAAGTGGGGCAAGTGAGGTCACCAGTAATATCCAGCCCCTGTTCCAAAAGGTGATCTTAGCTCTTGCCAAAAGTAAGCCTGTTACAGTATGGGAGTTACAATCACCTTAGCACTATGCCTACAGTAAGCCTATCTAAAATAAGGAAGTTATGATCATCTCAGCGCTAAGATTGCTATATGGAATGAGTGATGTAGCTCACCTGACACTGTTCACACTTGCGGCCCATGACTTTGGGGTGACACTCGCACTGGCCACTGTTCTGGTCACAGCGGATGCTTCCATTGGTGCCGGGACCAAAACACTCACAGTCTGCAAGCAGGGGGACAGATGCAGTACATAGAAAATCCTCACTTCACTATGTAATCTGATCATTAGGGACAGGCCATTTGACATTCGGGGGGTTGGGGTGGGATTTTGTATGGAGACTAGATATTTTTTAAGCTGCAAAACCCGACATTTTTGTAATTAAACTATGAGCCTAAATGTCTTTTTTTTCTTCTAAAAATTACCTTGCAACAATGTAATTTTTGTGGCAGCCAATTTCTTTCTTTTTCAACAGTCTCACACATTATCATTTTTTTCAAGATGTTTTCAATAGATCCCAGAATATCAAATGGTCAATCCTTTAAGACGAACTTCCAGGCTGGATGTGACACTATCACATAACTGAGGACTATGAACAAAGCTTTGGATAAAAAATAATTGTCTTGTTTATTATGAGTGAGTTTTACACCACAGCAACATCCACGCAGAACGAGCTTCATACATTGTACAAATGAGGGATCTGAACATGGATCTTCAGCAGGACAAACAAACCCTTTAACCACTAGCCTACCCCGTAACCTGAATTAGAAAGTGAGTGAGTGAGTATGGTTTTATGCCGCTTTTAGCAATATTCCAGCAATATGCGGGGGACACCAGAAATGGGCTTCACACATTGTACCCATGTTGGGAATTGAAACCGGGTCTTCAGCGTGACAAGCGAACATTTAACCACTAAGCTACCTGAGCGCCCCTGAATTAGATAGCCTACCTGAGCAGCGTCCACCACGGAAGCCATACATGCCGTCCTTGCACCGGTCACAGCTGAGTCCACCAATGCCTGGCCTGCAGGGACACTGACCAGTGACTGAACTACATCGGAGGTCAGTGGACCCAATACGACTACAGCGGCACTGGGGGCAGCCATTAGTGACATCTCCATACCCAGACTGAGGAAGGGAATAAGAAATTTTTGACAAATCTTCATATTAATTATAGACATCTGAACAAAGTAAAACAATATCCAAACACATATGGCAGAGGTACATAATGTCCTTGAATGAGTGAGTTAAAACTTAACGTCGCATCAGCATTATTTCAGCCATATTAGCAAAGTATTTCAGTAGAAGGCAAAAGATCTGCTTGACATTATTTTTTCAAATATTTTTTTATTTTACAGAAAAATGTTAAAATTCATTCCCTTGCCATGCATATCAAACATCATCATACCATGTTTTTCAATGATTGTTTTCATAACATGTGAGTATATCATTATGATCTCACATCACTGATAAGTCTGATTAATGTGATTGTTCTTCCTTCCAGTACATTACTCAAGGATTGAAAGCTACCCACCTGGCAGGAGTTACACTGACGACCCGTGTAGCGAGGCTTGCAGGAACACTGGCCGTTCCTCTCATCACACTCACTCGAGTAGGACCCATTTTCATAGCAGTTACATGCTGAAATCATCATCATCATCATCATCATCATCATCATCATCATCATTATGAAAATTGTTATATTTACTGTTTTAACTGTTATAAAGACTGGGTTGAGAGTGGTCTCCAGCCACTAAGGTCAATCTTATGAACTTAGGAAGTGATACCTCATAGATACCTTATATTACCTTTTCAGGAATTTGGTTCTTACATTACCAGTGTGTAACAGATATATGACTTGTGAGTGAGTGAGTGAGTGAGATGGGTTTAAATAGTGCTTTTAACAGTATTCCAGTTATATCACGGCTTAATGTGGGAGGAAACCCCGAAGTGATGCAGGTCTCAGACGTTTACCACTTCGGTGAAACCCACGAGCATGGGTATGGCACTGACAAACCTAGAAACCTAATCGGGGTGAGCTGGGATTCGAACCCACAATCATAGGTTTCTGGCACACCCAAGGGAGGCAACTCTGCACAGCGAGTCGTGGCGCCTTAGACGACTGGGCAACCCGTGCCCCCAAGTGTGACTTGTAACACCGGTACTTACCTCGGCAGTTCCCTTGTACAGCAGAACCATAGTAGCCTGTTATGCACTTCTGACAGTACTCGCCCTGAGTGTTGTTGCTGCACCGCCTGCACTGGCCAGTCACAGGGTCACATGATGCAGGGTCACCCATGTCGATGTTGCCACTGCAGTAGCAGCGGCGACATGACCCACCCTCAACGCCAGGGTTGCCATAAAAGCCGGCAGCACATCTGAAAAGAAATAACTCTAAATGTAAATATATCAACAATATATTTATCCAAAAGTGTATAAATGAATGTTGTGTTATGCAACACTGGAGATATATACATGGGAGATATATACATGGAGATATATACTAATCAAGATATTTGTGGTGATACTGTGACTTAACATGATGACAACAATTAACTTATTACATGGAGTATTTATGTTTAATCAGCTTGAAATTAAACTGCACATACTTCAGTTTCATGGCAAATTTGAATACTATTCGTATGATAACATATCTGATTAATCAGTCCCATTCAGACCCCACCTTGATACTCCCAATCCCTATCAAAACTTGAGTAGTATATTATGGCAATCTGTAAGTAAGATATCTTTAAAATAGAAAATGAGTTGTTTACAGCTTAAGCAAAACATGCTGTCAGCGTAAAATTGCCAAAATCAAACAACAGTTGTGTATAATTCTAACAATACTACCTCTATTACATCATAGCTATAAATCTGCTGTTGGCAGGAGAGTACTATCTCCCTCAAGTCTTATTAGATAGTTGGCAGTGAAGAGGAACATCTGTTGAAAAATCTTAAGATATTATAATGTTAGGACAGCCAAAATCCACGATTTATAGCAATGACGTAATAGAGGTTATATATACATAAATTTATACAATATTGAATGAAATTTTAAAGTATATTAATGAAACAGATTAAGGATTTAATGCAAAAAATACACAGAAAACTTTTTGTTGACATGCAGTTTCCAGCATTTTGTGCTCATTTTCCACACGAATAACATGCAACCACTTCCACACAGCTGCAAAAAAAGTGTGCATTATACACATACGTATAGGGTATACAGATTTTCAGTGTGACAAAACTGCACATACCTGTCACAGTGCTTTCCTGCCTGACCCTCAGGGCAAGATGAACACTTGTAGTCTTCTCTGTTCTCTGGGGTGGGGTCAAATTCACACAGGTCAGGCCTGCCATCTCTCCGCTGATGGGGGCATGCACAGGGCTTGCAGTCGTCAGGTGATCCACGTCTGGGGTTGCCATAGTAACCAGGTAAACACCTATCACACTGGGCCCCCATGGTATTGTGTTGACATTCCTGTAAACAAATTAGATATTGTGCAATCATAAAGTTGTTTTATTGTTTCCTTGGTTATTATTTTCTGATCCAGTACTCATCAGAAATAGAAGTGAAGGAGTTTGGCCTGACACCATTCGAACTGGTTTTGAGTTAAAACATGGTGTGCCCTATGTGATTCTTAGATGTTTACTACTCTGGTGAGCATGGTCAGGGTGCTAATAACCCCAAAAATAATCAGGGTTCAAATCCACAATAGTATAGGCTTATGGCTTGCCTAAGGGATGTAACTCTGCACAGCGATTAGTGGCATGTTAGACCTACCTGTGCACCCTATCAACTGGGGGAAAAAGTCATATCAGAATACAACAGTGTAACTAAGTGAGTTGAGCTTGATGATGGCTTAATTCATACATTCCGTATTTCAGTTTCACTGCATTCCCACGAGAAATTACAAATTATGCTGGTTGTAGACAATTACCACTTTGGTGACATCCACAAGCAGATTGCTGACAGCCTGACTAGTGACTACAGATCATAATGGAGTTGTATTGATGGACAGAAATGTAGCAGCAGAGACTCACGTGGCACTTGCCATCCACAGGGTCGCACTGCATGGCATGGTTGAAACAGTTACACCTGAGACACATGCCTCGGTGCAGAGTGTTGTTGAGGCGGCGGTAACCGGGCGCACAACTCTGGAAACAGAAGACAACATAGTGAGTGTCCTGATCATGTCACATACCTGTAGAGCAATAATCAAAAGTGAGAGATTTTCAGCCAACAATGTAGCAAGAGGAAGTCTTTCAGCAACATTTCAGCCACAGCAACATGAATGGATTTGACACATTGTACCACAGAAGGAAATTGAACCGTGCCCTGCCTTACTGCATTTGCATGAGTGAGTGAGTGGTTGAGAGGTTGAGTGGTTGAGTGAGTGAGTGAGTGAGGTGTTTAATAAAGTAGTGGGTGAGTGAGTGAGTGAGGTGTTTAATAAGGTAGTGGTTGAGTGAGTGAGTGAGTGAGTGAGTAAGGTGTTTAATAAGGTAGTGGGTGAGTGAGTGAGTGAGCGAGGTGTTTCATAAGGTAGTACAGAAACTGGGACAGCACAGACAGGTCATCATGTCAATTGGAAGATAACTTTGAAGCACAATGCTGACCACAGAGATTTAAAAAGACAAAGGAAAGAAGTGAGATGTTTTTCGCCTTACGCATGTGCAGTTGCGTCTCTTGCAAGGGACAGGGTTTTCCTCACAACTATAAGATATATTGGCAGTGAACAGTGAAATTTGTAGTGTGGTTCTCAGCATAAACAGGAATTTATGGCTATGATGTAATAGATGTAGGGTATTCACAAGAATCATAAGGTCACTAGGTTTTGACACTCACTTCACAGGATAGACCCGCATATCCCATTGGGCACACACACTGTTCCACCGATGGCAGAGAGATGTTGGTCTGGGATATTGGACTCACAGTGTCTAAAGTCACGTCTTTCAAGCTGTGGGGGAAAACAGAATATAATGCTAATCATCGTTGTACTCTATGACATTAAGTATAGGTTAGTGTCATCCTCAAAGGTGATAGGGACTTTCAACTATCTTTGGGTCAGTCGAGAGTGTTGAAGTCCATATCATTCCCAGAGGCTAAGCACCTCATACCATGTTTTACCACGATTTGTGACGTGCTTTATGTGACAGTGCAAAACCATGGATCAAGGCTGCTTGCTCCCTATCTTCATAGATTCAACCAAGGTCGGCACTTACGAAGAATAACAACCAGTCCAAACAATGCACATGAAGCACTTTAGTGGCATAAGCACATTGTAAAGCCTGCTTTTTGACAGTATACGATGTGGCCAATTGCTGACAATGATATGTATGCTTATCCGACCACCAATACAGCATAATGCACACTTGAGTAGGCTATAATGCATCGATAATGCACATTCCGAAACTACTTTGTATCACACTCAGCAATATTCCAGCTATATGACGATGACCAGAAAAAAACTGAGTCTGGACCAGACAATTCAGTGATGCATATTGTGAACAATGATCCATGCCATTGGGGTATGATAACACACAATCATCTAAGTCACCGAGCCTCAAATCCTGATCCGATTGGTCGCCTCTTACGACCAGCATAGGTTGCTAGGGATCTATTCTAACCCGAAATCCACAAGGGGGTCTTACTATATGGTGTCCTGTGCAGTGTGGTAGCTGGCTCGGATCATGATTTTGGTCAGGCCTTGCAGGATCAGCATGAACTCCTGTTTAGAGACCGGCTCCTCCTGGAAACTGTTGCCTCGGAGGACCAGCTTCTTCCAGTAGGATTCATGCAGTCTCACCATCAGGCTGTTTTCTTCCTTTTCTCGAAGAAACTGTTTCCCGTTGATGATGGTGAAGCCATTTCCCTGGGGAAAAATGAACAAATGTCACAGATCATTCAGTGGTGAATCCTGGAGATCATTGGAGTTATCCCTAAAGACAAGATTAAGAAATCAACTCTGTTGTTTTTCTTAATCTTTGTAAACCTCTATGTATATGTACCAATAAATAAATATCATGTGATTCCGTGGCATTTGATGGGCTAAACAAGAATTTTTTTTGTACATTTATGTTTCCATAAACTGAAAAAAGATTAGTCCACATCTGCTAACGGACTACTGTTTCCTGATTGGCTGATAACAGAGTGGGCGGGGCTTGTGTTGCATTATTGAGCTGAATCATGTCATCGATTTTGTACTGTTGTATACAGCTTTTGTGTTGATGATTAAATAAGCACGCTGTGAAGTTATTTTTATTGAGGTATTTTATGTATAAGAATTGACGTATACTAAGAATTCACTTCAATATATTTTTGAGTTTATAGAGTTGTAAATGTAAAAATCAATGTTCACAGAACGAACACTGTTTTTTATGTTTATACCTCCAAAAATGCAAAAAAATATTGAAGTCAATTCTAAGCACATGGCTATAAAACCATGTCCTCACCAGCTGTTGATCACTTGCTTGGTATACGTACTAGAGCATCGTCTCATTGAAAGAATAAATAAGTTGATGTGGATCATGATAAGACATCTTCACGGCAATGTTTCTTTACATATTCATCTACAATTCAATCATTAATAATAAAAGCTTCAGTATTTGATAATCGAAAATAACAAATTATTAGATAAACGAAACAAAGATGTATCTCAGCTAGAGTATGGAAGTTCTGGACCACTGTGGACTATTGTCAGCCTTAGTGCAGCTCATCAATGAAGGCATCAACTATCCCCTTGAATTGTTTCAGTTATTATCTCTCAAAGTGAGTGAGTGAGTTTGGTTTTACGCCGCTTTTAGCAATATTTCAGCAATATCACGGCGGGGGACACCAGAAATGGGCTTCACACATTGTACCCATGTCGGGAATCGAACCCGGGTCTTCGGCGTGATGAGCGAACGCTTTAACCACTAGGCTACCCGACTGCCCCGTATCTCTCATAGACATAATGTGTGTTTTGTTAACAAATGACATATATATGGATTCAAAGCTAGTGAGTGCGTAAGATGGGTTTAACGCTGCTTTTAATACTATTCCTGTTTTATCACAGGATGTGGGAGGAGGGCCCAAAGTGATGCAGGTCTCAGACATTTAGCACTTTCGTGAAACCCACTAGCATGAGTTTCGTGCTGACAAACCTAGAAACATAAATCGGGCGAACCGGGATTTGACCCACAACCTGGCATGCCCAAGCGATGCAACTGTGCACAGGGAATTGCGGCACCTTAGACGACTGGGCCACCTGTGCCCCCTCAAAGTTAGACATCAATTCTCCTTGAGAAATGTCAATCCTGAACATTGTCATGAACATACCTCAATGATAACATCAGGTTCACTCAGGTGATAACGCAGGTCCAGGTTATCGTCTATTGTGTATTTAATTGTGTAAGCCAATTTTCCACCATAGGACGTCAACTGAAATTTAAAAAGTTTTCAACTGTTCATGATAATGACCATCAGCACAAAGAATGACCATCAGCACAAAGAACAGAACAAGAAAATAAAAAAGAAAATTAAGTATCACGTCAAACTTTAAAATAAATCTTCAATAAATCTAGATGATCAAAGCATACTCCATGATGTCTGCCTACCCTGTTGCCTAGGAACATCATGGGAGCGACCCAGTACAAGATGTCCGCTTGCTGCACCGGCCACCCACTTCCTCCACTACCACTGCCGCCATTCAGGAGGTACGTCTTGGCCTCCAGCCAGTCACCGAACATCCTGGGGAGGAGGGTGAGTCCCCCTGGCTCCCTCGTGGACAACACCCACCCATTCATGTCATTCACCTACAAGGAAGCATCAGATGTTGTTTTAGATTTTCTTTCACATTTCATCAGACATAGATCAGAGTTCTAACATGTTTGTTCATCTTTGTCTATGTAGTTGCCTGCAGGTGCTTGGGTAAAATGCCATGCCATCTGTAATATCTTTATGAGTACTATATTACCTGACGTGCCCTAGAGCTATGTACTGTGAGAGTAACGCGTATGGATACCTCACGTGCCTGTGAAGGTAGTCCGCACGTGCTGTCACTGGGCTATGACGTATGAACCGGCCATGTTGGCGGCAAACAAATAAAAGTCTCTCCCCAACGCCTCTGGTTTTTGTCTCTAGTCTGAGGGCTAGGTTATAACAATTGGCGACGAGGTATAAACCTGAAGTTTTGCGAAGTTTGGAAGCGCAGTCGAGATGGCATCGTCTGTATACGGGAATCTTGGCGAGTTTAACGAAACAGTCGAAGATTGGAGCTAATATGCGGAGCGAGCCGAGATCTTCTTCGAGGCGAATTCCATAACTGAACGCAAAAGTCAGACCTTGCTGAGTTCCGTGGGAGGTAAAACTTATGGATTAATAAGAGACTTACTTCGCCCTGAAAAGCCGATGTCAAAAAGTTTCAAGGAACTTGTGAAATTGTTGAAAGACCATTACAACCCCTAAACGTCGAAGATTGTGCACCGCTACAACTTCAACACGAGAGTACGGAAGCCCAACGAGACCATCAGTGAGTTTGTTGCTGTATTGAGAAAACTGACTGAATTTTGTGATTATGGAGCATTCCTTGACGACATGCTGAGGGACAGATTCGTTTGCGGTATAAACAAACAGAAAATGTTATCCAGGTTACTGTCAGAAGATAATTTGACATTCACCAAAGCTGTTGCCATAGCAACATCAATGGAAGCGGCTGACAAAAATTCTGCTGATCTTCAGAAACAAACTGCAACATCCAGTGACTCTGGTATCGTCAACTTTATTACGAAGAAACCAGCCAGGGGAGGTAACTACAGTTCTTCATGTTTTCGTTGTGGCGGAAGACATGACCCTTCAACATGCCGTTTTAAAGATCAGGAGTGTTACTCGTGTGGACTTGTTGGACATTTATCACAGAAATGTCTCAACAGGAGGGGAAATGGTCAGAGGAGAGCCTCACATCGAGGTGGGAGACAGAGTCGAGGTCGCCGAGGTAGACATCACAGACAGTACGGAAATAGAGCGAACTACATTCAAGAACATGATTCACAGGAGGATTCTGAGGGATTTGTGGATGTGAGTGAAGCATATGAGATGTTCATGGTTTCTGGTTCAGTGAACAAACCAGTTTATGTACCAGTACAAGTCAACGGTCAGGAGTTGAAGATGGAATTTGACACTGGGGCTGCGGTATCCATTGTGAGTGAAAAGACTTTGTCACATCTTCAACAGGGTGTAGAGAACTTGACTGTGACACCTACGACTAAATCATACCTTGGATACACCGGAAATAAGCTTGATCTTGCGGGACAGGTGATGGTGGAGGTTGATTTTCAAGGAGTGACTGCGAGTCTACCCCTAATAGTCGCCCGAGGGAACCGTGCTAGTCTGTTTGGACGTAACTGGATTGATGTGTTTGATGTTGATTGGAATATAATCAAACATGTGACTGCTGAGGATTCGCAAAGCAGTTTGAGAACTGTGTTGGATAAGCATCCTGAAGTATTCAAGGATGGTTTGGGTACGTTCAAAGGAACGAAAGCAAAGATATATGTTGACAAGAATGCCCAACCGATCTTCCATAAAGCAAGACCAGTCCCATATGCATTGAAGCAGAAGACTGAACAGGAGCTTGATCGCCTACAGAGTAATGGTACCATAGAAGCTGTAGAGTTTTCTGAATGGGCAGCACCAATAGTACCTGTGGTGAAGTCCGACTCGAGTATTAGAGTCTGTGGTGACTATAAAGTGACTGTGAACAAAGTGTCCAAGTTGGATAAATACCCAATTCCAAAGACAGATGACCTGTTCGCAACATTAGGAGGAGCAAAGTTCTATTCTAAGTTGGACCTAAGTCAAGCTTACCAGCAGGTCTTGTTGGACGAACATTCCAAGCAGTACGTCACAATAAATACACATAAAGGACTCTTTCGGTATAACCGTCTGCCATTTGGTGTGTCGTCAGCTCCTGGTATATTTCAGCGCATCATGGAGAATACCCTACAAGGTCTTGAACAAGTTCTGGTCAGGATTGATGATATTCTGATTGGTGGCCGTTCGAGGCATGAACACTTGACACTCTTAGATGAAGTTCTGAGGAGACTAGCGGCAGCAGGTCTGAGAGTTCGTAAGGACAAGTGCAGCTTCATGGCAACAGAAGTTGTGTATCTTGGATACCGTCTGGATAGAGAGGGCACCCATCCAGTCGCTGAAAAGGTCGAGGCCATCAAGGAAGCGTCACCTCCGCTGAAATGTGACAGAACTGAAAAGCTATTTGGGTATGCTGAACTATTATGGAAGGTTCATGCCAAACCTTTCCACTGCTCTGGCACCGTTACACAAACTGTTACAGAAAGAAGTACCATGGAAGTGGACAAGCCGACAACAGTCAGCTTTTGAGAAATCCAAGTCACTGCTGTGTTCTGATAAAGTTCTCGTTCATTATGATGCGAAGAAGGAACTGATTCTCTGTTGTGATGCATCGCCCTACGGAGTTGGTGTGGTACTGTCTCATCGTACTGAAGAGGGAGGCGATCGTCCCACTGGATATTCATCACGCTCCCTAAACTCCGCTGAGAAAAACTATTCGCAACTGGAAAAAGAAGGCTTAGCAATGCTTTTTGGTGTGAAGAAATTTCATCAGTACCTGGCAGGAAATCATTTCACTATAGAGACTGATCACAAACCATTGTTGGGATTATTTGCTGAGACCAAAGCGATACCAATGATGGCATCAGCACGGATTCAGAGGTGGGCACTAACATTGTCTGCTTATGAGTATGAACTTGTTTACAGACCAGGATCACAGATCGCCAATGCGGATTGTCTGAGCCGACTTCCTGCGAAAGAAAAACCAAGTATTCAAGAAACACCTGTACCTCCGGAATACATCATGCTTCTGGAACTGATGGATACTACACCTGTGACCTCCAAACATATTCGTTCATGGACGCGCCAGGATCCTGTGTTGTCAACAGTGTTGAGAGATGTGCAGTGTGGATGGCCTAATTTCTGTGAAAACCCAGAAATTAAGGCATACTACTGTCGCCGTGATGAGCTGACAGTGCAGGATGGCTGTGTGTTGTGGGGTAACCATGTAGTGATTCCCCCGCCAGGTCGGGATAGGATTATTCGTGAACTTCATGAGGCACATCCTGGAATCAGTAGGATGAAGGCACTTACTCGTAGCTATGTGTGGTGGCCTAGCATGGATTCAATTCTGGAGTCAACAGTGAAAAAGTGTGAGGTATGTCAGCAAATGCAGCAGATACCAGCTAAGGCACCCCTACACCCGTGGGAGTGGCCTGAGCGACCATGGTCTCGTGTGCATATTGATTATGCCGGACCATTCCTTGGTCAAATGTTCTTGGTGATTGTGGATGCATATAGTAAATGGATAGATGTTGTTGTTGTGCGCTCAGCTACATCTTCAGCTACAGTGGCAGTTCTTCGTAGAGTGTTCACAACCCATGGATTACCCGAGATGTTAGTGAGTGACAACGGTACCTGTTTCACTAGTGAGGAATTCAAAGCATTCATGGATAAGAATGGTATTCACCATGTGCAGACAGCTCCATATCACCCATCGTCCAACGGTCTCGCTGAAAGGTCAGTGAGGACATTCAAGGAGGGGATAAAGAAGGTACAAGGTCCGGATATTCAGACTCGTCTCGACAGATTCTTGTTCCGATATAGAACAACACCCCAGACAACTACTGGACAAACACCAGCTGAACTTCTGATGAACCGGAGACTACGAACACATCTAGACTTGACGCATCCTTCTGTACAGCAGACAGTAAAGAAGAGTCAATGGAGACAGAAGATTCAACATGACCTACATGTGAAGGACAGAAGTATGAAGGAACATGACACTGTGTATGTTAAGAACTTTGGAAATGGACTGAAATGGTTACCTGGTACAGTCTCGAACAGGACAGGGCCAGTATCGTTTGAGGTAGAACTGTCTGATGGTAGAAATGTGAGGCGCCATCAGGATCATGTGCGTACTCGAGAAACCCAACTACCCGGAGACAATACTGACTCTCATTCAGATCAACAGGTAGAATCTGCTCTACCAGAGACGAGCGGTGTCGAGATACCTGCTATCAATGACTATCCAGAGAAGGATCACGTGTCAGAGGCGATACAAGATCCTGCTTCAGAGATTGTACTATCAACAGACAATAGCAATGTTAAATCTCCCGTTCTGAGTAGATCTTCTAAGAGGACTCAACGTGAACCAAGATATTTTGAGGACTTTGTCAGGAAGTAATTGGTTAATGAGATTGAAGATTGAACTCATACCGGGTATGTTATTTTGGGTTAAGGTAAAGTTTACTTGAACAGTAGAAGTTAACATATTTCTCTTATGGCAGATACCTACTAAATCTAGAGAATGATTTTTGTAGATGGCTTTCTTTGTGTACAAATGTTGAGAAGCACCTTGGCACTTTTAATGTAGATATGTTTGGTTTAGAAATGTTTCCATCTAAAGAGGGAGGAATGTAATATCTTTATGAGTACTATATTACCTGACGTGCCCTAGAGCTATGTACTGTGAGAGTAACGCGTATGGATACCTCACGTGCCTGTGAAGGTAGTCCGCACGTGCTGCCACTGGGCTATGACGTATGAACCGGCCATGTTGGCGGCAAGCAAATAAAAGTCTCTCCCCAACGCCTCTGGTTTTTGTCTCTAGTCTGAGGGCTAGGTTATAACACCATCAATGTTAATGAATGTGATTTGTTTTGTTTGTTTGTTGTTTAACAACACACTCTGCAATGTTCCAGCTATATGACAGAGGCCTGTAAATAATTGAGTCTGGACCAGACCATCCAGTTATTGACATCATGAGCATCGATCCACGCAATTGGGATACAATGACATGCATCAACCAAAACAGCGAGGCTGACCACCCGATCCCGTTGGTCGCCTTTTACGACAAGCATAGTCACCTTTTACAGCAAGCATGGGTTGCTGAAGACCTATTCTACCCTATTATATTCTATTCTATAACTGGTGTTATAAAATGATTAAGAAGTCGGCAATGATTATGGATAACTCAAAGTATTTATGTAGGTCCCTTCAACTTTGACACAACAGTGTTTGACTGTATTTAATTATGTTTAGACAATAGGGGGTCAGGTACCCAGGAATGTTTAGGTAATGGGGGGTCAGGTACCCAGGTATGTTTAGGTAATAGGGGGTCAGGTACCCAGGTATGTTGAGGTAATCGGGGGTCAGGTAACCAGGTATGTTTAGGTAATAGAGGTTCAGGTATCAAGGAATGTTTAGGTAATGGGGAGTCAGGTACCCAGGTATGTTTAGGTAATAGGGGGTCAAGTACCCAGGTATGTTTAGGTAATAGGGGGTCAGGTACCCAGGTATGTTTAGGTAATAGGGGGTCAGGTACCCAGGTATGCTCAGGTAATAGGGGGTCAGGTACATGGGTATGTTTAGGTAATAGGGGCTCAGGTACTTGGGTATGTTGAGGTAATGGGGGGTCAGGTACCCGGGTATGTTTAGGTAATGGGGGGTCAGGTACCCAGGTATGTTTAGGTAATAGGGGGTAGGGTACATGGGTATGTTCAGGTAATAGGGGGTCAGATACCCAGGTATGTTTAGGTAATAGGGGGTCAGGTACACGGGTATGTTCAGGTAATAGGGGGTCAGGTACCCAGGTATGTGTAGGTAATAGGGGGTCAGGTACCCAGATACTCGCCCCAGCTCTACGGCCACCTACCTGAGTGAGTCCCCATTCAGCGGACTTGCAGACCGAGGAGACTCCATGACAGTAGCACTGTGTACATCCCTCTGCGTTGTCCTTGTCCAGGTTGTAGTAGCCAGGCTTACACTGGTCACAGTGCCTACCTTCCACATTGACCTGGATACAAACAGGTGCTTGGTCAAACATTGGTAACACTGTCATACATAATGCATATACCTTATGGCATATATATGGAGATGACCGTCTCCGTGGTCTAGTGGTAGAGAGTCCACCCGGAGAGCGGAAGGTCCGGGGTTCGATCCTCGGCCGCCTCATACCAAAAGACGTTAAAAGATGATACTTGTTGTTACCCTGTCTGGCGCTCGGCATTAAGGGGCTAAAACAAGGACTGGTCGGCTCGGAGTCAGTATACAGTGTCTGAGTGGGGTATTCATGTTAAACTGTGGCATGGTATCTCAGTGGGCTAGCACTATAAATCGGCATCAGTCCGGTCTAGTACAAGCAGCCACACACACACACACATGCATGCAAGTCGCTATATAAGTGCAATAATCTTGGACGGGACGTTAAATCCAGTTTGACCTCACCTCCCTCCAACTGGAGATTTTGCTTTCTTGATCATCCATTGACATAAGTGTTATCTTAGGGTTCAAATGTAACACAAGGACTACTACATTTAACTACCTTTCACATAGTTTCATGCATGCCACATAGCTTGGGTACTATTTGTGTTGATATATCATATTTATATATCAAAGGTTATTTCATGATATTCTCTATTCATGCTTCATCTGCACAAATTGTTGAACATCATTTGAAGCAATAGACTACCTCGACTCAAGTATGACACCTGAGATGTGTCTCACCTTACAAAACACTTACACAGACACCTGCGGGAAACTCACCTTACACCGACACCTGTGGCAAAACTCACCTTACACTGACACCTGCGGCAACACTCACCTTGTATTGAGACCTGCGGTGACACTCAGCTTACACCGACACCTGTGACGGCACTCACCTTACACTGACACCTGTGGCAAAACTCACCTTACACTGACACCTGTGGCAACACTCACCTTGTATTGAGACCTGCGGTGACACTCACCTTGTATTGACACCTGCAGTGACACTCACCTTGTATTGACACCTGCGGCAAAACTCACCTTACACCGACACCTGTGGCAAAACTCACCTTACACTGACACCTGTGGCAACACTCACCTTGTATTGAGACCTGCGGTGACACTCACCTTGTATTGACACCTGCAGTGACACTCACCTTGTATTGACACCTGCAGTGACACTCACCTTGTATTGACACCTGCGATGACACTCACCTTGTATTGACACCTGCGGCAACACTCACCTTACACTGACACCTGTGACAGCACTCAGCTTACACCGACACCTGTGGCAAAACTCACCTTACACTGACACCAGCGGCAACACTCACCTTGTATTGAGACCTGCGGTGACACTCACCTTGTATTGACACCTGCAGTGACACTCACCTTGTATTGACACCTGCGATGACACTCACCTTGTATTGACACCTGCGGTGACACTCACCTTACACTGACACCTGTGACGGCACTCAGCTTACACCGACACCTGTGGCAAAACTCACCTTACACTGACACCAGCGGCAACACTCACCTTGTATTGAGACCTGCGGTGACACTCACCTTACACAGACACCTGTGACGGCACTCACCTTACACTGACACCAGCGGCAACACTCACCTTGTATTGACACCTGCGGTGACACTCACCTTGTATTGACACCTGCGATGACACTCACCTTGTATTGACACCTGCGGCAACACTCACCTTGTATTGAGACCTGCGGTGACACTCAGCTTACACAGACACCTGTGACGGCACTCACCTTACACTGACACCTGCGGCAACACTCACCTTGTATTGAGACCTGCGGTGACACTCACCTTACACAGACACCTGTGACGGCACTCACCTTACACTGACACCTGTGGCAAAACTCACCTTACACTGACACCTGTGGCAAAACTCACCTTACACTGACACCTGCGGCAACACTCACCTTACACTGACACCTGCGGCAACACTCACCTTGTATTGAGACCTGCGGTGACACTCACCTTACACAGACACCTGTGGCAAAACTCACCTTACACTGACACCTGTGGCAAAACTCACCTTACACTGACACCTGCGGCAACACTCACCTTGTATTGAGACCTGCGGTGACACTCACCTTACACAGACACCTGCGGGAAACTCACCTTACACCGACACCTGTGGCAAAACTCACCTTACACTGACACCTGCGGCAACACTCACCTTGTATTGAGACCTGCGGTGACACTCAGCTTACACCGACACCTGTGACGGCACTCACCTTACACTGACACCTGTGGCAAAACTCACCTTACACTGACACCTGTGGCAACACTCACCTTGTATTGAGACCTGCGGTGACACTCACCTTGTATTGAGACCTGCGGTGACACTCACCTTACACTGACACCTGTGACGGCACTCACCTTACACTGACACCTGTGGCAAAACTCACCTTACACTGACACCTGTGGCAAAACTCACCTTGTATTGAGACCTGCGGTGACACTCACCTTACACTGACACCTGTGACGGCACTCACCTTACACCGACACCTGTGGCAAAACTCACCTTACACCGATACCTGTGATGACTCTCACCTTACACCGACACCTGTGATGGCACTCACCTTACATCGACACCTGCGGCGACACTCTTCTGGGTTGACACTCCCAGCAGGGTTACAGGGACAGATCCGACACCTGGGGAACCCGTAGTAGCCATAGGCGCATCTATTACAGCCGCGCCCCGAGAACCCGGGCTTGCACACACAGTCACCAGGGTTCTAGCAATGATAAATCTCCACGTTAAAACTCATGTACATACAGCAAAACTCACATCTTGCATTGAAATAAACTCACATACAATAGCGTCCTCCACACTGAAGGCGTTGGTTGTCACACAGATGTACATTTCATGGAGAGTATAGCCTTAAACATGGCTGGATTGCAATAATGAGTGAGTGTGTGAGTATGGTTTTATGCCGCTTTTAGTAATATTCCATCATTATCAAGGCAGGGGACACCAGAAATGGGCTTCTCACATTGTACCCATGTGGGGAATCAAACATGACAAGCTAACGCTTTAACCACTATGCTACCCCACAGCCCTCTGGATTGCATTATGTTGTATTGAACCAATCAATTTGGACAGTCCCATATGAACACCAGATCCTTGAGAATAGTTAAGGATGAAGATTAAAAATAGTGAGTTGGTTAAACGCAGCTCTGAACACTATGACACTGATATCAAAATGAAAAGCCTGAAGTGAAACCCACAAGCACAGGTACGGTGATGGCAAACCTAGAAACATATTCAAGTTGAACTTGAAATCAAAACCATCGATTCCTGGCACACCTAAGGGATGCAACTCAACATTATGAACTGCAGTGCTTTAGACGACCAGGCCCCCATTAAAACAATAAACTACTGTTTGCATGTGTAAAATTTACCTTTTGTAAAATGTCATCTGTAGTATTTCAATGAAACAGCAGTGTTCAGAAGGAGATTTGTGCTTTCATTTAAGATCGTAGTATGCACAACCTCATTTGAAAGTTTTGTTTGATTGAAGACATTCCAAAACCTAATTTTTTTAATGGCAGAGCTGGAAAGACACTAAACCTGACTCCTATTTTTTTCCAAGTTCTCTTCAAGCTATACAGTACTCACCAGGCCCTCACTAACACGACTGTCATCCGTGATGCAGGTGCTGCTGGACGTCATCGTCTCCTGACAGTTACAGCGCCGACACGGGAAGGAATCGGTGAGAGCGAGTCTGCTGGGTCGGTAGTAACCCTCAATACACTGCTCACAGTTAATACCCGTTGAGAACTCCTGAAATGTGGCAAGCAGAGTGAGTTTAATTTGGTCAAATGCCACAATACATGTATTTCAGTCATATCATATCACAGTTGGTCAGCTCAAAAAGGTTCAGATCTCCGGTGTTTACTACTTTGATGGACTCCTGAAGATCCGGGTTAGATGGTCTTCAGCAACCCATGCACGTCTCACCCATGAAGATCTGGGTTAGAACTGGTCTTCAGCAACCCATGCTCAATTCACCCATGAAAATCTGGGTTAGAACTGGTCTTCAGCAACCCATGCTCATTTCACCCATGAAAATCTGGGTTAGAACTGGTCTTCAGCAACCAATGCTCATTTCACCCATGAAGATCTGGGTTAGAACTGGTCTTCAGCAACCCATGCTCATTTCACCCATGAAGATCTGGGTTAGAACTGGTCTTCAGCAACCAATGCTCATTTCACCCATGAAAATCTGGGTTAGAACTGGTCTCCAGCAACCTATGCTCGTCTCACCCATGAAGATCTGGGTTAGAACTGGTCTTCAGCAACCCATGCTCATTTCACCCATGAAGATCTGGGTTAGATGGTCTTCAGCAACCCATGCTCGTCTCACCCATGAAGATCTGGGTTAGAACTGGTCTTCAGCAACCAATGCTCATTTTACCCATGAAGATCTGGGTTAGAACTGGTCTCCAGCAACCTATGCTCGTCTCACCCATGAAGATCTGGGTTAGAACTGGTCTCCAGCAACCCATGCTCGTCTCACCCATGAAGATCTGGGTTAGAACTGGTCTTCAGCAACCCATGCTCATTTTACCCATGAAGATCTGGGTTAGAACTGGTCTCCAGCAACCCATGCTCGTCTCACCCATGAAGATCTGGGTTAGAACTGGTCTTCAGCAACCCATGCTCATTTCACCCATGAAGATCTGGGTTAGATGGTCTTCAGCAACCCATGCTCGTCTCACCCATGAAGATCTGGGTTAGAACTGGTCTTCAGCAACCAATGCTCATCCCACCCGTGAAGATCCAGGTTAGAAATCAGTCTTCAGCAACCCAAGCTCGCATAAGAAGCAACTAAGCGACCGTATTGGGTGGTAGGCTCACTGACTTGATTGATGCATATCATTGTATCCCATTTGTGTAGATTGATGCTCATTGAAGTCAATCACTTCATCCCCTTTTGGGGGATCTCTGTAGCCAAGTAACTCTAATATTTCCTAACTTTCAGACTTTGAAAGAAATGTCTTCAATGTGCATGCATGTATTATCTGGACTCACCCGACAGTTCAGACAGACACCTCCCCCTTGATATTTGCCCTCCATGTTGAGACTGAGGCCTAGATCATTCACTGTGGCATTGTAAACACAGTCATCTGCCTTGCCATGGCAGTTACAGGCTGAAATATACAACATAAACTATACTAGTTACGCAGTCATGTCAGTGCTATCACATACAGTTCTGTTCTTTACACCCTTACCTGGTAATTAAAAACCTTTAATATCTACCCACAACTTGAATCAAACTAAATGTCTGCTAGTGTAAGCTCCCTTAGACAGTGCAGCAATTCCTGAATTCAAACCTTTAATATCTACCCACAACTTGAATCAAACTAAATGTCTGCTAGTGTAAGCTCCCTTAGACTGTGCAGCAATTCCTGAATTCAAACCTTTTTATATGTACTCACAACTTGAGTCAAACTAAATGTCTACTAGAGTTACCTCCCTTAGACTGTGATGAGAATTTGAAATTGTGTCATCATATCAGTACATTGTGCATCTATTACATGAATGTTGATACTGGGCTTCTGAAATAAGTACTGTAAAGATACTTTAATACTGATATAGATGAAATTCCCCAACTGTCTTGCTTACGTTCACAAATGTGTTTGACGCCATTGCCATTGTTCCAGCCATTCTGATTGTACCCTGGGCAACACCTCTCACAGTTGTCACCGCAAGTATTGTCCTCACACTGACACTTGAGGCGCTGAAACAGACACCAGGACATGCATAGCTAACTAGGGCTAATTGAATCATTCAAGGATACTACCAAAGGTCATTTTCGAGAACTGCTACTGATATCAGTTGGTACAACACTGCCACCTTTTCAAACACCTCATATACACATGTCTATATAAAACATGCATAATGCATTTAAAAATTGTTAGTCACCAAGCCTAATTCTCTGCCTTCCCCACTTATTCCCCCTACATAGGCTCTGATGAGGTAAAATGAAACACTCTGGGCCAGCACACAATAATGACTTGGGGGTTAAATGGCAGGAAAACAACAAAATTATGTGCTGATAATCTTCCAAAACACTCTTTTGTACATCTTGCTTTTCTGCATTTTTTATAAATACGGGATAAGTACAGGATTCTGTACTTTACTCAGAAAGAGTTGTCCTAAATATAACATTTGTTAAATTTTAATTTCATTTATTTTTATGATTCTTTATAATATAGAATTATACTCACATTGGGCTGTGAGTCATATCGACCACACAGTTTGGCATGTCCATAGCAGATACAGTGTCCCCCTATTGAGATGTCCTTGATGGAGTAGTAATACTGAAACACACGTTAACATATGTAAACAAACACAAACACATGTAAACACACGTAAACATGTAGATGTAATAAATACACGTAAACACACACAATAAACACATGTAAACACACATAAACACATAAATAGATGTAATAAACACACATAAACACAAACACAGATAAACACATGTAAACGCACATAATAAACACACGTAAACACACATAAATACATGTAATAAACAAAGGTACATGCACGCACGCACGCACGCACGCACGCACGCACGCACGCACGCACAGATAAACACAGTTAAACACAGGTAAACACACATATCAATCCCAAGAAGTTAATCTACCCTTGTTACACAATGACAATGTCTCTTGATCACAATGTCTAGTTCATGGCTGGAATTTGGCACCAGACCATTGAGCATTATAAGCCCGTTTTAAAGATCTAAATTTAAGTTTCTTTGCAATGCAATCCCCAATACAAGGAACTAAACCCATACCCTTCTTGTGACAGAGGGGTCCGCGTCTTGTGGGTTGGTGTTTCGGAAGGTCATCAGATCAGCATTGAGGTTGCGAATCTTCTGGAATCTCATGCGTAGGAATCTTGCTGATGTAAAATCCTGAAGACGTAATATTAGATATTGTCTGACTGGAAAATATTCTTTGTCTGAGTGATAAATACTTCATTTTCAAATTGCTTCAAACTCATGTTTTAATAGACAGATAATCAAATCAAGAAAATAATATTTGACATCAAACTTTTACATTATTAGTCTATATGATAACATAAACATAATATACATAATGTATCATGTGCAACAAAAATGAATTATTAAGCATGTAGAATATTGGGAAAATACACATACCAAAAGCACTTTACTTGGCTGGTTAATACCTGGTCTTCCATTGACTAGAGATATGAAAATCTGAAACAAATATCAAAGCATTTTTCATCAGCACTTTGGTTCTACTTTCCGGTAGCCATTTTAACAGATGATACATGTAGGCATTCAGAAATAAGAATGGCAAAATATCCAAACTGAATAACTTAATCATACACCACATAGATGCAGCCAAAGACAGCAAATAGCACTACACTGGTGAATAGGGCGAGTACGTATGTGAGTGACCCTTCTGTTCCAGAGTTGTCACATTTGACAGAAACGTACCTCTCCATTTTCCAGTGGAATGAGATGAGAGTAGCGGGTGGTACATATTACTTCATCATCACCTAATGATGTTGGTATTCCATATGTGGGGTCAAGGCCATACTCTTCCTGACATTCACGGCCTGTCATCGCAAAGTATTGCCATGGCTGGTAGGTGGTGCCATCTAGTGACCGTTCCAAGATCCAGTTTCCTGGTCTTGGAGAGTTGGCAGCCTTCAATATCACATACGCTATTTGGTAAACCTGCAAAATAAGAGTCAACATGACATACCATGACACATGACATACAAAGGGTCAACATGACATACCATGACATGTGACATATCAAAGGGTCAACATGACATACCATGACATGTGACATACAAAGGGTCAACATGACATACCATGACACATGACATACAAAGGGTCAACATGACATACCATGACACATGACATACAAAGGGTCAACATGACATACCATGACACATGACATATCAAAGGGTCAACATGACATACCATGACATGTGACATACAAAGGGTCAACATGACATACCATGACACATGACATACCAAGGGTCAACATGACATACCATGACACATGCCATACAAAGGGTCAACATGACATACCATGACACATGACATACAAAGGGTCAACATGACATACCATGACACATGACATACCAAGGGTCAACATGACATACCATGACACATGACATACAAAGGGTCAACATGACATACAATGACACATGACATACCAAGGATCAACATGACATACCATGACACGTGACATACCAAGGGTCAACATGACATACCATGACACGTGACATACAAAGGGTCAACATGACATACCATGACACGTGACATATCAAAGGGTCAACATGACATACCATGACACATGACATACAAAGGGTCAACATGACGTACCATGACACGTGACATATCAAAGGATGGGTCATAAACTTATAAATAACCATGTTTTACTTATATATCTATAATCCCAATGGGGTAACTATGTAACTATGTAACTATGTAACTATGTAGTGAAGTGAATGTTATTCAACACCTTTAAAATTACTTATATATCTATAATCCCAACTCGAAAGGATGCACGGGAATCATGCACGCACGAATACGGTGTTAGCGTTGGGTGTCTCAACATGCGTGATTCCCGTGCACCCTTTTGAGTTGAGTTGATTGGTTCAACTGTGTCATATGGCCTTGTGACGCAGGGGTAGCATTATGCAGATGGCTGTTTCAATGAATGCTCGTTCCACACATGATGAACAGGTCTGGTTGTTGATGAAATATAGTGATAGCTAAATAGACAGATTTTTTATTCATGCACCGATTGTCTTTAAATGTAATATCCAGTTATGTATGACTGTTTAATGATCTACTAACCATCTTTGACTGGAGTAGGTCCGATAGTTTTTCAGATACTGTAGTAAACGTCGGTACCTTAAATTACCTTCCAGACTATATATATCTATAATCCCAATGGGGTAACTCCGTCTGGAAGTGAAGTGAATGCTATTCCACACTGTCAGTAATATGTCAGGTTTACATACCAGTGTTTACATGGCTGACCAGTCCTTGTTTTATCCCCTATAAATATGCCAAGCAGCAGGCAGAGAAACAACAAGTACCATCTTTTAGTGTCTTTTAATATGACACGGCCAGGGCTGGAACCCTCAGCCCTCTGTTCCCTAAGCAGTCGCTCTATCCACTAGACCATGGAGGTGGTTGACAGAGGCAAGAGATACCAGACAGGTCTGAGCAAGCATAAAACACATCCAATTTAATAATCTACTCCATATATGTATAAACAGGCCATTATTCCCCCCCCCAGCAGTGATTAATTAAATTACTCCTCAAAGTATGCCGATTCAGCATGCAGCAAACACCAACATCAAAGGCTAGATTTCTATATGAGAAGCTGCTGTCTCAAGGAGGCAATAAAACATGACATAATAATATATTACCTTCATTTTGACATACATTTTGATAAAGCTTAGAAAAACTTACAATGTCACCTTACACTGAACATGAGCCTTGATCTACCATGGATTTTTATAAAGGGAATGCACGAAGAATGAATAACATCACAGGTTTCACATCACAGGTTAACATCACAGGTTAACATCACAGGTTAACGTCACAGGTTAACATCACAGGTTAACATCACAGGTTTCACGTCAATACTGTCACATTTCAAGCTTCGAAATTTTAAGATAGGATTCAGTATCCTGCCCCTTGAACAAAGCCAGTGTAGGACACTTTGTGAAAGGCATACATGATTAAGCTATTTTCAACAACTGAAATCTATAATTGATATAGTGAGTTGGGTTTCATTTTGCTTTATTCCAGCAATATCACGGTGGGGGACTCCAGAAATGAGCTTAAAAAAATTCTACCCATGTGAAGAATCTACCCCAGGTCTTCGGTGTGAAGAGTGAACGCTTTAATCATGAGGCTACCCTGCTGTCACTGCAATTCTTAATACCACAGTAACACAGTCTCCTCTAGTTACCAGGTCACCTCACCTGCAACCATCACCTCCCATGTTTTCAAATATACTTACATTAAGACCTGTAGATGGCATTCTGGCTTATCTAAGGAATTATATTTCCCGTTATATCATCATAATTGTCATGTTTTTTACTGCAACCAATCGAAGTTAACCTAAGTGAGATTTAAATTGGCTCAGATCTACATTAAACATGGCAATGTTGTATTAGGAATCCTCAAATCCTTAAAGCAAATCTTTAATTACAATGATCCAGACAAATGGCTGAGACTAAAAAATAAGTTTATTATATCGGTCAGTTTGTTATAAGCGTGTTCCTTATAAACGTAGTTTACTGTATTTTGAAAGCTACATTTAGTGTTGAGTTATTTGAACTGGATGGGCGGATGGTCCAAGGTACTTATCATAACAGAATGGAGATATTATACACTAAATAATCGCGATACATAAATAGTCGAAAGATGCAATAGTGCCTCAAATTATTCAACCACATTGAAATACCTGATATAGCACATACAGACACAACGTCATTTTGTGACTGATCGATCTTTATTACCTTAATAATAACAAACAAAATAAAAAAACATGATCTTATTTCAATTATTCTTTTCCTTCAACACAATTTCTTATTAGAAAATAATGTTATTTCTGTTAAGTGAGTGAGTTGGGTTTAACTCCGCTTTTGACAGTATTCCAGTTATATCACGGCGTGTCAGCTTAATGTGGGAGGAAAGCCCGAAGTGATGCAGGTCTCAGACATTTACCACTTTGGTGAAACCAATGATCACGGGTTTGGTGCTGACAAACCTAGAAACATAATCGGGGTGAACCGGGATTCGAACCCATAATCATAGATTTCTGGCATGCCCAAGGGACGCAACTCTGCACAGCGAATCGCGGCGCCTTAGACGACTGGGCCACCCGTGCCCCCTATTTCCGTTAAGAAAGTACCATGTATAGAGTAAAGTGTCTGGCCACTGCAACACCTAAAAAGAGAACAAGGCCTCTTAAAGAAGTGAATATTCATTCCTGATTGGTAGTACAAAACCTACACATCAAATATATCAATTAACTGCCACAATATATCTGAATCTGAATGATAAAATTGGCAAGCCAAATTGTAAAGAAAATCACCCCAAAGGATAAAATCCATATTAATGGCCTAACTATATCATAGCTAATCCCGGGTAGATCATCTGTGAGTCATGTGCAGCCAAAACACTGCCTCCCACGCTGTGACAGCAGGGAAACAATGTTGTAACCGATAGTTCCGCTTCAAGTGAATCACTCCAGAGCAAATATGTGTATTATCTAAAAGATTACATAACAAAACAAAAGCCACACACACAATGCAGCTGTGCAGGTGTTGGGGTCACTTCATGCAAGAAGGTCGACAGTGACATCACTCCTCAATCTTCATATTTGATACTTTTTTCTCAATGTTTGAAGTGTCAAGTGGTACAGGCTGAGTCCATTGTTGACCCCATGTAATGAATGTTATCAGAATAGGTGCACATACCATCATTTCCCCAAGTCCTTCGAGAGTTTTGACAACTTGGGCCACCCTGCAGTTTGCAGAGGAATGAAACCTAAACAAAGATCACAGACCTTTTCCACATTTCAAAATTAGGACAAATTCAATCCAAAATGACCATGTAGCTGTTTCTCCATGTTCACTACAATCATTGACACGGTTTCTGTAGTCACTGGTAGCTTTAACCAGGAAGACGAGTGAGTGATTTTAATGCCACTTAGACCACTATTCCAGTTATATCACTATGAGAGGATACCCAAAGTGATGCCATATGACACAGTTGAACCCATCAACTCAACTCGAAAGGGTGCACGGAATCACGCACGCACGAATACGGTGTTAGCGTTGGGCGTCTCAACGTGCGTGATTCCCGTGCAGCCTTTCGAGTTGAGTTGATTGGTTCAACTGTGTCATATGGCCTTGTGGGTAGCATTATGCAGATGGCTGTTTCAATGAATGCTCGTTCCACCCGTGAAGAACAGGTCTGGTTGTCATTGAAATATAGTGATAGCTAAATAGACAGATTTTTTATTCATGCACCGATTGTCTTTAAATGCAATATCCACGTTATGTATGACTGTTTAATAATCTCATACCAACTTTGACTGGAGTAGGTCCGATAGTTTTTCAGATATTGCAGTAAACGTTGGCACCTTAAATTACCTTCCAGACTATACTTAGCTATCTAACTGCTCCTTTAATAGGAATTGTGGACTTTTAAAAAGAACACTTCTGGTAGAAGATTGGCATTTGCTTGACATTAGGATGCAAGTATGAGTTGGTGGGGTTTTATAAGACTGGGAGAAATTAATATCTTAGTTTACATCCTGTTAGAATTCTTAGGCACAATAGCCCTCCTAAGTAGCCATGTCTTGTTGTTTGTTTGTTTGTCGTTCGGCAGTCTGTAAATAATCGAGTCAGTAACAGACAATCCAGTGATTGACATCATGAGCATCGATCCATGCAAATGGGATACGATGACATGCATCAATCAAGTCAGAGAGCCTGATCACCGATCCCGTCAGTCGCCTCTTACGACAAGGATAGTCGCCTAATAGGGCAAGCGTGGGTTGCTGAAGACCTATCCTTCATGAGTCCATATTTTGTTGGATGAGCCCATCTAAAAGGGTATTGTGTGGTTACAATATGTGACCTTCCCGTCTCCTGTACACAACCCTTCTACAACACAATATCAAAATATACCATAGCACATGTAAGAAATGAAGTAAAACATGATTGCATCTTACTCAAAATCATATCACCAAAACACTTTGAATAATTAATGGATATTATATAAACGAAAACTACATTTACGTTTGAGATTTTGTGATAATGCTATCAATCTTTGTATAGGCCCCCACTGTAATCAATTCTTAGACCCCTCGTATAGACCCCCACTGAAATATGTGTCAGGTATTAAAGGTACCCCACTGGTTACCCTATGGGGTGTTTGTCAAGTGTATCTGCTGGCGACACGTTTAATTTGCACATTGGATGTTATGTGACAGTGGACAATGGTGAGGCACATGATCCATGATTTGGTTGGCTCAGTCCCATTACAGAGGCTGTGTCAGGGGTTGATACTCGGTCCCAGAACACCACACACATGGAGCAGGGGTCGTTACAGGGGTAGATACTCAGTCCCAGAACACCAAACACATGGAGCAGGGGCTGTTACAGGGGTAGATGCTCGGTTCCAGAACACCACACACATGGAGCAGGGGTCGTTACAGGGGTAGATGCTCGGTTCCAGAACACCACACAGATGGAGTAGGGGCTGTTTAACAGGGGTAGATGCTCAGTTCCAAAACACCACAGACATCGAGCAGGGGTCTTTACAGGGGTAGATGCTCAGTCCCAGAATACCAAACACATGGAGTAGGGGCTGTCACAGGGGTAGATGCTCGGTTCCAGAACACCACACACATGGAGTAGGGGCTGTTACAGGGGTAGATGCTCAGTTCCAGAACACCACACACATGGAGCAGGGGCTGTTACAGGGGTAGATGCTCAGTTCCAGAACACCACACACATGGAGCAGGGGCTGTTACAGGGGTAGATGCTCAGTTCCAGAACACCACACACATGGAGCAGGGGCTGTTACAGGGGTAGATGCTTGGTTCCAGAACACCACACACATGGAGCAGGGGCTGTTACAGGGGTAGATGCTTGGTTCCAGAACACCACACACATGGAGCAGGGGCTGTTACAGGGGTAGATGCTCAGTTCCAGAACACCACACACATGGAGTAGGGGTCATTACAGGGGTAGATGCTCCGTCCCAGAACACCACACACATGGAGCAGGGGCTGTTACAGGGGTAGATGCTCGGTCCCAGAACACCACACACATGGAGCAGGGGCTGTTACAGGGGTAGATGCTCGGTTCCAGAACACCACACACATGGAGTAGGGGTTGTTACAGGGGTAGATGCTCGGTTCCAGAACACCACACACATGGAGTACGTAGGGGCTGTTACAGGGGTAGGTGCTCGGTTCCAGAACACCACACACATGGAGTAGGGGTCGTTACAGGGGTAGATGCTCCGTCCCAGAACACCACACACATGGAGTAGGGGTCGTTACAGGGGTAGATGCTCAGTTCCAGAACACCACACACATGGAGCAGGGGCTTTTACAGGACTATGACCAAGTCCTGTACCTGTACATATTTAGCAATATTCAAGCAATATGAAAGCAGGGGACATCAGAAATACCAGGGCTTCACACATTGTACCCATGTGGGGAATCGAACCCAGACCTTCAGGATGATGAACAGATGCTTTAACCACTAGGCTACCCGACCACCTTCTTTGACATGAGGAGTAAACACTTTAATCACTAGGTCACCAGTACACAACCAACCCTATTTCACAAGATTTCACATGCATTTTCAGCTTTTACCCCATATATACCACTCAACTGTTGATAGGGATAGGGAGTAATCAACTTGAAATAAAACTGCACATGCTTCAGTTCCATGGCAAAATCGACTACTCTTCGTATGACAACATATCTGAGCAGTCACATTAAGACCCTGCCTGGATAAACATAAATACACAGTTCAAAAAGTATGTCACAGTATGAAATGTCCACATCCCTATCAAATGTTGAGTGGTATATTTCGACTTTAAAGAAACATGCATGAAATGGATATGTAAATTCAGGTAAATACTGGTACTCATTTGTTCATTCAAAAAAAAATTTGAAACGACTGAATCAGACAAAGAGTCAATTGAAAAGCAACGGATACAATATTTCAAAGATTATAAATGTGATATGCACAATCCGTTTTCCATTCTGTACAGAGCCTCTCTGTGTAATGTGACTGTCTCCGTGGTGACCTCCGACCCCTGTAATCCCCATGAGGCTTGTGTGCCACACACCTTGCTTGTGATAGAGGCAATTGACAACTCGGGGAAAACATTAGCTGTAATCTCAGAAGTTACATGTGCACACACAATGTTTGATTTCTGGCAATGGATGACATGATTGAGGCATTGACAGATGTGGAACTGTACACCCATGTCCATATACCCACATCTTACCCATGTTTACATGGAATTACAGCATCCGGTGTCAATAGGAGAAATGGACTGTAGTAGGCAAGGACTTGGAACTGGATGTCACTGAGATTTGTATTGGGGCTATAAAAGTTGAGGATGTGGCTGAGGTTGAAGTTGATGTTGAGATTGAGGTCAAGATTGAAGTTGAAGTTGAGGTTAAGACTGAAGTTGAGACAGATTGAAATTTGAGTTGAGGTTGAAGTGAGATTTAAGTTGAAGTTGATGTTGAGATTGAGATTGAGATTGAGGTTGAGGTTGAAGTTGAAGTGACGGTTAAGATTGAAGTTGGAGTAGAAGTTGCAGTTGAGAATAAGATTGAGGTTAAGACTAACATAGAGGTTAAAAGTTGAGATTGAGGTTAAGATTGAGATTGAAGTTGACCGGTTAAGATTGAAGTTGAAGCTGAGATGGAGGTTAATATTGAGGTTAAGACTGAATTTGAAACTGAGATTGAAGTTGAAGTTGAGGTAAAGATTGAGGCTGAGATTGAGGTTGAAGTTGAGATAGAGATTGAGGTTAAGACTGACATTGGGGTTAAGATTGAAGTTGAAGTTAAGATTGGGGTTAAAATTGAGATTGAAGTTGAGGTTAAGACTGAATTTGAAGTTGATGTTGAAGGTCAAGTTGAGGTTAAGATTGAGGCTGAGATTGAGGTTAAGATTGAGGTTGAAAATGATCTCAAAAAAAGATTATTAGGCTTCACAGACAGATAACTACTGTCAGATCTGGTCTTGATGCTACAATTAGTGCTTTGTTTGAAGATCAAGACATTGTTCAATTGTGTGAGGGCATTAATTTATTGGTACATATTAATAGAACTTGAGCCAGCAGTGTTTAAAGCGTTGTTTTAATATCCTGGCAGGAACTTGCGAACTGACACAAGCCAAGTTCCTATCAACTTTCAGTTTGTACTATGGAGTTGAAGGTGAATGGGAGGGCTTTACACTTGTAACGATGTTGATCAAAACCATGATAACAGATTCAACAAAGCCTTGTTCATCATGGGTCAGTGCATAGACCGCTGGGCTACTCTTTGGCCCTCCATTGCTCTGTGTTTGAAGGCTTTTGTTTGTTTGTTTGTATCAGGGAGCAATATTCCAGCAATGTTAGGGTGCCCTGTAAACCAAGTCTTGTACAGACAAACCATTGGTTGGCATCATGTCCTACATCTTCTGGGTAGGATGACCTACAATCAACCAAGTCGCCCAGTCTGACCACCCTGACTCTTACCACGGGCAGTAGCATGCTGGGAACCTATTCCAACCTTGGCAGGGGAGGGGGTGTCTGAAGGAATGATATGAAGAATGATGCAAGGGATTGGTGTGGGACAGTGGGCTTGAATCTAGGATCAGTTAGTTAGATTCTGGGCTTGAACAAAAGCTTGAACATAATTTTGGCTGATATGGGTTTTCTGGAGTAGTAAAGCTGCTCTTATGATGTAGTTGATGTGGCATTCAGGGATAACACTGAAGTGTTCTGTTGACTTGTGGTCATAGTAGGGGAATGATCCAGAAACCTTATATAAAAGTCTAGGGTTAGGCCTCCCTTTTCAACCCACATGCCATTGATTGCTGTACACAGAGGGCTAGTGCTCACTGGAATGGAGAGCGGTCTATTAAACCTCTGGAACACAGCATGGGACCATTTCCAACTCTGTGATGGGTTTCTTTCAGAATTATCTTTCTGCGATATCTCACACAATACACCGTGATTATCACCAAGGTGTTAAACAAACGCACTACAGTGTGAATTTCTGGATTAATAGTCTTTTGTTGACTAATATGTTTCACTAAAGAGTCTAACAGACCAAACACCTATAGGACCTGGCTGGCTTGTACTGACGCACATTATCTAAGAACTGAAGTCATCTGTGGTGAAGCTGCTGCTGTGCTTGAGATGGCTAATTCAAAATATTTATACCTCTACCTGTTTAATGCAAGCGCTTGAATAAATGAATCATTCATAGCCTAAAGGCATGGTAGGGAAGTCTGCTGTGTACAAAATTTTGATGGAAACAAACATCTCCATTTAAATTGAAAAGAAGCCCAGTGAGATGGGAGATTCAGAGGAAAGTCTAGACTTGCTTCAAGTAGAGATTTAACATTAGAGTAAGGGGTGGGCGTAAGGGCTAATAATATTGTTCAGGGACATATCTTTAAAAAAAACAGTTGTCAAATTATGTTAATAAAATATAACAAAAAGGAGTCCAGAGGCGCTCTTCATTTTCAGATACTGCAGCAATCTAGACTTACTATTATAGACGTTCAAGTGCAGTTTTGGATCTATTTCTTTCAGGGTCTGTATGACAGACTAGGACAGTGTGTTTGTCCTGATGAATATGTCAGCCTACAAGCAAGTTGGGGAATATCTGCCGCGTCCTAACAACCTTAGACTTGTCACAGTCTCCATTGAAGAAGTGTTTATCGTTATTGGTCTATTGAAATATTATTGGGTTTCTGGGCAGATAAATATCCATTTCTATATCCCAGATATACAACAGAGCCCCTATCACTCCTACATACACCTAGAATACTCAGTGGGGCCCAGTGGTTGTAGTGTTTGCCAATCATGATGAACAGGTTCAACTCCTCATTAGGCTGCAAGATATGAAGCCGATTCTCATTTCCTGTTTAACATCACACTCAGCAATATTCAAGCTATTTGATACAAAACCGTTAAAATTGAATCTGGAGACCAGACAATCCAATGATCGATATTATGAGCAAGGATCCATGCTCTTGGGTTAAGATGCACACAATTAACCAAAGTCACTGACCCTGCCCATCCAATCCATAAAGTCACCTCTTACGACCAGCATCGGTTACTGGGCACCTAGTACAAAACCCGGAATCCCAATAGGTGGTATCCCCCTTACGATATTACTGCACTCATTCGCTCGCCCTGAGAAGTCATTAGGTCTCAGTTAATACCTTTTCCCCCAACTAAGCAATATTTAATCTATTCACATAGACAAAATGCAGACAGTTGTATGAATTCCAATATCATTTCCCAAATGGGCATTCATAAAGGAAAGTTATTCCAAGTCAACAAACTCAAAACCTGGTGCAGATGTCCTGATAAATATGTCAGTAGTCTGTCAATAGTAAATGTGTAAAAACGTTTTTCAGATTTTTCCGTTCAAACAAGCATATAATGAATGAATACACACATTTCTGTACAGCCTAAACACTTGTACAGGTACACAGCTATAACTGTGTACCTACCAGTGTTCAGCTTGACCCACATATCACAGTTCTATATCCATTTAAAGGACTTGAGTGCATGGCAGATGTGGTTAGAACTGAATGGCGATGGTGAAAGGTGGATACCGTTAAGGGTCGATGATAATATTATTATAAAGTCCGCTTGTTGAGTGTGTCAGAGAGGAAGATTGCCCTGATAAAACTTGCATTGCAGACATGTTCTGCCTTTTGTGTCAAAAGCTTTGCTGTGGTTTGAGGAAGTTCAGTTATACTCTTGTAAAGATGAACTGGGAAAATTGATTTTAATGGCTAAGAGGAAACCAGTGCAGCTCTCTGACTTTGGAAACTATCAGCAGCAGAAACAATACTTGAATTTATTGGTATATTACTCTTATGAAATTCAAACTCTTCAACATGGTGTACAACATGCAGTAATTTGACAAGGAGTGAGTGACTATGGTTTTATGCAGCTTTAGCAATATTCCAGCAATATCATGGCAGGGGAAACCAGAAATGGGCTTCACACATTGAGTGAGTGAGTATGGTTTTACGCCGCTTTTAGCAATATTCCAGCAATATCACGGCGGGGGCCACCAGAAATGGGCTTCACACATTGAATCGAACCCAGGTCTTCGGCGTGACGAGCGAACGCTTTAACCACTAGGCTATCCGACCGCCCCGCTTCACACATTGTACCCACGTGGGGAATCGAACACGGGTCTTCGGCACAAGGGGTGAACACATCAACCACAAGGCTACCCAACCTCCCCAGTATGTTGATAACCTTCCACCTGACTACTATTGACTTACAGCAGTCTATGCCTTGGCCTGTCTCGTCAACTCACATTCAATGACTGTTAAGTAATAAATATTCCAAAATGGGCCCCACACATTGCACCCATGCGGGGAAACAAACCTGGGTGTTTGGTGTGATGAGCAAAGGCTTTTACAAATAGGCTACCACATCACCTCTCAATGATGACTTTCATTCAATGTCCTATCACAAGATCAATAACTGTACAGTTTTGTTGTAGGTTAATGGGCAACACTTCGCCTACCATGGTGATGGTAATGGTGTAGCCTACCTGAAGTTCCACAGAACCATCTTGGTACCATGGCTACTGCAAGTCAGAGCTGAAGGATGAGTGTGAGTGAGTGATTGTGTTTCAAGCCTCTTCAAACAGTATTTCAGTAAAATCATGGTGCGTTAGCTTCAAGAAAGCCCAGAGTGGTGCAGGTCTTAGATGTTGACCACTTTGGTGAAACCAATGAGCATAAGTATGGTGCTGACAAAGAAAGAAACACAATCAGGATGAATCTGGAATTCAAGCCCATGATCAAATGTTTCTGGAACCAGGCCTGATCTACATTCATGACAAATGGGGGCTGACAGCAGTCTGCCAGGAATTACGTTCTTACTTTAACTGTTTATGAAGGAGCAAGCTCTGCAGCATGAAACAGATCCTCTTATTTGTCTCAGTTAAATTTTTATAGCCTGTTTTCAGACAGAAAAATCGCAAATATCTTCCAAGTCAGAAGAATGAGCTGTTTAAAAAGCTGGAAACTTATAAACACATTGTTCCATCATTAGTGCAAAATGCTCCAAACGAGTTTCAATAAACCTACAATACGTAAACAGTGTTCTGTCAATGATAATTGTTTATGAAGCAGAATATGCTTGCATGTCCTCAGGCAGAGAATGTCCAGTACACCTTGATTCCCATCATCCATCATCCATCATCCCCTGGCTTCTCTGATGACGTCATACATGGTACATATAGACAATGCTCATTTGCTCTACAGATTTGCTACAGTGGGTAATTTGTAGACGCGACAGTAATGTATTGTATGTGTCTTGTACACCCAGCTGCCTTATCAAAGGCAACAAGAGCAGGACAACATGTGAGGAATTGTATGTGTCATCATTCATTCAGGACAGGAGATGTTAAACATTGGCTTTATATATTGTCCAATGTTGAGCCCAGATGAGCTATATGGCTGCTTGTTGAATGGTTGCTTTGGTTGCTGTGAAGATACAGAATAGAAAAGGGTCTTTAGCAACCCATGCTTGTTGCAAGAGGCGACTAACGGGATCGGGTGGTCAGGCTCGGTGACTTGGTTGATGCATGTCATCGTATCCCAATTGTGTTGATCAATGCTTGTGATGTCAATCACTGGATTCTCTGGTCTAGACTTGATTATGTACAGAACGCTGTCATATAACTGGAATAATGCTGAGTGTTGCGTTAAACCACAAACAAACAAATGCTATGGTTGCTGAGTGAGTATTATTTTATGCAGTAGTTATGACAGCAATATTTCAGCTATATTGCAACAGTCTGAAACACGTGAAAATCCGGGTTAGAATATGTCTTCAGCAACCAATGCTTATCGTAAGAGGCAACTAATGGGAATGGATCGTGTGGTCAGGCTTGGTGACTTGGTTGATACATGTCATCTTATCCCAATTGCGTGGATCGATGCTCATAATGTCAATTACTTTATTGTCTGGTCCAAACTCCAATATCTACAGACTGCTGTCATATAGCTGGAATATTGCTGAGTGCGGCGTTAAACAACAAACAGACAGACAGGCATCAGTTTGTAAATAATTAGGCCTAGGGTAGGCCAACCAGAGGTTGAGAGCATGAGCTACAATTAGGCCTGGGACAAGAGATGGGAACAAAATGTCTGATTGGGAATTGTTTTACCCCAGCCCTGGCAAAAACTATTAAGATATAAGTATCAATTGATCAGATCATACGTACACTGAAGTTGACTGAAACTTTATCTGTACTCAAACCTATACAAGTCAAAAGGAATGTGTGCATCGTCAGAACGAAATGGGAACATTAAGGACTTGTAGTGTAACCACAGAGCTATAGTAATGAATATAATAATAAACAAGCTCCCGTGTAACATCAAGTGAATATGGTTTTACGCCGCTTTTAGCAATATTCCAGCAATATCGCGGCGGGGGATACCAGAAATGGGCTTCACACATTGTACCCATGTCAGGAATCGAACCCGGGTTTTCGGTGTGACGAGCGAACGCTTTAACCACTAGGCTACCCAACTGCCCCGAATAGAGAATAGAGAATAGAGAGAATACCAGAACTATTCACTAGTTTCATAAAACTGGTATTACACGGGAGCGAGTTAAGTATTTTATTAACTACTTGCCGTTAATAACTTTTCAAAACTCATTTGATGGAACTATGGAATCATGTCATGAACTAGGTCAAATGCAGGGGTCCGGAAACCGTCATATGCGCCGGACATGTCCGATTGGGAATCTCAAATGTCCGGTTTAAAATATTGCTTACCGGACATTTAAATTTTTCTGTCCGGACATTTTAAAAAGTATTGTCCGGACATTCTTAAATTTTGACCGGACATGATCAACATTTAGGACTAAGCAATTTCTGTCTGCAGTTGTAACAAAATGAAGATTATCTACACTGACAAGCTTTGTTTGTTTTGATTGCTGTAAATACATCGTACCTAGAATGATAGTCCAATCGGTCAATCACTGTAATAGGCAATAAACTGAGTTGACACTGATTAATCGAGGATTTATTACTGAGAACATCTTGTTAATTTGAGTAAAATGTGTTTACAACTGTACATAAATACCTTGCATCATCGATGTACCTCATTATCCTCACAATGCTACGATACGTAACCTCAGACAAGAAGCGAAAGCCTGACGACAGCCAGTCGACCGATGCAGATCAGTCGAGCGGATCTGCCAAACCCTCAAAGTCTGAATGATCATTTTGTAAGTCGTGGCTAACGACTTTCACTTGGTTGACATACAATGAGGATTTGCAGATTTTATTGTTTTCAGTAGCTAGCCGTATATTGAATCTTGATTGACCGCCATTTTGCTTTCTGTGACGATCGATATCAAATTTTTTTATGGTCAATAATTAAGTACAGATGAAAAAGTATTCAAATAACTATTGCTATCAACGGTAGTTTAGGATTTATGATTATATTATCTGTCTTGTTTTTAAATAATCTTTAGTTTAAAAAAAACACTTTTCCCGTGAGGTCACGTGATAACCAAATATGGGATAATATGTATGAATACAATATTTAACTGTCGTGTGTAAATATGCCTGTAAACATCTAAATGTTCCACAGCATAATCCAATTGAGTTAAACAGAATAATACAACTTCAAACATTTAAAGCCGACACACATTAATTTCATACCATACAACGGCCTATCCTTAGAATTCAACACCACAAAGTTTACAAACATGTCACATTACCCAATGGAGTAATTTGTGCTAATGTATGTGTTGAAAAAACACCCTAGAAAAAATGTCTGTGAAGTTGCTGGGGTCATCGAGTGTGCATAAGCTCTTTTCAGCGATCTCAGAGATCTATCATCTCTACAATGTCATTGAATAACTCCAGCAATGTTGAAAGTTTTCGATATTTGTTAATGAAACTAGTCCCAGCAGTACATAAGCATGTGCATTGGTACTAAAACACTGTGTAATACCAGCTTATTGTTATAAAACAGTGGTATCATCAGTGGGTGAGTAAACAAGGTTAGGTTTAACGCTACTTGAACAGTATTCCAGTTATATCACAACATCTCAGCTTGATCTGGGAGGAAAGCCTGAAGTGATGCAGGTCTTAGACGATTAGCACTTTGGTAAAACCCAATGCATGTGTATGGTGCTGAAGCCTAGAAACATAATCAGGGCGGAACAGGATTCGAATTCATGGTGACAAATTTCTGGCATGCTCAAGGGACATAACTCTGCACAGCGAACTGCAGCACCTTAGACAACTCGGTCACCCAATCCCTCATGATGTGTGGTGTACTGGTGACTCCTTGGCACCGTTGATGGGAATCCGCACCAAGATGGAGAGACATCTCTAAATGGAGCTTCGTTTATCGGTATGTCGCATCAAACTTGCATAATTCTGAGCAGTGTCTAAAGATATGAGTTTCTTTCACATGCTCTCAGTTCAAAGTTGTCATTGTTGTGACCAGTCTGTTTCCATGGATACGAAATGTCTCAGGTCGGCCTGATATGTGTTGTACATATATCCTACCTTTCCCTGTCCTGAAGCGGCTCTGACCTGTTCACTGATCCATGACCACAACATCAATCAGTCGTAATTACAATTAATTGCAATTAACATCTACAGTAAACTACAGTTATTCCGAACTGAAAGGAACCACTTAACTTAGTTCGTAATTACAGTAGTTCGTTATAAGCATATATACAGCAAAAATACAACAAATGGACAGGACTAAAAAATAAGTTTGTTATATTGGTTAGTTCGTTATAAGCGTGTTCGTTTTAAACTTAGTTCACCGTACACACATTTGTGTTTATCCCCAAAAATAATTAATACCATGCCAACAAAAAACATTAGTTGAGTAGCATGAATATTTAGTTTATCAACCTGATACCTGACAACATGATACAGCCGTTATTAACTTACTGCTAGAATAATAACAATTAACACCTGGGGCAGTTGGGTAGCCTAGTGATTAAAGGTTAAAGCGTTAGCTCGTTATGCCGAAGACCCGGGTTCGATTCCCGACATGGGTACAATGTGTGAAGCCCATTTCTGGTGTACCCCGCCGTGATATTGCTGGAATATTGCTAAAAGCAGCTTAAAACCATACTCACTCACTCATTCACAATTAACACCTACATAAACAAGTTTGTCCAATAAAAGCAATCAATTTCTTGATAAAAATGTTTCAGTTAAGAAGTATGATCATTTAATTCATCCACTCAATGCTTGACAGACATGATGAAAGGCAATACGCAACATATCCCATCAGTTGTTATTAACTACTGCTCTCAAAAGCAATATGTTTCTCTAGCCAATCCTGTGCCGTCTGATTTAATTATAAACACAAGTTCTATGGTTCCCGTGAAGTACTTCATCTAATTGCTCATAGCAGGCGTCTATATCCGACCAAGAACTGATTTCAGAACTGATAACTTTGTCCTGTAGTATCTCTACGAACTGACAAGTTGATCCCTGGTTAGAAATTGACAATATTATCAACAGTAAAGAAACTGACAACCTAGTTTGTAGCAATGAAACTGGCAATCTTGTCAATAGCGCTATCCCTCGTAGATGCCTGCCCCACGTCAGTTGTCCACAGAGGTGTGTAAGGAGCTGTCAATCACCACATTAACACCACTGTTACCTGCACTGGGTGCTACTCACAGTTATCAGTAAACAGATAAACATGAAGATCCTATCAAATGAACCCACCTTGTCGATATGGTACAATGTATAACAAAATTTTAGAAACACTCAAATCATTGAATTAGACATAATTAAATTTTGTTGTTGTTATTAAATGGAAAAAAACACATATGAGTTTATTGAAATATGTGATAGAGTGAGTGAGTTTTTTTTTTACACTGCTTTTAGCAATATTCCAGTAATATCATGGCAAGGGACACCAGAAATGGGCTTCACACATTGTACCCATGTGGGGAATCAAATCCTGGCCTTCAGCATGATGAGTGAATGCCTTAACCACTAGGCTACCCCATCGCCCCAAAATAATTAATAGACTTGAACATACATATACATGACTAAGTGAGGAAATGACAAGTAAGTCAGCAATGAATTACTTCAATAAAATATGTGTAATCACACTAGCAACACCTTTCAAATACCATTATAATATCAAACACTCACCTAAAGGTATCTAATTTGAAAATTCGAATCAAATTTCAATTCTATGCAAGTCTAATTAAAGTCACTAAAAATAAAATGCACAATGCTATGATATTCATAAGCTTATCACATTACCACAGAACGTAAACAATCTCAGAACTCAGAAAAAAAAGTGTTAACAATGTAATTTTTGTGTTGGTAGAATGCGTCTGGGATGTTACGCTAGCTGCAATGCACTGGTTGCTTTCCATGTCCATAGTGTGCAAGGCTAATTAAAGTTCACCTGATACACCTAATAACCCACCTCTATAGGGGCATGGCTATTTAAGATACAGACTGCTGGTAAAGTATGGAGGGCTGTTTCAGCCAAAATTTATCCTGGAGCTACAGGTGTGCAATAGCTGTTATAACATACTGGCTACAAATCATCAGCACATTGCAATGTAATTCAGATGCTTTTGTCATCTGCCAGGTTATGGGAAGACTTGGGTACATAAAGTAAATGAAACAACGACATATCCACTAATTGTGAAAATATGATGATGTAGCAATATCATACTGAAGAATAATTTTATCTAAAACTTTATAAAAAAATCATGCATCATTTTAAAAAGTGAGTGAGTGAATTACAATTTAACGTTGCATCAAAATTATTTAAGCCATATAGCATTCATTTTAAAAAGATATTTGTGTACAGATTTAACTGATCATAGCCTAAAGCCACAGTGATTAAAAACGATGAAACATTTCAAATTAACTTTATTTGCCTGAACGCTCTATGGATTTTTTATGGATTAGTAAACAGAAAATATAACTATAAGAATCTAACAAAATATATCCGTCAACTATTGAAATAAAAATTGACAAAAACGCATTGGATAATATCTGACCTTAAAAGGAGAACAAAGGATTGATCTTTGTTTGTTTGTTTATTTGTTGTTTAACGCCGGACTCAGCAATATTCCAGCTATGTGATGGCAGTCAGTAAATAATCGAGTCTGGGCCAGACAATCCAGTGATTGACATCATGAGCCAAATATAAAACATTCTGCAATTCAAACAGAGTCAAAAAAATAATTTTCTGACTAAAATGAGCTGACCAACCAAATATTTTTTATGCCAAATAAAATATTAAAATACTGAGCTGCACAAATTTAATTTAATTTATATTTTGACTTAAGCATGCTAATAATGCTATTAATCAGAAAACTAAATCTGACTGACCTGCCCTAGATCCAAGGTGATCGTCACATAGTTGTATTTATACCCATTGGTCAGCGTTGGACTCTGCCACCATTGGTTGCTCCCGTCAATGGCATTTCTGATTGAATGGCGCTGGGCGGGATTCAAACTCCTCGCATCACAAATATCACAGTGCCGATTCTCAGCCGGGAATATTCGCACATGTTCCACAAGTTTACAAAACACTTCTGACGTTTCTCCACACGTTGCATTGGCTGTGATTTGGGCTCTGGAGGCCAGGTTAAACACCACTGGGAACAAGTCTGAAATATTAAGGACACAATGTTGAATTCATCTGTAAGAACACACTTTTATTTCATACATGATAATTATTGTCATTAGATTTGGTACAGACAAACCAAGGGCTGATAGCACGAACAACAAATCTACAAGAAAGGTCACGTTTCCAAGGAATATTCCCAACCATGCCATGACAATGTATTAGGAGTTATCTGCCCTTGCTGTTTATGAAAATCTAGAGTAATTGATACATGAGAAGATATGTTTAACACTTTCATGGGAATATAAGCATGGGTAATGGTAACAGGTTTAACCTTCAAGGAGATATCTTCATAGAAATATTTAAGCACGTTCATAGGATACTGAGATGATGAATTTGTTATAATGCACCTGAAAGAAATGTCTCAAATTTCATAGATCTATCAGAGAAATGCTTATAAACCAATGCATGATTTCTGCAAGTGATAAAAGGTATTGACATATTTTCCATGAGTCAGTCAGTCAAACACTGACATGAAACCACAGGCAACACCAATCTGTTTCCTGTGCCACAGTCTAAAGAATCCTTCCTCCTTGGAGAACATTTGGAAGATGTCAATAATAACACTGCTAACAGATGCTAGCTAGATGCTATTAGTATACACTATCCTTGATATGAGACTCAGACACAAACAATATCTTGTCATATAGAGGTACCAAGTTGGATGTCGTGAAAACAATTCCCCCGAGTTGTAAGAAATAGTTCATTTCAACTTCTGCTTGCTGGAATACGAATATTGCTTAAGTGAGTGAGTGGCTATAGCTAGAGGCCCCATCAGTAATCTAGCAGCTATGAACAATGTGGGACAATTGAGGAAATTTAGGATAAGAAAGTTAGAATAAGAGTATGAATATCTACTCTGGGCCTGGTCAGTAATCATACAAGGGAGTGGAGGGGATCAGACAAGCATTAGAGAGTAATTATTTTCAGTACATTAGTGCATCAAAACCACTGACACCAAGGCCGTAGTTAACTTTTTTGGACAGGGGGGGGGGGGGGGGGGGGCAAATAAGATTATTCATTTGTTATTCAAGTTTACTTTCACAAGGAAAAATGTTTTCTATAAAAAAAAAAACTGCCCTCCCCCCCCCCCCCCCCCCCCCCCCTCCCGCCCCCCCCCCCCCCCCCCAGTCAGGAATCTTTTGTGCCTATGCAATTCATATGATATGTCAAATCAACTTGTCAAAACATTGTAAAATATTGGGGAAAATATTCGCCATATCTGATTTTGACAGCTAAACGTAAAATATCTCCTGCTCCCATTTTCCTTACTTCTACAAACAATAAACATGTTTTCTGCAAGAAGGCATTTGACCACATGTCTTTGAATAAAAATCAAATTTAAATTCAAATATCCAAACTGTGGCTGACACATGATTCATGGAATCATTCTTAACTCAGTAATAAAACACAGATTTGGGACAATAACAAACAAATTGTTCCCATGTGTTTCAGTCAGCTGCTTTCTGATTGGATAAATATGCCACCCCCATACACTGAATCAGGCTCAGTGATTGGATAAATATGTAAATGTTTGTACAAGACAAAGCCTGGAATGTACTACAACAGGTGCTTGCAAAGTGTTCAGTTGGAGAATGGGTGAAATATGAGATTGTTGTTAAAACACTATGGGTGTAAAAGTGTGAAAATGTTGACAAAATTATAATATGTTTAATCCATATTTATTTTGCTGGAAATGTTTTGAAGAAAAATCCAGAACATATCTTTCAAAATTCTATTTTGCATTTATTCAATTTCTTCCTTAAAATATCTATTGTTTTTTTCACATTCTCAACTATAAGTACCAGCATAATTAACATGCATAAAAAATATATCAAAATGACCTTTGACCTGTGAGGTTAAAGGAACTTCAAGATGGAGTGCCAGTGAATCTTGATTCATGCTGCAGTATCACAATATCACAACGAAATAGCATATATACCGAAAATTATAAAGCCTGGGTCATAAGAACCAATGGGTAATAACATGAACAGCTATACAGTTTGTTGGGATACGAACGAAACAAAATCAAAATCATGTTACTAATTGTAACAATTCAATCCCATTTTGAGTTAGCACCTACAAGCATGGATAACTTAGGACTGGTCATCCTCTGAAATAAGTACCATGGGAGCTGCCTTGGAAGACTAATTCTCTGCTGAAAACATGCTGCTACAGTGTAAAATCATACCCCATTTGAGTTGAGAGCTAGTGGTTCTAGTAACATCAGTAAATACAGTTGAAAACCACTAATATCACAGCTATGGGACACGCACATGCTGGCTAACCCAGGTGTCCGGTGTGATTAACGATTGCTTTTACCACCAGGCTAAGACCTCACAAACCCCTAAAACTACTTGGAAGAGTATTTTAGTTACAACAAGTCAGCTTGTTGGAGGGAAGACCAAAGGGGGGCAGGTCATAGATGTTTACCAGTTGGATAAAACCCACAAGAACAGGGCCTACTTGCCCAAAGCGATCATCACCCTAAAGCTATTGTAAGCTTGTGTTAAAACATGGAAGTAACCATAATCTTAGTGCGAAGATAGCTTTGTGCAGGTGGGCCCAGCTATGATGTTGGCAGACCAAAGGGCATAACCATGGGGAATACAATTTGAATCCATCAACAGGATCCTGCCTCAACTAAGGGAAGCAACTATGCACAGTGCGTCACACCTTACAAGACCCGCATGTGCTGATAGCATTCTAGCCATGAAAACATAACCTGCTCAAACATTATGATTTTAACTCAAAAGTTGTCCACTAAAATGTTTAGATAATGATGTGATAAAAATATTTCAACAGTCCCTCACAGAAGTTCATTGACATGTCTACATAAGTGACAGCTTTCTGAAATAGACATGTACACAAGGCACATCCATGACTCACTCAAAAACCACTCCAAGTAGATCCAACAAGATTAAGTAAATAAGCTCACACGAACACCCCCGACCATCAACAATGAACTGCAGAGGGACTGTTTAGCATCCTATTGAAATGTGACCAGGATTTGTACATAACGTTGTCTGCATCACTGATGCTTCGGAGTCCTGTCCATCTTTCTCACCTTACCAACTATCTATACTCGCATAGCACAGTTAGGTATAGTCTGGTAGGTAATTTAAGGTACATGTACCGACGTTTACTACAATATCTGAAAAACTATTGGACCTACTCCAGTCAAAGTTGGTATGAGATTATTAAACAGTCATACATAACTGGATATTCTAAAGACAATCAGTGCATGAATAAAAAATCTGTCTATTTAGCTATCACTATATTTCATCAAGAACCAGACCTGTTCATCACGGGTGGAAAGAGCATTCATTGAAACAGACATCTGCATCATGCTACCCCTGCGTCACAGGGCCATATGGCACAGTTGAACCAATCAACTCAACTCGAAAGGGTGCGCGGGAATCACGCGCGCACGAATCGATTACGGTGTTAGCGTTGGGCGTCTCAACGTGCGTGAGTCCCGTGCACCCTTTCGAGTTTATCCAGTTATGTATGACTGTTTAATAATCTCATACCAACTTTGACTGGAGTAGGTCCAATAGTTTTTCAGATATTGTAGTAAACATTGGTACCTTAAATTACGTTCCAGACTATAGGGCGAATAGTAGACCAGAATCTTGTGAGAGTGAGTGAGTGAGTGAGTGAGTGAGTGTATTGTTTAAGGCTGCTTTGAACAGTATTTCAGAAATATCATGGCATATCAGTTTGGGGCAGAGATCACAGTGTACGGGTCTTAGATGTATATCGTGTTTTAATGTATAAAAATAAGGATAAAATTTAATTCAGCACAATTGGATCTTTCTAGGGTAAATGGAATGTAAAATATGTAGGCAATATATTACTAGTGATTTCACATCTCGGCTCTGACCTGTGTAGATCCGGAGGATAGGTCTTCAGCAATCCATGCTGGACGTATAAAGCAACTATGTTGTAAGAGGCAACTAACGGGATTGGGTGGTCAGGCTCGCTGACTTGATTGATGCATGTCATCGTATCCTAATTGCGTGGATCGACACTCATGATGTCAATCACTGGATTGTCTGGTACAGACTTGATTATTTACAGACCGCCATCATACAGCTGGAATATTGTTGAGTGTGGCTCTATCGTGATATCCTTAAATCTAAATACTCTTCAAGCCTTCCTCCCACAAAAAAACTCATAAACAGCCACTGCCCACGTCCACAAACTACATCAAATACTGAACTAGATAAACTCTGTCCAACCATTCAGCACAACACTGACAATACGTCTGACTAAGCATTGCAGGCTGGATACTTCAAGGCATCATGACATTGTTTTCATCTCAGTGTCTGACAAAACACCCCCTTCCTCTCCCTTCTCACACTGCCCCGCCCCTCGCCATTCTTTCTCTCCCCCACCTCCTCCCCGAGCAAGATGTGGGTATGTGATCCCTGGCATCAAAGGAACCTCTGTGAGTCACCGAGACACACAGACAAACATTACAGGCTATTAAGGGATAGATCATCCTCCTAGAAAATTGGGGTTAGGAGGAGCAAGACCTACAACCCTCCTGGGCCTTAGGAGTGTAAAAGGTGACAATAAGTTATCATGTTAGGGAATAAATAGCAATAATTAAACACACATTATACACTGTTTAAAAAATGTACTAGGAAATGCAAACTCAATATTGTGTTAAGGTGTTAGGAGACAATAAAGATATTGTGGAAGTGAATGTAGCAATTAAACTCTGACACAGAAGAAAGCAGGGGTTTAATGATGTGTAATTAATAAATGCCAAGGAGTTTTTGTTCTGTGATTGTGATTAAAGCAAGGTTTGGACATGAACAAGATTAAACTATGAATGCAGAGACGAACAGAGCCTTGTAGCTCACCTGGTATGCGTCAATGTCATACTGGAGATACTTGGGCTGATCACTGTTGATCTAGCCATGTAGTTCTTAAAAACATACTGAGATAACATTTCCAGATAGAATGTGTTTTGAAAAATACATGGTGGAAACTGAGTACAAATTCATATGTCTGCAAAAAATGGTTATTGAATGAAACAAATTAGCCACAATAATATGACTTTTTGTTTGTGAGATGTTTCGGTCAAATGTGAAAAACTTGTCAACAATTTGTATATTTTAAACCAAAAAAAAATTTTTTCTTGAAAGAGATCATAAAAAAATCCAGATATGTGTATGCAGCTTCTATATTGTAGATGATTATGGCCCTTTGAGGTTTTCATAAAAAAACATGGTATAAATTTCATTTTATCTGAGAAAATAGGAGGCAACATTTCCAAGGAAACATATTCAGTTATCATTTCAGGTAAGTATTAAAATATAATAAATAAAAGCACTGTTAACCCCTTGGAGCCTATCCATTTTTTAACAATCCTCTATTCTTTCCCCCTTTCAAAGAAAACAAAACTGCAATGATTCCATTTTTCAAGACCCTCCCCCAAGCCTGTAATTGATTTGTGTTTACCATTCCAAAATAATCTCCAGGCCACTCTAACTCATAATAAATTAAGTTCCTCAGGGATCTAAACTAAACAAATTATATATTTTTAATTAAACAGGAACCAATTTCAACTCTTACCTTCCAGTACATGTGCCAGGCTAACCTACTTAACCACTTATCATTTCAAAAACAACACTCCAGTCATTACGTGGGATTTATGGGAACTTACATCCATAAATCATATCATATTTTTCTTTCATCTTCTTGCTTTCAAAACCTTTAACATTATACATACTCCAGAAGATAAATGTTAAAAAACATGAAGACCAGTGAAGTCTTTGAATGCTTCTTATATATTCTAAGGTGTTGGACACCATCTAAGCTGGATTCAGAATGATCTTAAATTTCTGTTTGAAATTTTGTGTAATTAACTGAAGAACCTCAGGATAACATGTTAGTAATTTTTCTGTCATAAAATATACTGAACCAATCTTGTCGCCTGTTGTGATGAGCAATAGAGTGCTTGGGAACTTTACTATCCCAGAATCTCCACAAACTATCGACCCAAGGATCATAATCAGGGCATATACAGGATTCAAACTCAGTATACAGGGTGCATGGTAGTTTGTCTTACAGACGCTGATACAAATATATCAAATACAGCCAATGCAAGTCTATAATGTTTGGCAAGTCTAGATTTCTGCAGTATCAGGTCAATGAAGAGAGTCTCTGGGCTCCTTTTTATTCATTTTTTTAAAGATAATTTCACAACTGTTTTTATTCTGTACAATATGTTCAATTCAGAGACTAGATGTTAGTCTAGCTGCATGGCATCTTCAGATTTTCTACACTGTTGTTTACTATGCAACTATGAAATCTGCCATTCTACTGCCAAGTGTGTGAGGCTCAAGTATGAAATGACAACTAAATGCATACAAGCAATCCCAATCTCCAGGGATGAGTGAGTGTGAGTGAGTTTGATTTTACGCCGCCTTAAGCAATATTCCAGCAATATCATGGCGGGGGACACCAGAAATGGGCTTCATGTACCCATGTCAGGAATCGAACCTGGGTCTTCGGCGTGACGAGCAAACGCTTTAACCACGAGGCTACCCGACTGCCCCCCTCTCCAGGGATGAGGGTTCATAACATAAACTGTGACATGTGATCAAGTTGGACAAAGATCACAACCGATTGATTATTTGCTTGTTCGAATCACCATTACCGTTCCTGAAAAAATAATTTTTGGATGATATGTTAGGTGGTTGCAGTTCCAAAGATCAAATTTTTAATCAAATCATTTCAAAGGGGGGAGAGTACTTCCTAAACAATGTTCTCTTTTAGGACCCCCAAAAGCCAAACCAACCATTAAAGTTAATAGATGGCAATGCATTGTTGAATTTAAAAGCCCAGACAAACTAAAAAATAAATAGAATTATTTGTCTTTTAAATTTATGGCTTTATGACCAAATGTTTTTATCAAAAACAAATAAAAACATCAAAAACCAATAAAAACATCTGCCTGGAGAAAACAAGACTACATTTGTCGGTTTAAAGTTAATGTTCCATGTCCATGTTTGTTGAGAGTTGAGTAATGTAGTGGGATAAAGCCACAATCTTTGAAGGGATTTGATGGACAATTTATTGGTTGTAAAGCTTAGAATAAGTTCTGCATAAGCTGCTTTTCGACATCCTGCCTTGACTTCAGATTAAAGGGGCATAATTTGACAACCAAAACAGGTGAGCTGACTATTCACATCTGCGGAGATGCTACTAACTGTATGCAGGCTTACGAAAATAAACGTCAGGAATCAGGAAGCGGGAAAGATAAATATAATGATAAATAAAATATTATGAATTAAGGAAGGAGGAGCTGGAAGTCTTTAAAATAGGATATTCTAAATGTCAAACTAAGAAATGTTTTTGAATTCCCACAAATCAGGTTAGATCGGAGTAAAGTTAGATTTGAGTTAAGTATTTAACAGAGCAGCAAACAATAATTAAATCATATTTATTCGAAATTAATTTGACGTGAAAACATTTTTGCTTCATATGAATGGCAATTTAAAACATATGATTCCTTCCTGAGGTATCTATGTTGAACATCAAGGCCCACTTATGATGCCTATTGCCGGCTCCATCCACAAGGAGGCTCCTGATGACGAAGGCTTATTTATTGAGGAAATCTGTGAAACTTGCAACATCTGAAAAACAGGTGGTTAGGGCAGAAAAACATTCCAACACTCCAACACTCCACAGCAAGTGAGTATGAGTTAATGTTGCTGACAAAGTCATCAGGAGATACCAACCTGGTCTGTCACAGTCCTCGAAGAACCATATTATTTGCCCTTCTGCCCAGTCGGTTACTGTAATGCAATAGCCCAAAATGAAGCAATTTGATTTTCCAAAGGTTCAGCTTCTGAACCTCAATCCCATCTTAATGGGGCTCCTTTTCAATTCAAATTATAGCTGCTTGTGTCCATCAAAATTATATATTTTCATATACTAAGCCTGGTGGCATCACTGGGCCTCACTGTATCCATGATGAGCAAACACTTCAACCACAAGGCTACCCTTGAAGAACCGGGATGGAATAGGTCTTCAGCAACCCATGCTTGCCGTAAAAGGCGACTATGCTTGTCGTAAAAGGCGACTAACCGGATCGGGTGGTCAGGCTGGCTGACTTGGTTGGTGCATGTCATCCATCCCAATTGCGTGGATCGATGCTCATGATGTCAATCACTGGATTGTCTGATCCAGAGTCAATTATTTACAGACCGCCGCCATATAACTAGAATATTGCTGAGTTCTACAACAACAAACAAACAAACAAACAAACCACCCAAACATTCACAAACAAGCAGGTTATTCAACTTCAACATTTTTCTGACATTTTCTTCAACTTTGAAAAAAAACAAACTTCTGCAAAAATATCATAATTTTAAAAACTGTTGTTAGATACCCATATGGCTAGGTCATAAAGTTTCCAAAATTTGTTTGCTAATCATGAACACTTCAACATCTGCCCCAATCAATTGCCTCAGCTTTGTACATCCCGTTGACTGTGAGAGTCTCATACTAGCAAGAGATCTGCTTGCTCATCACTGATGTAATGACAGGAACTAGTTAATTAGTTCTCAAGTTAAAACAGGAAAAGATGACTGATTTAATTAGGAAAGCAGTCAGTGGGAGATGTGGCGAAGGTCTGATGTCATGTCAGTTGGTGGCCATCCTGAGAAACTTCCTCCTAAACATCACAGGACGAGGAACTTCCTCTCTCATCAAACTGATTTGCCAGATGGATGCTGTTAATTCAGTTTTTTTACAAGGTTCCATTTTATGGTTAGAGTAGGTGCCCATGTTGGAAGCATCACTGATGATACCTGATTTGTCAAGCATTTTGTAGGATACCTGATATGACGCTTTTCATCAAGTACCTGGGTGTAGGTGAAATGGGGTTTAACGTCGCATCCAAGATTATTGCACTTATATAGCGACGTGCAGTACACTGACTCCAAACCGACCAGTCCTTGTTTTTGCCCCTTAATGCCAAGCGCCAGGCAGGGTAGAAACAAGTACCATCTTTTAATGTCATTTGGTATGACGTGGCCGTGGATCCTACCCAGCACCTTTCGCTCTCTGGGCAGATGCTCTACCACTAGAACATGGGAGGTGGTCGGTACCTGGTATAAAACAAATTATCAGGTAGGGATCGAACCCCGGACCTTTCTCTCTCTGGGCAGATGCTCTACCACTAGAAGATGGCAGGCGATCGGTACCTGGTATAAAACAAATCATCAGGTACCTGGGTATTAGAAGCAGCATCATGGCATCAGCCCAGTATGATGTAACTCAGAATTGTACAAACATGCACACCACATTTACAAAGCTGTTTTTAAAGTTCGTGTCTACAACACTAATACTTGTGTAATTGAACAAAACCTCTCCAAACATAGGCATACCTCTTAATACAATAAATGATTGCAAAGCCTTGTTGAAACAAGGTCCGTGTGTTTCATGAAGTCTGATCATGGACAATGCCTTCTTACACGAACATACGCCCCCTTTTCTTAAATTAAAACCAAATGCAAAGCTGTGCATTATCAACGCCAGGCAGTTTATGTACAGTTAGCTGTGGGACCAGCCTTGGGTTTTAATGTCTTAACCACACCTTTGGTATTTTGAGGAGGACATTTTGAATGTAGATGAATGTCACATGGATCAAATTTATCAACATCACAATTGAAAGTGTACATCCTTGAGTGTACATTCTTCCCCGCTCTGCCTTGTCTCAGTGTGGCGTACACAACACCAAACATGGCCAGTGTTTTGAAGAAAGCACGATTAGCATGAAGCTGCAACTTTTTAAAAATCATGTGTCTATGAAAGTATTTAAAGAAAACTAGTCATCAAGATTATGGTGATGAACCCTTTACGGGTTTGGCAGATTTAGATCATAGTGAGTGAGTGAGTGAGTATGGTTTTACGCCGCTTTTAGCAATATTCCAGCAATATCACTGCGGGGGACACCAGAAATGGGCTTTAGATCATAAGCTTTAGTATGTTTTTGTAATTAGTCATATCTACATTAATGTATATTTGCAAGGTAATATATATATACAGAAACCTACAAAGTATATAGAATCTACACTGAAACGTCGCCTTTACAGTATTAAAGAAGTTGTTATCCATAAATTGTGTCTACTTTGTCATACGTCAACTTCTAAATATAAGTAATGCCTATCAAACAATTCACACAGAAACCTATTAACCTTTCTACCTCTGTAAGACATGTTATAAACAGGTCCACTTACTATCTAATTTTGAAAATCAAGAGCACCAGCTTTTAGATTTCCAACTTGAGAAATATTTGTAGGTAAATATGGATGCATTTTATATATACCGAACAAAAACAGTTAGGGATCATGAATATTTTGGGTTGTGTTTTTATGAAATTGTGTGCTCAAATTTTCACTGCTAAAAAATATCCCAAAAATATTTATGATTCCTAAACTTTTTTGTTAAGTATAGTTATAGGAACCTTATCACTACAGTTACTCAACAGTATTTAGCGAAGTACTTAAGTCGGACAATAGTACTATGTTATCGGTATTTCCCTCATAAGTGTGGTATTGTTTAAATATCAATAGGGATTTCTCCCATTACTAAAGTGAGTGGTAACAGCATATACCTAAAGATATTTCTATAATAATATATGTGAGGTAACAGTCTTTATCAAAGTTATTTCTCTCAGTACTTCAGCATGGTAATCCAACATGGTTATGTGTGTTTCTCTCAGGTCATATATAATCTTATTGAAAGATAGAGAGACAAAGAAACAAACACAGGTATTTCTAACAGATCAGTTAGATATACACAACCTGATTAATATAAATTCAAAATAAACAAATTTCAGTCTGCGATTGACAATACAGATAGGGATAAAACGTCCAGGGATATAGACTTTCTGATCTGGGGTGTCTATTTCCTTGATTATCATCATGTCACATGCTCTGCTTGACACTACTCTGTTCCTGAAACAAACAACCACGTATAATTCAAGCTGAGGTCACTAATGTCAATGTTTATCGACACAGAAAAAAGATCTATCATTATTACACACTGACACCCTGCTTTGAAAAGATATAGTTTAAGAATGTTTGCCTTGTACTGTGTACACGTCGTGTTTATCGTGGGACATCGATCCTTGTACGTGCACGTAGATTTCAACTGACCTACAGCAGGTATGTTAAGGATGAAACAAGTGTCAATATTCACATTACACAGATAATGTGTATTGATGATCAGGACAAACGATTGATATTATTTTGACCTTCATATTAATTTCTGTATGTTTTTTTGTGAGTGAGTGGATGGGTGGGTGGGTGGCTGAGAGAGGGAGTGAGTGAGTGTGTGAGAGAGGGAGGGCGTCAGTCAGTGAGAGAGTGGGTGGGTGGGGGAGTGAGTAGGTGGATGGTTGGGTGAGAGAGGGTGGGTGTGAGTGAGTGAGCGAGAGAGCATGTGTGTGTGCGGGTGGGTGGTTTTTGAGAGAGGAAGGGTGAGTGGGCGGGTGACAGGGAGGGCATCAGTCAGTGAGAGAGTGGGTGGGTGGGGGAGTGAGTAGGTGGATGGTTGGGTGAAAGGGATGTGTGAGTGAGTGAGCGAGAGAGCGTGTGGGTGTGAGGGTGGGTGGTTTTAGGGAGAGGAAGGGTGAGTGGGCGGGTGAGTGGGAGGGTGGATAAGAGGAAGGGTGGGCCAGTCAGTGAGCGGGTGAAAGGGAGGTTGAGAGAGGGGATGGGTGGGTGGTAGGTGAGTGCGAGGGAGGGAGGGGATGTAGATTTCACCTCTGAGCTACATGATGGTGGCCTGTAAGTATTTTCATCAGACAAGCCAGTAGTTGACAGCCTGAGCAACATTCCAGTCGGTGAGGATGACACATACTCAACCATTTTAACCACCCAATCCCCATGTTAGTCAGCTTTCAACAAGCACAGGTACTCAAGACTCATTCTGCCCTGGAAACACCTCAGCGGTAAAAGTATAGAACAATCACACGATTTCAGATGAACAATAAACAGATGGTAACTACTTCAGCTGAACAGTTAACATGGGGTGAGTATGGTTTTTTATGTCACTTTCATTAATATTACAGCCATAGCATTGTAGGAACATCGAGAATCGAGTTTGTATCCAGGAACTGAACCACCATCTTCAGCCTGACCAATCTCATTAAAATCAGATCTTAGGTCTCGCTATCGCTAACAAAGATCTGAGGACATCCCATTAGGGGTCACGTCAGAACAACCTTTCATCCAACCAATCAGAGCGTCGCTTACCAGATCGTGAAAGTGACAGTCGGAATGTGTTTTCTCTTCTTATCAGTTTTTAAATTTTTAATCGAGAATACGTCAAAATATGTTTCGAAGCGTAGTCACCAGTTTGAAACTAGTGTCGTAAAGCTCGAGAAAGCTACCTTCTGATTGGCCAATGTCGATTTCTAGTCGGTCATTTCATTGGTCGGTCAAAATTCGCGACAGATCGTTCTGACGTGACCCGTAATGGGATGTCCTCAGATCTTTGTTTAGCTGTAGCGAAAACTAAGATCTGATTTTAATGAGATTGCAGCTTGACAAGCCAGTGCTTTAACCACTGGGCTACCCTGCAAACCTCTGTGAGGTATAACCCGAAGCTAACCATACAACCATGAGAAGACCTCTAGTCAATATTAAATTGACTGTATGTTTGCACAGGGACATCATAGGTATTTTGTATGAACTGTATGTATGGCCTGTTTGATGTAAAGATAAGGAGTAGCAGTGATGCAGCTATTTGTCCGGTCACAGGTCACACACTGTGCTGTAACAGCATGTCGATATTACAAATGAATAATGCTTTCCACATGTCAATACCACTGCAAACATGTCACCATGACTAATCAGGTTACATGACCCTGTGTTCAACATCATACCAAACAGGGGAGAAACATTTCACTTGAAATTCTCCTTGTTGAAAAGAGAGTCGAAAACCAACATGGAGCAACCAAACAATGGAAGATGTACAGACTTTAAATAGAAATGGACACACATAATTAACACACATTCCATATTTAGTGTGGATTGTAATGATTAAAACCCGCCACATTTTCAATGGCACCAAACACAGTAAATCCCATGCGAGTAAATCTGAGTGGGCACATATTTGAAACAAGAATGTGCCCTGTATGTGAAACAAGCATGTGCCCTGTATTTGGAACAAGCATGTGCCCTGTATTTGAAACAAGCATGTGTCATGTATTTGAAACAAGCATGTGCCCTGTATGTGAAACAAGCATGTGTCATGTATTTGAAACAAAGCATGTGTCATGTATTTGAAACAAAGCATGTGCCCTGTATGTGAAACAAGCATGTGCCCTGTATGTGAAACAAGCATGTGCCCTGTATGTGAAACAAGTATGTGCCCTGTATGTGAAACAAGCATCTGCCCTGTATGTGAAACAAGCATGTGCCCTGTATGTGAAACAAGCATGTGCCCTGTATGTGAAACAAGCATGTGCCCTGTATGTGAAACAAGCATGTGCCCTGTATTTGAAACAAGCATGTGCCATGTATTTGAAACAAGCATGTGCCCTGTATGTGAAACAAGCATGTGCCCTGTATGTGAAACAAGCATGTGCCCTGTATTTGAAACAAGCATCTGCCCTGTATGTGAAACAAGCATGTGCCCTGTATGTGAAACAAGCAGGTGCCCTGTATGTGAAACAAGCATGTGCCATGTATGTGAAACAAGCATGTGCCATGTATGTGAAACAAGCATGTGCCCTGTATTTGAAACAAAGCATGTGCCCTGTATGTGAAACAAGCATCTGCCCTGTATGTGAAACAAGCATGTGCCCTGTATGTGAAACAAGCATGTGCCCTGTATTTGAAACAAGCATGTGCCATGTATTTGAAACAAGCATGTGCCCTGTATGTGAAACAAGCATGTGCCCTGTATTTGAAACAAGCATGTGCCATGTATGTGAAACAAGCATCTGCCCTGTATGTGAAACAAGCATGTGCCCTGTATGTGAAACAAGCATGTGCCCTGTATTTGAAACAAGTATGTGCCATGTATTTGAAACAAGCATGTGCCCTGTATGTGAAACAAGCATGTGCCCTGTATTTGAAACAAGCATGTGCCATGTATGTGAAACAAGCATGTGCCCTGTATGTGAAACAAGCATGTGTCATGTATGTGAAACAAGTATGTGCCCTGTATGTGAAACAAGCATGTGTCATGTATGTGAAACAAGCATGTGCCCTGTATGTGAAACAAGCATGTGCCCCGTATGTGAAACAAGCATGTGCCCTGTATGTGAAACAAGCATGTTCCCTGTGTGTGAAACAAGCATGTGTCATGTATTTGAAACAAGCATGTGCCCTGTATGTGAAACAAGCATGTGTCATGTATGTGAAACAAGCATGTGCCCTGTATGTGAAACAAGCATGTGCCCTGTATGTGAAACAAGTATGTGCCCTGTATGTGAAACAAGCATGTGTCATGTATGTGGAACACGCAGGTGCCCTGTATGTGAAACAAGCATCTGCCCTGTATGTGAAACAAGCATGTGTCATGTATGTGAAACAAGCAGGTGCCCTGTATGTGAAACAAGTATGTGCCCTGTATGTGAAACAAGCATGTGTCATGTATGTGAAACAAGCATGTGTCATGTATGTGAAACAAGCATGTGTCATGTATGTGAAACAAGCAGGTGCCCTGTATGTGAAACAAGCATGTGTCATGTATGTGAAACAAGCATGTGCCCTGTATGTGAAACAAGCATCTGCCCTGTATGTGAAACAAGCATGTGCCCTGTATGTGAAACAAGCATGTGCCCTGTATGTGAAACAAGCATCTGCCCTGTATGTGAAACAAGCATGTGCCCTGTATGTGAAACAAGCATGTTCCCTGTGTGTGAAACAAGCAGGTGCCCTGTATGTCAAACAAGCATGTGTCATGTATGTGAAACAAACATGTGCCCTGTATGTGAAACAAGCATGTGCCCTGTATGTGAAACAAGCATGTGCCCTGTATGTGACATGAAGCTGCATGTTGGTACAACAGTGACCAGCTTCATCAGCCTCTCCTAGCATACAGCAGGACTGAGAGCCTGTTGGTACCAGACCTGTGTGATGTTTGCATGTCTGAATACCGTTGTTGTACTGAAATGTGTGTAATGCCAATGTTTCTCACTGTGAAGGTAAATACTATCTCAGTATTTGCTCAGCCTTAGTCTGCAAGAATAAGGCAACTGCCTGTCAAGTACTTCCTCTTACTCTTGTTTCACCTTACTTCAAGATTTCATATCTAAATACATAAGCACTGTCAATAAAATATGTATGTATGTATGTATGTATGTATGTATGTATGTATGTATGTATGTATGTATGTATGTATGTATGTATGTATGTATGTATGTTGACATGTTCTGAAATGGTATGTATTAATGTATTTATCACTACTCTCCCATTATTGATAAGCTAGGTTTGTACAAGTTATAATGTAATATTTTAGCTGTATGTGTAGGTATTGTGCATATTTTAACTGTGTATTTATTTCCACAGGGCCTCTGTTCATTTATTCTACTGTATTAAACAACTGGCATGTACAAATCAACCTGCGTTTGGGTGATTTATTCGCCAAAACCACTCCGGTTCCAGTACACCATTCAAAACAAAGTCCTGAAGGACTCAGAAAACAGAAACTAACATGAATCCACATCACCCGAGGATCCGGTGGACAACAAATTTATGCTACCACACACCTAATTATACTGCACGTGTGTCTAATGCATGGGACAAATCCATAAGAAAAATGCAGTTAGGCATTTATCCACTCTGTTCATTTTTCACATTCATTGAAGAAGCAGACGATAGAAAACAAACTTTGAGTTATCCCCCTAGATCGACTTCATATCCAGAAAATGGCATCTTACATCATTAATTTCGAGATACAAAAGTTGCAGATGGTATGTTGCAAACATGATACCAACAATTCAGCAATTCGAACATAAGAAATGTACCTTACATGTCAGCTGGTACATTAAAAATAGTAGAAAGGATCTCAGCCAATCAGAATCCAGTATTCATGTGTAGGGTAAAAAAGGCGGGGATTATAATTCAACCAAGGACCAGACAAAGATTTACATGCTGCTAGAAGGATGGGTTTCTTTGTCAATAAGCTCATTCAAATTAGAGTAGCAGTTTATGATACAAGTTGAAAAAATAGTTTACAAAAGTTATTCGAACCTGCTGAGATCTAACATGAATGAACTCATGTTCAAGTATGTTCAAGCTATGTATGAGTTAGTCATAGTTAATTTAAGAACAATATCAAAGGGCTCATACACAGACACAGGGCTTAGACACAGATACTGGGCTTATACATAGGATAAAACACACCTCCGAGGTTTTGGTTGAAAATGTAAAAATGCGAGTGAGAGAAACCGAAGGCTTTTCCTGAGCTCAAGGTTTTACATTTTCAACCCAAACTGAGGAGGCATGTTTAACCAACTGATGAACCGTCTTAATCCAAGAAATACCAGAAACAATAAGAAAACATCAACATATCTTACATTGAGACAATACAGTTTATCACTGTATAAAAGGAATTTGATCAAAGCGTGTGAGAGCAAAACCACGTGCAGCATAGACTAGCTGGAGTCATGACATGATAAATTTAACAACTGCTCATCATCTGCCTCGGTAGCTCAGTGGGAAAACAGTGGGTTACAAAACTTTCCACGATATGTGAGGTTGCAAGTTCGATTCACGTCATGGAATTTTCATACCCCCCAAAATTGTAACTTTTAACCAATCATCAAACAGAATTGTGTTCATATCAAGAGGCAGGTTTTAAAAACGTATATCAATTAAAATGTTAAACCTAAAAACAGGTTGAGAAGTGATCTATTTCAAAACCCAGGTTTGGAAGATGAGCTGGTTACTAAGTTTATCCGAGGTTGTCAGGAACCTTATGCAATATAGGGTAATACGATGATAGGTTTATAAACACAGACACTAACCCTGGTACCGTGGAACTATTTAAAAACCATCAAGTCCCTGAAATCCAGCTTAAGCCCCTAGTGGATGACCCGAACAGATCAGTGATCTATATGCAGGCCATGTCCTAGCAGAGCACAGTGTTATGACTATGACCTGATGCTTAGCACATTCTCACCTAGCTGTCAACTTGGAGCAGGCACATTCCATTATCACAGATAGAATTAATGTGTTGTTCAGTTGTTGACCATATAAGGGGAAAAAGTGGAAAGTTTGAGGGAGTGGTTTGCTGCTGGTGTCATCTGCTTTTTTCAACAGTTGCATGATGACAAGTTGATTGTTTGCATATTGCAACCACTGTTTCAATTAAAGGAAGTGGTATGATATGGGCCTTTTTTGGAAATGTTAAATGTTAAAGCTGTGTTAAACTTTGAAATACTTTTATCAAAATTATTGTTGATATAGCTCACAACAAGATGTTTTCATTCTGATGTTTGCAGGTTTTGGATTTATGACATCATCAAGTACATGAATATGGCTAAAATGCATCAATACAGCTGATTTTTTAGAGGTCAAGAGATGACAGTTTTATGAGTGTTTGTATTGTCTTTACCCACATATTGGATTGATAAAAAACTGAAAAACTGCAGCATTTTACTTATATGACAATCTCTTGGACTTATCCACAGTTTGAGTTAAGTTTTGCGCCACCTTTAGCTCTCTCTCTATATATACACACCACCAAAAGAAACATGAACTATAGAAACATATGAAGAAGTATGTATGTTAAGAAGAGATGTTTCGAATGTGTACAAATTGATGCCCAAACTAACAATCAGTGTTCCCACAGGGTCTTTATTCCATCACGATATGCTGCACATAATTTTCTTTCTTTCTTTTTTTCTTTCTTTGTTGTTTAACGCCACACTCAGCAATATTCCAGCTATATGACGGTGGTCTGTGAATAATCGAGTCTGGACTGACAATCCAGTGATTCATGTCATGAGCATCAATCCACACAGTTGGGACATGCATCAACCAAGTCAGCAAGCCTGACCGACTGATCCCGTATAGTCGCCTTTTACGGCAAGCATGGGTTGCTGAAGACCAATTCTAACCTGATTGTTCATGGGTCTGTACCTGTGCGGGGAATCTAACGCAGGTTTTAGGTATGACAAGCACTTGTTTTAACCACTAGGCTACCACTCGGCCCCTTGAGACATGGCTTCTGCAGGAATATATAGTTTTATAATCTTACATGATGTATCGTGTAAATGGTTTTATTGTTTACAGCTAATGTTATTTATTTCATCCATTACAAATTTCACCAAGTTTCCCTTATATTAAATCCGCCCATACCAATTTAATAGACAATGGAGGACAGATGATGATCATCCAACAATGTTGGTTTCAAACTTTACAATTCTCTAAACATATTTCAAATGGCTACTTGTACCTAGCAATCCAGCAACAAACATCTATAAACAGCCAACAGTAGCCAATTATCAGGGCTTGTGTCTCCTGGCCACCTCATCAACAGGGCTCTGATTTCAAGCTTATTATGACAGCCCTCCAATAAACAAACTCATTCAAACACCGGCTATTAGAGACACAAGGATCAAAGACCTTAACACAATTTGGTCAGACCGGTAAATGTTAACAGTATGTATACAGGAGTGCAGACACTGGCTCCATAAACAGAGGTCTGGCCTTTGGGTCAAGGGTTAGGGTCAAGGTCGAGTCCTCCTGTGGACCCTTGAAGAGGCTGGAACAGGCGGACAGGTGCTGAGGGGCGACTGATGGAGATGACAGGTTTGTTTAAGTGTTAATGAAGTGTGCAGGGAGGGACAAGGGTCTCTTACTGGCTGAGTAGAAACAGCCTGGTTTAAGATGAATTGATGCCTATATTATGAGTTCAAGAAGGGGATGATGAGGATGGAGACGGGGTTACGGCTGTATCGGAATTATGGCTTTCAGACATATCAGGTCCTGATCAAGCAAACCATTAAAGCGTTTGCTTGTCACGCCAAGACCCGGGTTCGATTCCTGACATGGGTACAATGTGCGAAGGCTATTTCTGGTGATCCTCTGCCGTGATATTGCTGGAATATTGCTAAAAGTGGCTTAACACCATACTTACTCACTCAAGCAAACCAGTCGTTGATAGTGTGAGGACTGAAGTGTGATAACACAAATTTAGCCAAGGAGGGTTTCTGATTTGTTTGTTTATGTTTAACATCACACTTAGCAATATTTCTGCTATATGGCAGCGGTCTGTAAATAATTGAGTCTGGACCAGATAAACCAGTGACATCATGAGCATCGATCTACGCATTTGGGATACGATGACAAGTCAGCAAGTCTGACCACCCGATCCCATTAGTCACCTCTCATGACAAGCATTGTCGCCTTTTGCAACAAGCATAGTCGTCTCTTTCGGCAAGCACAGGTTTCTGAAGACCTATATATTCTCTACCCGGATCATGATGGGTCTAACAGGTTATATGTGGGTGAGTGAGTGGATTTTGTTAATGTTTGGGTGCACCTTGGTTACAAAGAAAGGCTAGTGAGTGAGTGAGTGAGTGAGTGAGTGAGTGAGTGTTTTGGTGGGTGTTTTGGTGGGTGTTTCGATGAGTCTTGGGAACAAGGAAAGGTCTGTGAGTGAGTGAATGAGTGAGTGAGTGAGTGTTTTGGTGGGTGTTTCGATGAGTCTTGGGAACAAGGAAAGGTCTGTGAGTGGGTGAGTGAGTGAGTGGGTTTTGTGTGGTCTTTGGGTAAGCCTTTAGTAGAAAGAAGGGTTTGTGAGTGAGTGCACAACGAGTATGAGTATGGTGGATGTCTTGGCCAAAAAATTTAATTTAATTTAATTTAATTTTGCAATGAGAAACAATGTCACAAGCGTACTACAGCTATAGGCAATAACATGCTGCTGCCTGAATGTTAAGAAACAAAGTCAAGTCTTCCACACAAAGGACAAACACAGAAACCAGGGATCCATTCCTTAATAGTCAGACTCAATAAAGTATGCCCTGTGTCCAAGATCACTCAAGTGGCATTGCCCCAATGTATCCTCGTCACACTGGTGGGATTGTATTGAGCCTGAAATAGCCGGTATGTTACTCAAAGAGATCAGGAGACACGAGTCAGCAGGTGAGGTGGAAATCATGGCGACCATCCATCTATAACCAACTACAGCAGCCACTCTGATCTGCCAGGGCATTCTAAACTTCCTATTATCCCATTACCACACACAGTGAATTCTAGACTAACCTTAATGAAATGGCCTGAATGAAAACATCTAAAAAATAATTTTGGTTAAGTTGTCCTTTAATACATACGAAAAAGTATCAAAGAAGATCTCTTCATTTTCTGCAGCTGAAGAAATTAAGAATTGCTAATTTATTGTGGGCTTTATTTGCAGTTTACTTTGGTAAACTTTGGGTATTTTCCAGGGTCTGAGAATGAGTGACTAAGAGGATTAATAAGGAAGAGTGAGTGAGTGAGTGAGTTGGGTTTAACACCGCTTTTAACAGTACTCCCGTTATATCATGGCGTGTCAGCTTAATGTGGGAGGAAAGCCCGAAGTGATGCAGGTCTCGGGTGTTTACCACTTCGGTGAAACCCACGAGCATGGGTATGGTGCTGACAAACCTAGAAACATAATCGGGGTGAACCGGGATTTGAACCAACAATCATAGGTTTCTGGCATGTCCAGGGGACGCAACTCTGCACAGTGAATCGCAGCGCCTTAGACGACTGGGCCTGATTAATGAGGATGACATTGTTAAAATTTTGCTGAAAGTGACATAATACCACACACACTCACTACAACAAACTAACATGGAGACATCACAACATTTAGTCAAAAGTCAAACATCTAAACTACGGTATTCTTCTCTACAACAAACATCAAAATGCCAAAACTTACAAGGGTAGACAGGTCATAAGGGATACAAGAGTGTGATAAAAATAAAATTCATGTATCACAATAAATAAGTTTATAAATAACTTCAAATGTTGCTTCTAACAGTAACAATTATCAAGACAGGGTATTAAAAATACTCAAGTGCACCCATGTAGGGAATCAAACCCCATATTCACTGTGAATTACAAACACTCTCACCACAGGGCTACCTAACCACCCCCTGAACACCCCCAGTGACAAAACAGATGGTAGATGTGACATTTCTGGCTGTGAGGTAACATCCTTAACACAAGCACAACACACTGAAGGAGGGAACTTTCTTAATGAGCATTTACTGAGAGAAATTTGTAGACCGTTACAGGTGAACTTTACCATGTGTCAGTGCGCAAATAGGTACGATGGTGGGCATGTTGGTATTTATCCTTCTTAAACAGTTCATTCACAGTACAATGACCTTTAAAGGGTTGGAGGGGATCTTTTTCAAAATAATGGGATAAAACAGTTAATCTAGATTAGTCTCAGGATGAGAACACTTTACTCACTTCCATGTTAGAGCCATGAAGATCTGGCTAGAATAGGTCTTCAGCAACCCATTCTTGCAGTAAAAGGTGGCTATGCTTGTTGTAAGAGGCGACTAACGGGATCGGGTGGTCAGGCTCACTGACTTGGTTCATGCATGGCATCGTATCCCAATTGCATGGATCGATGCTCATGATATCAATTACAGGATTGTCTGGTCCAGACTCGATTATTTACAGACCGCCGTCATATAGTTGGAATATTGCTGAGTGCGGTGTTAAACAAAAAAACAAACAAACAAACACTTGCTTGAAATCCATGTGCTTGAATATAGAATACTGAATAAGTCTTCCTTGATATTTAAGTTCAAGGTTTAAGTCAAATCCTCAAGGTAAAGTAAATTCAACCACTCATACAGCAATTGTGTTTGGTGGAGTCAAAGTAGAGTGAGTGAGTGAGTGAGTTGGGTTTAACATCGCTTTTAACAGTATTACAGTTATATCACGGCGTGTCAGCTTAATGTGGGAGGAAACCCCGAAGTGATGCAGGTCTCAGATGTTTACCACTTCGGTGAAACCCACGAGCACGGGTATGGTGCTGACAAACCTAGAAACATAATTGGGGCGAAACTGGGATTCGAACCCACAATCATTATATCCTGGCGTGCCCAAGGGATGTTACTCTGCACAGCGAATCGCGGCGCCTTAGACGACTAGGCCACCTGTGCCCCCGAGTCAAAGTAGACTAACGCTTAGTCTCATAAAACATATAATCTTGATAGAAACAAATACTTCCAGTTAGATTGAAAAGGAGCCCCCAGAAAGATGGGAATTTTAGAAGCTGGTTCATTTAGGGCTTGAGGCTAGATTCAAAATAAGGGGGATCCACAGGGCGATCCTCCTTCTTGAATTATTCAAACATCTGTCAATGAATGTTGCCCCAAAACAATATTTACAATTTTTTATTTGGACGCCAATCTTTTGAATTTCTGCTTTTATCCTTGTGTGTTGAGGTTTACAAATAATGCTGGAACTATTTAGTCAATGTAAGACAGTGACCATTGAACCTGATAACAATGCAGCACTGTAGTTCTCTAAATCACAGCTGATTTCGTTTCAGTGTTATCTTCTACATCCTGGGCTGGGCAAACATGAGTCAAGAAAACACTTTTCATTACGGGCGAATTGGGAATACATCATGAAATGCCAGACGTGTAATATGCCAATGTTAGAGGGAGAATAACCGGTCTTGATTATCTGTCGAAACAGATTCCATTGGGCATAAAAAGCAAAATAGCAGTTAAAATTATATGAATGGATCACTGAAAGTGAGTGAGTGAGTGAGTGAGTGAGTGAGTGAGTGAGTGTGATTGCCGCTTTCAGCAATATTTCAGCAATATCACGGCAGGGGAAACTGAAAAATGGGCTTCACACATTGTACCCATGTGAGGAATCGAAACTGAGTCTAAGGTATGACAAGCCAATGCTTTAACCACTAGGCTATCCCACCACCCTTAAAATCAGTGGTGACACTAGGTGTTCATAAAAAGGGTAAGTACGTCTAGCTTTTATCTAAATCCATTAGACTTCACCCCAGTCTTGAAAACTGTCAGATTGGTGGTGTATAAAATATTTCCATATTAAGGTACAGATAGACACTACACACAAGTATACACCAGAATGATTCAATGGATGAAAGGAGCACTTTTCATCTTTGGTTCCGCATCCAAATACAATTTCTTAAACAAATTTGGGATGGGTCTTAAACACGTAAAATCTACACGTCATTCTTTCACTGCAAACATTCAATACGTACTTCAACATTGCCAAGTTTTTAAATACTCAGTAAATGGCTAGACTCCTCCCCAACACACCTGCCTGCCAGTCCGAGTTTAAACAAACATCGTAACCCCTCCGTTAAACTGCATTATGCTGCATTAGGTCATACAAGTGGGTACAAATTTGCAGATCATGTGACGTTCAACTGCCGAGGACAAAGTAACAATGTCCAGAGGTGAAAAATTATACAAGTTTTGTTTGACAAGACTCTTAAAGGTGTAGGGTCAAATCACTGACTAAACATAGGGTTCGCATGGCTGTATTTCCAAAACAGATACAGACAAAGTTGTCTATGGCCATTGACCTCGAGTGTTATTTGTAAAATGTGGCGGCAACATTTCATTCAGTATTGTGTGATAAATATCCATGTTCCGTGTGGCATCTTGGCAATTCTGACCTTGACCTTCAGGGATGATGAGAGTAGTTGACATAATGTGTTTGAATGTGTCAATATTAATTTAAAAAAGAATACTATTATCAATATTAAACAACAAATAGGAGGCATATTTGCATTTTTAAAGGTCTATGTTATCTAAATTAATATTGTTTTTAAAAAGAAATTAGTTTTTTTTAAAGATCTCAAATACTACTAAAAAATAAGTTTCTAGTTCAATGTAGCAAGTATAATCAGCTGCATGAAAGCAGATTTTGTCAAATATACAAGCAGTGAGTCTCCCCAACAATTACTTAATAACTCAAAGCAACAGAGCTTTAATTTATACAATGCTCATGATGCTGGACCTATGCAAAAACACATCTATAGCGCTGTCATGGAGAGGTGAGGTGAGATGAAATGGGGTTAACATTGTGTCCAAGATTATTGCACTTATATAAGTGATGTGTGTGTGTGTGTCTGCTTGTACTAGTCCGGACTTATGCCAATTTATAGTGCTAGCACACTTAGATACCATACTGTAGTTTTACATGAATACACCACTCAGACACAGTATACTGACTCCGGGCCGACGAGTCCTTGTTTTAGCCCCTTAATGCGGAGCGCCAGTCAGGGTAAAAACAAGTACCATCTTTTAATGTCATTTGGTATGATGTGGCAGTGGATCGAACCCCCGACCTTTCGCTCTCCGGGCGGATGTCTACCACTAGAACATGGGAAGTGGTCGGTACCTGGTATAAAACAAATTATCAGGTAGGGATCGAACCCCGGACCTTCTGCCCCCTGGGCAGAGGCGGTCCTGCCATGAAGAGGAAGAGGTGTTGGTCAATATAAATGAAGCTAAGCATGACTGAAAGGGTTTTATGTCAAGTCAGCAATATTTCTTTCAAATCATTCATCAAGACGAATTTCAAAAATGTCAAAACCTACAATAAATCTCAACATATTCCAGTTCCTTGACAACGTCAATGAAATATGTATGACTTGGTGTCACAGATTAATACTGAAAAGCCTTCTTTCCTCCTTGTCTTCACTGAAATGTAAATCACATTTCTTAAAATCATAAAATGTTACAACTTGTTACTTTAAGAACCAACACTGCGAGTACTTTCATCACCAGGAAAATGACAAGGTGCACCTGACACAATGTCAATTACATGTTAAAAGCTTAAAGTGTCATACTCCTGTCTCTTGCACTATGTCATTGTGACAGACACCTGTCAATCAAATCATTTACAACATAATGTCAGTTTCAAGTTGTGTAGAAAATCTTACAAAATATTTACCCAAAAAGTTATTTATTTAGTTTTCTGACTACAGAGACATTCAGGCTGTGCCCTTAATTTAGTGGGCTTCTACACCATAGATAGTAAATGGTTAGATTTCATTTACATGTCAGGGAATAACTCAACAACCTAAAACAGTATTCCTTTTACTTCGACCAGTGCGATGAGTGGGTTAGCCAAGTAGTTAAAGCGTTCGCTCATCATGCTGAAGACCTTTGTTCGATTCCCCTCATGGGTACAATGAGTGAAGCACATATCTGGTGTCTAAATTGGCAATATTGCTGGAATATTGCTAAAAGAAGCATAAAACCATACTCTCATTCACTCATTCGACCGTTGCAGTGTTTGTAGAAACTGCTCATGACCCTTTAACACCAACCTCAGCAACAAAAGCAAACACTTCTTTTACTTTTACTAAATCTGGCGGATCCAGATCATGACTAAAATCCTAAGAAAAAGGTTGGTAATAGTTTTTAGGACATTTTGTTCAGCGAGCCAGGCTAGCTTTACTTCAAAAGTTTACAAATTGAAAAATTCACATATTTCTTATCACCAATTTTCAAATGAACTATATCATTGACATAGCCATTCAATAAGTTCAGAGTCCGAGGTCCAGATACTCATCGCCTCTAAATAAGCACATATCTGTGATAAGATCTCATTCAACAAGCAGGTGAAAATGACAGCCCCTGTTTGAAGTTCCAATGCTTATCTTAATGGTTTCAAGAGACTGATGGTCATATAACAACCCATAATTTGCAGCCATAAGTATTTGACCAGTTCCTTTATCTCTCAAAGAGATTCCTGCTAATAAATCCAGGTATTATCTCCTGGGAAATCTAGTGGTCAACAAGACCGACAGTAAAGGCTATCACAGAGCTACTCATAAACCTGCCACTGGTCAGTTCATATTAGCCCTGGCCACTGACAGACTCAAGACAGACACTTACCTAGTCTGGATATTCAGGCCTCCTGATAAACTGCAACTCTAAACCTGTAGACAACAGATTCTAAATACATTTAAATCCTGTGATTTGATTATGTACAGATTTTTAAAATCCATTTTTTTCTTAATTCTGTTTTTTTTCTCAGGAATGAAATTGAAATCAATCATTGAAATTTCAGGTTTTGAATAACTGCCACTACTCCCTAGTCTCATTCCTGCTAATGCTAAGTGTGTGTGGATCTACCACTGAGGAACTCTCCAAGAATCACGACATTGGGGTATTTATTAAAATGGAGTCCATATTTTTTTTAAAAAGATCATGTTCCTATTCCTCCCTACCTACTACATAAAATAATCCTATTGATCACACAATGTTGTCCTCAATAAAAATCTTATTTACACATTGTTCTCCTTCCTCCGTCATTTCTCAAATTTTCTTAGAATATATTTCTCACGCTTAAGGAATGCCAGACTTGACCAAAGTAATAAAACATGGCCTTGTGCATGGAGGCCTGCATATTTGGTCTATGTCTGCAGATTTTCACCATCATCACCCACCTAACAGTTTACACATAACCTCTAATGGCAGGAGCATAAAGAGCCTGTGAGCTGGTCTATGCCAGATTGGAAACCTAATTCACCATTCAAGACCAGATTTGCATGGTCATTTAGTGCTAAGATAGCTATCTGAAAGTGCTTGTCATACAAACAGACTGATTATGATGGCTTACAGATCATGTTAACATATTTAAATGAGAGTGATTAATCTTACAGACAGACACTCACTTGTAAATGCAAAGACAGTGTAATGTGTCTTGATATTAAGGAGCTAAGGTAGAGGTGAAGGCAAGTTTTGTGTTTTGGTTTGGGGTTGTGTTTTGAGAGCCGGATACAGTCGTGTATACTCATGCTCTTGGCTTCATCAAAATGGAAACTGCATTAAACAGAAGTCACTCAATCATTTGCGAGTTTCACAAAAATGGAAACTGTCTGCAACCTGCCTTTCCTCAGCTTTAAATTGACATGCTGTAATATTACCAGATAATGATTATAATTAAGTTACAGAAAACAAGACTATGACACCACCCATCACAATTAACAAACTCAAAATGACAATTACAAACTGTATGTGGTTTACATACACCCATAACCACATATATTCACTTTATTGAGACAGATGGTAAATATTCAGACTCATTCTTAAATAACTCTTTGAAAGTGAGAAGTGGGGACTTGTTTAACCTTGGATGCACCTGATGGCCTCTGTATTGAACATAACATAACTGGAAAGGAAATATGATTGCTGACTAATGGGCTGTAGTTCCAACAGGACCAGTGATCAGGAAGAATACACACTGTGTGATGGCTCAGCTCATTCAGTTAGGTCCATTCATGACAAGTGACACGATCAATAATTTCAGCCAGGAAGGCAACACTGTCTTGATCAAAGGTCCTTCATTTTTTCTGACCTATTTTCTTATCAAGCCTATTTACAGTGGCCACTCCTTTGCCCAAGTAATTTGAATTCTCATTCCATACCCTTTTGATATTGGTTTATTTAACGTTGAAGGGCAATATCTGTTTCACGGAATAAAACCGAAATTCAGTTGTCAAGTTTAAAGTTGGTAACCCCCAAAATGAAAGTGGTAAAATCCTTTTCATAAAACAAAAATCATAAGAAGTCTATATTATGATACCGACTATATTATGATCATGTGTTTATGAATTGATATTAAATAGTGATGATACAAGTTGTTCAGAAACCAAAAAACATCTTTACCAAATATGAGAAGATTATTTCACTTTTCAGCCTTCGATTATTAATGTTTTTGTTTGTTTGTTGTTGAAGGCCACACTCTGCAATATTTTAGCTATATGACTGCCAAAAAAATAATATCTGACCTTAACAGGAGACCAAAGGACTTATCTTTGTTTGTTTGTTTATTTGTTGTTTAACGCCGCACCAAACAATATTCCAGCTATGTGATGGCGGTCTGTAAATAATCAAGTCTGGACCAGACAATACAGTGATTGACATCATAAGCATCAATCTATGCAATTGGGATACAATGACATGTATCAGCCAAGTGAGCGAGTCTGAGTGGGTAATATATTAACAGTTCAATTTTGTGATATTCAATTATTATCGTGATATTAACTCATATTGTCCCAGGACAGTTTTGTTATTGTATAATATCTAAACATGGAGTTTTGATATATGCATGTGAATATTCTTTCACAGTTTCTTGTTTAATTTCTCTTATATGAATATTGATATATTTCTTAAGTCATTGATATGTTCAATTTGTTTCTGGTTATATACTTATTAATTCAAACTCTCCCATTCATCAAATACTTGTTTATTCATGTAAATTTTTATTTACTAACAATTCCAATATAATTACTAAATACTGCTTTCCTATCCAATAATTTATGATAAAAAAGCCTTAGCCACATGATGTCTTCTCACAATTAGATGCCTGTTGTGAGGAAAACAGTATCATGATTGTGTCCACCAAGGTCTGTCTACATGGCATTGTCCAGTTTACTGGTCACTATAGACACCAGACACTGTCCGGCCAGACTACCATGTGACCAGTGACCCTAAAATGACCCTTGGTCACTCTATCAAAGACCCTTTACTGCTCAGCAGACAGACAGGAAGTCATTGTTAGTGTTATGAATGACAAGATATTTCTTATGAATATGGATACACATATTTCCCAGGGGAAGGGCGATGGAGTCCTGTGGAGAATGTTATATTAATATTAAGTTTCTTTGTTAAAGGTGTGACTGGTTTACTAATGAGATTTTTTTTAAAGATGACCAGATGTTTTTTATCTCCCTTTCCGGATACTTGCAGTCTGAAGAAATGTAAAAAAATATTACAAAACAAAGATCCTGCTTTCCTAAAGATTTCTCAGGATGTATGAATGATATCATGATTATACTTTGGAATCACAATTTGGTTGAAGGATTCTTAATTTTTCATCATATTAACCAAAAAACTACTTGCACTTTGTAAACATTTCTGAAGCATTTCTGAGGATGGGTAAGCTTTTGGTGTAGATATATCATGAATAAATGAAAGCAAAATGGCAAAATTATGGTTCCAATTCCTACAATATGAATCATTATACAAAAATAATATTTATATGAAACATTTATGCCAGAGAAGAATCAGTCTCAATTATCTGCTGTGATAGATATCTTCATATGAAATCAGTAGACCTTTCCTAATTCTTAACTCTCTTAACTCTTAAGAAAAACGTCAATGACAATAATTTAACACCATTCAAAAGGTTATTATAGATGTATGAAATTTTTTCTTTGAAACCTGTTTTGCAACATGTTGGGACAGATCGGTATATGTCAATAAACTTGAAACAACTTACAGGTAACAGAATGTTTTCTGACGGGATGGGTGTGTAAGTGGGTGGGTGGGTGTCTGAGAGTGGGAATGAAGACCTATATATTCTCTACCCGGATCATGATGGGTCTAACAGGTTATATGTGGGTGAGAGAGTGGATTTTGTTAATGTTTGGGTGCGCCTTGGGTACAAAGAAAGGCTAGTGAGTGAGTGAGTGAGTGCATGTGTGAGTGAGTGAGTGAGTGAGTGAGTGAGTGAGTGAGTGAGTAGCTTGGGGCAAATACTGCTACTTCAGTTTTATAAAATGGCCTGTCAGTGTCATGTGGAATGAAAGCCTAGCTTTAGGCACAACTTGAAACATCCTGAAACATCTTGAAACAAATATATCCAATACAGCCCATGCAAGTTTATAACAGTCGGCAAGTCTAGATTTCTGCACACATCAAAATGAAGAGAGTATCTGTGTTCTTTTTCATTACATTTTATCAAGATAATCTAACAACTGTTTATTCTTTTTAAAATATCTTTATTTCAAAGACAAAATATTAAGTCTAGGTATAACTCTGAACAGCTCTAAGCCATTCGTGCCCTCAATGTTAGCATCACTCTGAAATCACAATTCATGAGTATGACACCATTAAAATTACAAAAGAATAGAAATATTGGTTCACCCCAGGTAAATGGTCACACATTTCAAATATTCACATAATATCTACACAACATGAAGCTTTAATGTTATAGGAAAAACAAATTTTATGTTCCAGATTCGTTCCCTATTAAAACACATAAGCAGTAAAACAATTTTCCTTTTCAAAGGTCCTATAACATTCTAGCGTAGCAATAGCAAATATTAAGTTCTCATCTGTATTAAATAACAAAATACATGCCCAAACTATAGCGACCATTAAATCAAAGCACAAACTGAAGCTTGCGTTTAACTCAGCAGGAAATGGCAATAAAACTGGCATCAACAATACAAGGACCAATCCAGTAATCCTGCATGAAGAATGTAGTGGTCACTACAATGCTGGACAGGTGGACAAACTGACAGTGAGCCATTGACCACACACCTTGATGTCGGACAGCCCCTAGATCCTGCCCATGAAACACAGAAGGAAGGGCTTTGGATGGAAAACAAAGAGGTGGGGTTGCGTTGAGAGTCAAGGGGTTAATTTGGTGCAAGAAGGAGTGACCCCTTATTACAGGACAATCACTGGACATCTGGATTGTTCTGTGAAGACAGTGGGCTGGGCAGTAACAGCGACTGTGTGGTCATTTGACTGTTCATGAGGGGATTACATGGAATTTGGGAAATCTGTTGGGTTGTATGCTTCATGGCTTTATAGGGAATACAACGAGAGGGCAACACGTTGGCAACCTGTTCCTGAATTCGAAGATCAACATAAAATAGGAAAACTTTGAACCTAAATCCTAATCCACTGATCTAACTACCCTGGTTAAACCATAAATCATCTATAAAAATGTATTCAAATGTAAACAAAATATCAAGGTTGAATGGCTTGATTTAGCTATATAAACCATGAACCAGTGCAACCTATTATTAAAACTGCAACCTAATATTTATTTCTACATACACCAACACATGTAAAACACATTCAGTTTGTGTCTGACTAACCCTTTCTATTCCACACAACAAGGATCTTTGAACACAGTGAATACCTCTAGCTGTATCTACCATACTACATCATTAATCACTGTTATGTGTAATTTGTCATCCTTTCTTGGGTTTGACATCATCAAACTGTGTGTACGTCAAGACTGTGTGCACATCCTATTATGTTTTACAGCAATATTTATGTAAAATCATGACAGTCATTATTCAGTTTATGCATCTATGTTTCATCACTGATAAATTTATGGGACAAACGTGCAAACTTATTTTGTCTGGCGCCACTAGGTTTTCAAGCACCTGGTGCAAGTTAAATGAACTTCCTTAAATCAAGGCCTAGTTTGTTTTGAGTGATTGGTACCAAGCTGCACTAAGCTAAACATACCATTGAAACACCATCTTACAAGATACCGGTAACCGTTTTCTTAATGTTAGTAAGTGAATTTGGCCTCAACATATCGATACAATTCTGCAGTGTTTGTGGAATTTTCTTGATTCCACATTGAAAACAGCAGAAGAGGAATGTTTGTTTTTTAAGAAATTAATTTTTTTTTAATTTTAAACAAATGTTTTTATTGACTAAGTGTTAGTCTATGACTTACACTTATATGGCCTTAACATCTCTATTCAACCATCATGAACACAGAGGATTTAAACATAAACATTACTCCTAAAATGAGTATCTTCCATCGTTTCAATAAAAACGACTTGAAACTCATTCAAATAAAAGATTATTACCTAAAGATATTGTAAAAGTGAATGAATTTCTAGGGCACATACACTGGTCCTACTGAAGAGTCCTACAGGGGTTAGAAGAATGGGCTTCCCAGAGTAACAGAAAACAACCAGCAAACTCACACCTGAACATCATAACCCTTTACCAACACACACATCCCAATCCATACACCACTTCCTTTGAACTGAATACTGTTAATGGAAAAAAGTGAACTTTAAAGTTTTTCAAAGCTGTCTGCTTATGTAGGTCACAGTGTATGATAGAAGGACAACTTGATATAAACATGTATGGGAATACAAAAGCTTTGCAATGACAGCAGATTTCTGGGTCAATGAATGAGTATTGTCGTTGAATTGGCCTGGGTGAAGGTCTTGCTAAGGTAACTATGACATAGGACACCACTGCTAACACATTAAAGCGAAATGTGAATAACTGTCCCTCCTTTTGAAAAATTCATTTACACTTATCCAGAAACTGAAATTCATATAGGAGATGTGTTGTCATGGATGATACACTTTGAAACTATTCAGGAGAGTTTTATTGAATGCTGTAAACCTGCCAGCTTGACATGTTTGTATTGTACCTTGTGTGACCTGGGAGGGATATAAACTCTTTCAAAATATTAAAGGTACAGGTATATAATTTGTTAACATCATTTCTTCTTTTGGAGCTGGTTCAACTGTTCAAGCATAGATGCAGTGATAGTGCTACAAAATGATATCTTTCCTTTATGATTTGAATTCTAGGGATCTACCAACATGTTTGTCGTGACACAAATCTGTTCATGGAGTACATAATTTTCACACTTGTTTAAAGGTAGAATTACAACTGGTTTTTTTTCAGGTATGTGAGAGCGCGAGTGTAGTATTTTTCGTCTTGTAACAATATTCAATCATTTACAGCTGGGGACATAAATGGCTTCATACATTGTACATATATGGAATCAAACCTAGACTTTCAGCAGGATGGGCAATCACTCGAACCACTTGGTTCTTCACTACTCGATCCTCAAATGAGTGGAGTGAGTGAGTATGGTTTTACACCGCTTTTTTAGTAATATTCCAGCAATATCATGGCAGGGGACACCAGAAATGGGCTACACACACTGTACCCATGTCGGGAATCGAACCCGGGTCTTCCGCGTGATGAGCTTACGCTTTAATCACTAAGCTACCCGACTGCTCCACTCCTCAAACAGGAATTACTAATCCAAAATTATTTACAGAACCATTTATGTAATAATAAACATGCATAAGCCCATAATGCCATCAAGCTCATTTCACCAATAGTATATTTAAAGGAGCACCAGTTTCAAAACAAAATAGCATTCCTTGCAGATTTGAATCAAGTCGTTGAAGCACCACTTATTACTTTACTACCTCCATTTTTATGATTTGGACCAATGTGACAGTTTTTGTCTGTTTGTTGTGACGGCAGTTTGTAAAACATCTAGTGACTGACATCATGAGCATCAATCTGTAGACGCAATTGGGACAAAATGACTGCATCTTCACAGAGCTCAAAGTGACAGTTATTTATTACCCTAATTACAGAGAGACAACTTCTATGTTTCACACAGTGCATTAATCATAATATCATAACCTAGACTGAACATGGGCAACTGACCATGGAGCAGATTCCCCCTTTAATCCACATACTTGACTGACACTGTCGAATCATTGCCAACCTGATTATTTTATACATTTCAATAATCACTGATCACCAGAAAATAAAGTGTCAGCCCTGTCCCTTGCATTTGTCTCCATGACGACACAGACATCTACCATGACGACATGGAGATCTACCGTGACGACACAGACATCTACCACAAGTTGTCAGGTAGGAATCACCAAGACTGTCAACACAATTAAGATTGATGTTCTTGAGGAACACTTGGTTTTAACCACAATGAGGTGGGGCCACTATAGTACCGGGTAAGAGGAATGTTTCTTTAACTCTTTAAAGAAGTATACATACGTGGAGATCTAGAAGATAGGGTTCATCAATGAAGACGAGGTACTCCCTTAATGTCAAGCCTTGGAACAAGTCAGTGTATAGGAGAGTGTACTAGACTACTATTTAGTCTATGAAATCTTATATTACACAATATCCTTCTTGACTCTAAAAATGAAAAAAAAAATTCCCTATATCAGTATATAGAGCTAGCTAGAGCTGGCTAGACTTGCTTTTGTATGCATTTCTAGATTTTTTATTTTTTTTCATAAAATAAACATATTCCACAGTCATGGTGCAGGACTAGAGAGCGTCCCAGAAAGGTAGACTAACATTTCACTGTTGTTGTTGCTTTGAATGAGGTCACCTTCTGCCTCAGCAATTTCAGCTAACCTGTCCCTCTTTGGGACATATTGTTCCCAAAATAAACTCATAAATACAGTTAAAGATAATTAAACTATAAAGAAAGACTATAGTCTCTTAATTTCACAAGAGCTGAAAATTAGATGAGTATAGGCTGCTAGAGCTGAGAAGATGAGTTTAGGCTAACAGAGCTGGGAAGGGGTGAATATAGGCTAACAGAGCTGGGAAGGGGTGACTGTAGGCTGCTAGAGCTGAGAAGGGGTGCGAATAGGCTGCTAGAGCTGAGAAGGGTTATGTATAGGCTGCTGGAGCTGAGAAGGGGTGCGTATAGGCTGCTAGAGCTGAAAATTAGATGAGTATAGGCTGCTAGAGCTGAGAAGGGGTGAGTATAGGCTAACAGAACTGGGAAGGGGTGAGTATAGGCTGCTAGAGCTAAGAAGGGGTGCGTATAGGCTGCTAGAGCTGAGAAGGGGAACAGAATAAAATGGGGATGATTGATTTATTAAATATAATAAATATACCGGTATGCCTTGGGGTCTGTAAGAGAGACTATAAGTGTTTGCCACAAGTCCTGCCTAAGGTAGACTTAGAAACCTTGAGCATATGGTCCACGAGGCCACACTGGATTAATGATAAGATTTCCATTCATCATAAGGAACGTGAGGTGTAAAGCATTTCATTTCTAATAGGGATGGTGGGGTAGCCTAGTGGTTAAAGTGTTCAAAGATCCGAGTTTGATTCCCCACATGGGTACAATGGGTGAATACCATTTCTTGTGTCCTTTACTGAAATATTGCTGGAATTGGGCTAGAAGCAGCATAAAACCATACTCACACATTTGTCATATTTCATTTGATAATGCATTTAGTGGATCTTTTAAGTTTTCCATATTAAAATTTCTATGCAGATCTAGTCTTGCTACCTCAGGCATTGAATATTATCAGTTTGAATGAGTGAGGGGGATAGAGAGGCATCTCTGGATAGACACATCTAGCATCTGATCTACAATGAGGTGTCAGTAGACTCCACATACATGCTACAGAAACACAGTTTAAAGCTCTGTGACACACTGAGAGCACCACATATTGTGCGTACTGTCTCTCAACTGTCTGTACACCCACACTGCCAGATCAAAGTGCAATGTCTCCTTGATTTACACTCCGCAAGTCCTCACAATACTCTCAACAGAAGGTATAATATTTAAAAATACTGAATATAAATAAATATACCCCAACCATAACGCACAAGACATTGATAAGCCCTGAATGTAAGATAGAAATACTTGACTATGCTGTGAATATAAAGTAGCTCAGCTCCATATACCCTGAATACAAAGTGTCCAATACACTGGTTCATAGCGAAAGGTACTACTGCGACATCTCTGACAGGAGACTATCCCCGATCAATATCTAGAGGAACAGACCTGTTTCACTGTTAACCTACAGTTATATATGTGTCTTTTCAATATGTCAAGGTGTATGTAAAAAGCAAGTAATCAGACTGTGTGGGGTAAATGTGTAGCCTGAATTAAAGGGAGATAGTCTGACTGTCTCCGGTAAATGTATATCCTGAATTAAAAGGGAGTCTATGTGGGGTCTATGTGGGGTAAATGTATATCCTGAATTAAAGGGAGGTACTCTATATCGGGAATTAAAGGGAGGTACTCCATATCGGGAATTAAATGGAGGTACTCCATATCGGGAATTAAAGGGAGGTACTCTATATTGGGAATTAAATGGAGGTACTCCATATCGGGAATTAAAGGGAGGTACTCTATATCGGGAATTAAAGGGAGGTACTCTATATCAGGAATTAAAGGGAGGTACTCTATATCGGGAATTAAATGGAAGTACTCTATATCGGGAATTAAAGGGAGGTACTCTATATCGGGAATTAAATGGAGGTAGTCGAGCTATATTGGAAAAATGTGGGGTAAATGTATATCTTGAATTAAAGGGAGGTACTCTATATCGGGAATTAAATGGAGGTAGTCGAGCTATATCGGAAAAATGTGGGGTAAATGTATATCCTGAATTAAAGGGAGGTACTCTATATCGGGAATTAAATGGAGGTAGTCGAGCTATATCGGGAAAATGTGGGGTAAATGTATATCCTGAATTAAAGGGAGGTACTCTATATCGGGAAAATGTATATCCTGAATTAACGGGAGGTAGACTACGTGGGGTAAATGTATATCCTCAATTAAATGGAAGTACACTATATCAGGAAAATGTATATCCTGAATTAAAGGGAGGTAGTCGGGCTACGCGGGGTAAATGTATATCCTAAAAAAAGAGAAAAAAAATATATAGAAACACTTCTTTTTTTATTCCAACAAAATGCAAACTTTTCCCCCACCTAACAGACGTTGATCTTTCACAAACAAATCTGTTAACAAAGAAAACAAAATAAGTTTGACTTTATGCCAATTTGAGCAAGATATACAGCTACAACAGGGAAACGTTCATTGTCAAACACACATTGAAAATATATGAAATGCATAATGTTTTTTCCAGACTCATTTCACCTCATTCTAAACTGACATGAAATTTTTAATTTCTCCTTGCATTAATTCCACACTACTTTCCTATTTCTATGCTTAAACATGAGACATTTTCATAACTCAAGTTCAACCATTTAGCATATTTCAGCCATTCATCATAACATATATTATGATACATGTAAGCACGTTATGACTCTCGGTAACCCACATAATCCACGCCTGCTCAATCAACAATGACTTATGAATGATAATCACGTGACAGTCCCAACATCAGAGGTATGTTACGACTGCCCCTGTCACACAGTAAGCTGCTGCCGACATCAGCTGGGGAACATTAATACTCTTACAGAGCTTACTTATGCCTCTTAAGAGACGTTGTCAACATTATAGCAGTGAAATTAACAACGTGGCCTCTGAAATAGACATGACATTCATAACATGTCTCTTGCCATGTACTCACAAGGAGGTGAAATAGACAAGTATGGAGATATTTCATTAATATTGCTGTGATGGAATGTTAGGAACCTGTTTGAAAAGACTTATGTTGATTTCTGAACTAGAATGAGGTTTTCAGCATTAGTTATTGCCATGAGAATTCATAAAAAAATGTGTGAAAGATAAACATTTTGTCACCCAGTCTATAATAAAATAAACCCACCTTAATACATCAAAAACATCAAAAGAATTAAAAAAATGCCAACTCATGATATTTTTTCATTAGAAATGACAGAAAATATTATTTAATTCCATTAATCAAAACATGAAAATATTATTTTAGTGATGTGGCAAAAAGGTGCTCTTATTTTCACATTTATGTTCTGACATCAAACATGAAACGCAATTTGTCGTGGTTTAATATTTTTGTACCTGAGGTACCATTGCTTGTCTTTAATTCATGCAGTGCTTTGTAGCCCTGCGTGATCCTTTGTGTGCTGTCAACACCTCCTTAGAGCTTGTCATATCTGACATGAATGGATGTACATAGCGGACATCAAAGGATGGTATGTAATATTAGGTAGTGCATTTTATGCCTGCTTACCTGCAAAATATCGTTTAGGATATTTTCACAATTTCGTAAATCTTAAGGTTACAGGTGAAACTTGAGTTCAATTTCATGGAGATTTTTTCAGAGTTGAATGACTTCTTAAGTAATGCTCTAAATTGGAAAAGAGATTGAGTATAAATTTCAATTATCTCGGTAACATGTTTCTACCTTTAAATAAAAAATGCCAAAACTCTTTGAAGGCATATTTCTGTTTTAACTTGCATTTTCAATGAATATATTTTTGAAATACATTCAAATACATTTTGTTTAGTTTTGCATCGGGGTTATCAGACTTTAAAATCAATAATAGGACCTTAGACTTTGTAAGTAAGACAATTTAATGAAGCATACATATGTAAAATCAAATGATAGTGTGAGTTTGCAAAATCCACATCGTAAACGTAATAAACGTATTCCAGCTTTGAGCAGGTGTGAACACCCAGAAGGAAAGTAGCTTCCCTGAGTCTGTACCTAGCAGTGAAACAGATGACGTAAATAGCAGGTGGGGGAGCCACCTGTTTGGGAGAAGACGGAACTTGCTTATGGTGTGTAAATATCAAACAGACGCTGCTTCACTTCTCTCAGGATTGCACAGATTGAAGCAATTCTTGTGGAAATCGGTTAAATGGTTGAAGATAGTTTGCATTTTTTGCTTCCAACCTTACGTTGACAGTCAGTTTAAATATCTCAGTGCCACAACGTTGTTGAAATATTAGATGGTTAAAAAACTATTTTGGTTTGAGACAACGAATTTGCTCATTTAATTCTCAAATGTTATTTGTTTCATAGAGTTTCACAATGCAGGATATCAGTGAACACCTGGTGTCAGTGTCAGTATCTATGTGGGTGCATTTATTGGATTTTGTCATTTTTTCAATGAACTTTTACTTGGGATATAGACAACTCAGATGCCCTTCTTTGCAATGGTGCTTGAGTCACTGGTGACGTGGATACTCTCTACTCAGACTAAGAGGGTAAATTTCCAAGCTGTCATAGTTCTTTGCATGATGCCTTATAAACTATTCATCAATTGTTTCATCAACTATTCAATTTAAGCAGTAATTCTACACCACCATACTCTTTTCATGATCTTTTGGGTTGGTCCCAAAATTATACTACTCAAAAGAAATTGAAGAACACCTGATTCTTTCATATTACTATAGTTAACCGGTCATGCAGTGAGATTAACTGTAGTAATATGAAAGAATTGGCCATGACATATTAACTGTAGTATTATGAAAGAATTGGCCATGACATATTAACTGTAGTAATATGAAAGAATTGGCCATGACATATTAACTGTAGTATTATGAAAGAATTGGCCATGACATATTAACTGTAGTAATATGAAAGAATTGGCCATGACAGATTAACTGTAGTAATATGAAAGAATCGGCCATGACATATTAACTGTAGTAATATGAAAGAATTGGCCATGACAGATTAACTGTAGTAATATGAAAGAATCGGCCATGACAGATTACCTGTAGTAATATGAAAGAATCGGCCAAGACAGATTAACTGTAGTAATATGAAAGAATCGGCCATGACAGATTACCTGTAGTAATATGAAAGAATTGGCCATGATAAATTAACTGTAGTAATATGAAAGAATTGGCCATGACATATTAACTGTAGTAATATGAAAGAATCGGCCGTGACAAATGTTTTAGGAAGCATTAATACATCAAATTTGAATTTTGAAAACATTTCAGATTGTATATAATATAACACAATCTAAAAGCAAAACATTTCAAATTCATCTTTTTCATTCATAGAAACCATTCATGTAGTTTCATTTGTGGAGATTATCTGACAAAGTCCCCTGAACCCCTTCGTGGACTGAATGTAGATATCTACAACATGAATGACAGGTGAATAGCCGACACAGCGAAATTGGCGATGCAGCATAGGGTATGGTTACTGACTGAACCCATAATCTCAGTGCAAACTGCTGAGCCAGCACATTGTCAGCTGAACTATATGACAATATATTTCCTGTTCAACATTTGAAATAACCATGAATATATTTTATTGTAATTAACATTTTATTTTCAGAACCCCTGCTGGAACATAAGAAACTAATCCACTCAGTAAAGAGAGGTCTTGGTACTATGGGTCCGATGATCAAAGATTAACAGCTGTGAACATATAGAACCGGATCTGAAATTGATGTGGATTTAACATTGACTTGGGTCTGAAACTGACATACAGCAGAAGAAAACAAACAATTGGTCCATGTTAGTTAAGTTGGTGGCATAAAGTTAACAGCTGGGAGGACATTTGTAGTATATGATTGAACAAACTATTGAGTGAGTTGACAGTACTTCCAGCAGGTGCTTGGAGTGATGACCATACAACTAGGTACCAGTCATGTGCTGGCTGCACTAGTGTAACGTCATACCCTTACAGATTGATCTGCCAGAAGTGAGTCAAAAACTGAAATTCTATATTTCATGTCAAAATGACAGGAAGGGAAGGAAGTCTTACATTTATCTAGCATAAAAAATGTGTCTTTTCTTCAAAATGTGTGACAATTGATAACATTAGCTTTAAAATTTCTCTTTAGCAGAAACATGTTACAGGGGTATCTAAATATCAGGTACAACATTCCAGCAATACGGTACAATCCTTATAGTACACTGGGTCAGAAGTGCAATTTCTGTATATATATTTACAACTTCATAGAAAGTCCACACAATTAAAATATTAATTAAAAATAATATTTCTCATTCATGATTCACACCTGGAAGCTGTGAGTTCAAAAGAATTTCAACTGGCACTTGAGATGCTTGTTTGTGTGAGAATCAACACTATGTCCATAGCAGCATGACAAAGTCGACTCCTGATGGCCCTGGCCAGTGGTCATCCATCAAGCACTCCAGTGGAGGGTCCAGTTGCCTCCAGCCATGCCTAGCCGACCAAACACTCATTGGACACTCAGTGACCATCAGCAAACACAATCAGTATATCACAGGTAGACACTAACGCCTTGCTATCTTGACCCCACAGAAGGGTCAACCAAACACTTGCTTAAGTGGTTCCCCATTATGGTGACATCGTTCTAGGTTGTGACATTTTACTACCACTCATTGCCAGCATTTCATATTTGTTACAGCCGTACCATTAAGGATGTGACAGTTGTACAAAGAATGAGTGAGTGCATGAGGTCTTAAAGAATCTCTGCCATTATTACAGATTTCTTGTATCTGAATACTTCTCTACAGTCCATATTCTGGTCTGCATGGACAAACAATTCGTGACACAGGCCATGTGATGCGGTAAAAGACATCACAACCTATCTGCATCCACTTGACTCGGTCAGTAACAAGCTGGTATCAGGAGATACAGACTTCGTATACTTATCAAGATGTACAATGACATATAAACTGTGGGTACATCTACATTCTAGATCACCCAACTATGACCTTGACTGTATCCATTTTGTCCTTTAGTGGGTTTTTTGGCCCGTGATCACCAAATCGAGAAAGGAAAGACGTATTCAGCTGCCATTTTGACCAGTCCAAACCCGATATTGCTAGAATATGCTCACGTCTGTGTAAGACTAGACTGACTCACTCTCTCAGTCTCAATACATCTGTGTTTTACTCTGTGACAGCTTTCTAATCTGTAATATAAATATCTATACAATATCAACAATATCATATCTGCACAGGGGTCCGGAAAATTTAAAATCCCAATCGGATATTTGCATTTAGGCCACGCCCCCTTCAAATAGCGTATTTTAGTACGACTTTTCACACACATTACAAGTTGTTACATATTTATAATATGATGAATTATGAATTGTTTAAATTTGAATTGTTTAATTCACCAGACAATTAATAACAAATGATATCATTTTAGAATTACATGGAATTTATACGTTTATTTCTGTTATAATAACAATCTGTTAACGTAGTGAACAGTCTAATTAATATTCATGAGTTGTATCTGCTCAAGTGTATGCGTTGTAACATTTGGACCGAGACTATATCCCATATTTGGTTATCATGTGACCTCACTGGAAAAGTGTTTTTTTAAACTAGAGATTTCTTAAAAAACAAGACAGATAATATAAGCAATAGTTATTTGAATACTTTTTTTTACATCTGTACTTAATTATTGACCATAAACAAAATATGATATCGATCGTCACAGAAAACAAAATGGCGGTCAATCAAGATTCATTACACGACTAGATAATCTGCACGCTTTAAGTTTTCGTCAAAATCTGTTTAAATCAACTAACACTTTTCTCCAACTTTTCATCTATCCTTCCAGTAAAAGGCTAACAGATGATTGTTAATGCAAAGGCCAATAGAAATCACTTTCACAAAACGAAACCACCGAGCAAACATGAAACTCTATAATGACAAAATGAATATGTTTACTTTAGTGATAGCCCTATAGAGCACCATGTCATTCTCAAGATGGATAGTCAAAGAAATCTGCTGACTCGGATTGCTTTCCCATTTACATTTCCATACATTTCAGTTGGTCTATGGAGGAGATACCCCAAGAAGTACTTTTCTTAAAGATCAAGTTTTTTCAGCGTACTCTTTCAATGACCTTTTTTACCCCTGAAGGTGACATCAGTTAAGGCCTGTGACTAGTAACAATGTATGGGAATTCATGTGTCTATCCTTGTAAGCGAAATGATGATCGTAGAATTACCTGACAGCCACCTGTTGGGAATTTCTGGTGTTTTTTCACAAAAGCTGGACAGAGACTTTTGTGCTTGGTTTGATAACCATGACTCAGAGAAAATGACTGATGAGTAAAAAATTGTAAGCGATATTGCAAAAAAGACTATAATATAGCAATTATCCTTGAAGGCCACAGTTGAATAATTCTCTGCTTTTCTGTGATCATTGATGTCTGGGTACGTTCCATTTTAAAATCGCTGCCTTGCTCGAAGTCTGACCAGAGTTATCTGACAGCCTGTTTGGAGTGGCCATGAGTGAATGAGTGAGACAGTTGAGTTTAACGCCACTCTTAACACTATTACAGTTATATCGCGGCATGTCAGCTTATTGTGGGAGGACAGCCCGAAGTGATGCAGGTCTCTGACGTTTACCACTTCGGTGAAATCCACGAGCAGGGGTATGGTGCTGACAAACCTAGAAACATAATCGAGGCGAACCAGGATTCGAACCCACAATCATAGGTATCTGGCGTGCCCAAGGGACGCAACTCTGCACAGAAAATTGCAGTGCCTTAGACGACTGGGCCACTCATGCCCCCTGGAGTGGCCATGAAAGTTGAAGCAAGTCGAGCGAATGATGAGCCTTGTCATGGTAATCCTGGCCAACTTGTTCATCACTTTTTAGGTTTCTGGATTTAACGTGTTTAAATATTTGCCTGCGTGAGTCATTTATTAACAAATGCCAAATAATTCATGTCGTTTTAGGTTATTGACATATGCAAGTACCAGACAGACTCGTGGGATCTAATATACTGGCTGGATAAATGTTTGTTTATGTTCCCTGTGTAAATTGTTCAAACTTTGAATTTTACCATATACCCACCACTCAACCTTATCACTACATCAGCAGGTGTTTTGGGAGACTCGGTGAATAGTGTCGGTGGTACAGATCCACCAAACGCAAGTACATGCTATGTGGGGCAATTAGCTGTAGGTTTTGCCCTCACAAAGGGACTCGAACTGATGTAATTTTAATTATTTTGCGCAAATGCTTTTTCTGAAATGTCAGCACAATTCATATATAATGAACATATGGTCACATGGTCTTTCAATTTCATTTGATAACACACATAACTTGTACAAAACACAAACCAAATTATTCTTCCAAATCTGAGCACTTTTATATATCAATTCAACTTAAATTAATTTTGACTGATGACTGTGAACTAACAGAATTACGAATTAAATGCAACAACAATAGCATGACACTATTTTAATGGTTTAACAGCAAGTCTCTCAGATGAGTTTAATTTGATTGGATGGCTAGTTTACATAATGTCATTTTAGTAAGACAATTCTAGAAACATAATTGGGGATTCAAACTGATGATCATTGGACTCAGCATGACACCAGTGCCACAGGCTAATTTGCATAGCACATGACCGAACTTTTCTCTTGTTTGTTAACAAGCGCACTTATTCCAAAATCAGAACAGACTCGCCCCATGTAAGCCTTTCGGTGCACTTTACGTATTGTTTTCCATAATTATATAGATTTGCTACTACAACTGCAACAGTGAGGTGCATGATAAGATATCTTTACACATCAAGTGACCGTCACTATCTCTCCATAGGGCTTCAATGACAGCCCGTTGAGCCATACAACTAATGGATAAATACGTAAATGGAAATAGTTTTTCACATTTTTTTATATGTTTCTAAATTAAAGTTAACCAGTCTATGACATATGTTTATCTAAACATATAGAAATAAATAAAAAAGGAATGAAACAGATGAACGGACTGTAAGATGTGACGAATCATCACATGGCGCTGGCCTGTGACACAGGTACTATGTTGGCCGCACAGAACTCTGGGTAGGAAACTGGACTGAGCCACCTGTACTCACTCATGGCGAAGGAATTACATAATTAATTCACGCGGGACCGATAATCTACACTTCCTTGTGATCCGGGATTTATTTTCTCAATCCTTAATACCACGCATTTTGTCACAACAATGATAGCTGAATTCCACTACCAACATGATACGTATTGTATAATGTCATTGACAAAATTTCCCAGGAGACTTGCTGCTCTATTTCACTCTGACAATGTCCTCCTAAACATAAGACCAGGTATGTCCCATCTGAGCCCCGACAGACTACCGACATGATCCATCGCAATGTAAAGCTGGTGCACGTACGCTGTCATATGACAGGTCTCTATAAAAGACACCACAAAAATGTTGTTGGGTCAGGTATAAAACTTTGACATAAATCATGGTATTGCTGTCAAACAAAAGATGACATATCACCTTACTTTGTATTCCTGACAATATTCTCCACACAACTGGATATCTTCAAATCTTCATCAAATATCTTATTTCTTGGCGTCCTTCAGGTAGAACATGTTTCTGGTCATGTATTCTTTTTAGACAAATTTGCAAGTTTATCATTATTGCCTTTTCAAAGGCATATCAATGAGTGTAATTAATTTAAGTTATTAAATTAATCCAAGGCTATGAGTCTTAGCCAGGTCATTCAACCTCTTTTAAGGAGATGTTTATTAATTCTTCACTGAAGGAGAGAGTAAACATTTCACTATGCGAATATCAAGCACGGGAAGTTGCGTGTGTGCCCTATCTAACATTAAGTAGGATTTCTTGTTAAGTACATTAAATCTGTATGCTGTATTATAAGCATGAATTATGAACATGATGAATTACCGCCTAAGTAGTCCGTGTTACGTGTTTGTTTAGACATTTATCTCGGACATTGCATGTTGGGTATTATGTTGAAAGCCTGAGTCAGCAGGATCTCCTACTAGACATGTTTATGTGAAAATTTATGATCATTCATTGCAGCCTCCATAGAAACATAAATTTGAACAGATTCTGATATGGAATATTCCAAAGTCGTACATACAGTGTTATATATTCCATGTACACCTCATATGTACTGCCAAGGAAATTGTTATGAGTGTGTGAGTGAGTGAGTGAGTGAGTGAGTGAGTGAGTGAGTGAGTGAGTATGGTTTTACGTCGCTTTTAGCAATATTCCAGCAATATCACTGCGGGGGATACCAGAAATGGGCTTCACACATTGTACCCATGTCGGGAATCGAACCCGAGTCTTTGGCGTGACGAGCGAACGCTTTAACCACTAGGCTACCCGACCGCCCCGAAATTGTTATGAACAACTTCTTAATATTATACATACTCAATGTTTCAGGGCTACTTCTTCCTACTCAGTTGTACTCTTTATGTAAATATGCATCAATGACTAGAACTCTATTGCCACACTCAGCAATATTCCAGCCATATGACAGCGTTCTGGTCCAGACAATCCTGTCATTGACATCATGAGCATCAATCCACGCAATTGGGATTCGATTACAAACATATACCAAGTCAGCAAATCTGACCACATGATCCCGTTAGTTGCCTCTTGCGCCAAGCATAGTCACCTTTTACGGCAAGCATGGGTTGCTGAAGACCTATTCTACCCCAGATCTTCATGGGTCTAGTGGCTATTGTACTCCAAGTCATCATTAGAATCCTTACCAGGATATACTTAAAGTATTGCTGACTATGACCAAAACAACATTCACTCTCTGATTACCAAAATTAGCCACCGGTTAACATGTTTTTTCACTTAATGTATCCCTGATGACATGTGGTTTATAAGATATTTTTTTTTTTAAAAACATACACAAGTTGAACAAAAACGTGAATAAAAATGCTATCTAAATGATTTTAACTATCACAAAGCATTTTTATCCTTACTACAGACAAAGCTTTCTTTATGAACATCTTAGAATTTTACAACCTCATTGACACAGATAAGAATTTTTATTACATTTTTTAGCTTACTATGTGCCATAAGGTCAAACTGTAATCCCCCTTCAAGAATATCTCATGTCGTCTCGCTTCATACACTTATCATATGGCACTGTTAAACAGCTTCCATTCTTTCTATTACATTCCTTCTTCCCACAACAGATCCAATACCTTATTTCCTCAAATAAAATCCACACCTTAGCTCTAGTCGAATGTGAAATGTCATCACTCTGACTGACCATACTCATGAACAGGTATTAAATTTAAGATTTTCAGTCTTTGCGTACAGTGGAGCAAGAAAATATTGTTCATGTGATGCTGGGGGCAAGGCTTGGGGAGTTTGTTACCAAGGCTGAAACAGAGATGAAAATCTAACAATTGAATGAGTGAGTGAATAAGTAAGCATACTTCTTCTTCCAATATATATTATTTCCACAATATATCAGCAGGGGCCACACTGTACTGATGGGAATTCAAATGGGGATCCTGGGTGTAGTGAGGGAACTCTTTAATGACGAGGTTACTCCACCATGGTGATCAGACACTTCTTTGTAGTCAATGGGGGCACGGGTGGCCCAGTCGTCTAAGGCGCCGCAATTCGCTGTGCAGAGTTGCGTCCCTTGGGCACGCCAGAAACCTATGATTGTGGGTTCGAATCCCGGTTCGCCCGATTATGTTTCTAGGTTTGTCAGCACCATACCTGAGCTCGTGGGTTTCACCGAAGTGGTAAACGTCTGAGACATGCATCACTTTGGGCTTTCCTCCCACATTAAGCTGACACGCCGCGATATAACTGGAATACTGTTAAAAGCGGTGTTAAACCCAACTCACTCACTCACTCACTCTTTGTAGTCAACATTTCCATACATAGCTGCAAGATCAGTTATTCAGCATAAAGAAAAGCTACTCACTCACTCTCTCTAGTCATGATACATTGTCAGCCAATATGTGCTTCAATCGTTGCACACAAAAAGCAAACAATACTTGCAGTACAGTGAAAACATGTTTAACTGAGCTGATCATTCTGTTAGATGTTAATGTTAATGTAAGCACTCCGGTGCCCCAATAAAGTGGTTATTCTTTTGCAAATGTTTATGGTGGCTTTATGTTAAGGAAATTCTTTAAAAATATGTACTTAAAAGTAATCAAATTTCTAAATGATTGTGTATTTTCTTGCTGTCACAGACAGTATCCGAAACTGAATTATCCATGAAAAGACATTGAGGGGTAACCTTGTTTAGCCTTTTGTTATTTTAGGATGTAAGCTAGATTTGAACCTTTATGAACCCAATTTCAAAATCATCTACCAAAACATTTCCATTTTGTTAGGGAAATGGGAGAGGTAGGGATGACAAACAGATAATATATTTGTTGTAGCCTGACCTTTTTTTAAATAACCATGTCAATTAAACTATTTTCCCTTATATCCTCCCTGGAATAGAGATTGTCCCTGAGATAAAGCTTTCTTATGTAACAATATATACTAAAAAACACTTTGAAAACGCATACTCAATTTTTTGTAAAATTTGTCAATTTTTTGTCACTGCTTCACGACATACATTCTTTTATTTATCACACAAGTACAGCAAATTATTATCATTGTTAGCGCAAGAGGGTATAATAAAATAAATTAATCCCATGAAATGCATATATGGTCTGTCTCCTAACACACCTGAATCACTTATTGGGTGGAATAAGGTATTTCATTGTCACCTCCTGTGCACTTAATTCGGCAGCCATTCAGGGTGAGAATAACCCAGGAAATGGTTATGGTCACTTTCAATACAAAACCTTATTGTTCCCCACACATGGTTAGTATTACCTGAAACAAACTTGTAAATAACAAAGACGACCATACATCTACACTCCGAAACCCACTACAGATATGAAATGGAACAAGTCAGTGTGGCCTACAAACAGTTTGGTTAACCACACATCCCCTTAGTATGAAGGCGTTGCAATTTGTTTCATTGGTGGTTTAACATGGTGATAAAAAATATTATCAGGTGGAGGAACGTCAAACATGTTACAAGATTGAATGAGAATATGAATGAATAAGGCATACTCATAGTTGGACTGATCCGAACATTTTAATTGTACTTGTAATTTGTGTGTAAAAAGTCGTACTAAAACACGCTGTTTGAAGGGGGCGTGGCATAAATGTAAATGTCCGATTGGGATTTTAAATTTTCCGGACCCCTGGTTTGTTGTAATACATCATAGATAGTTTGTTGTAATACATTATAGATAGTTTATTGAAATACATCATATATAGTTTGTTGCAATACATTATAGATAGTTTGTAATACATTATAGGTAGTTTGTTGTAATACATTAAAGATAGTTTGTTGTTATAAAAAAAAACCATATTATTGTTTCCTACTTCAACCCATCAAAAAGTAGGGTGGGTAGGTAGGTTTTGTGTAATTATGTAATTATACAATTATCCCAATGACCTGTCCTGATGAAGAAATGGTTAGACAATGTGTCCTGTCACCATCTACACAAGTTAAAACCCTTTAGCAGTTTGTTTTATTATCAATTCTGGGGAAATTGCCGGTAACAAGTTTCTGACATAAAAATAATGGAATTTAAGGTTGATGAGAAGGGTGTTCATATTCCAAAGAAGCGCAAACAAGAAATATTTGACACATTCAATGTTTTTAAATGTTAAGAATTAGAAACAGCATTACTGGTTTTAATCGTACATTTCTTTCATAACATACCAGCTGTAAAGTAGAAACTGGTGTAGATTACATTAACATCACTGTCAAGGGAAGATGAAACTGGAACTATATCATCACTAGATATCCATCTTCTATTTAATCCTGGACATTCTCATCTTGCGAAATTAAATCCATCATGTTAGCACCTGTGTTTATAGCAGAGAAGATACGATATGTACACTGGCCAGGTGGAGGCAATATCAGGCGTATATCACTTGTCATGATGCATCCTGCATGCAATAAACACCAGGACTGTGTTAGTGTAATCATTTAATCACCATCAATACAAATCCACGGGAAAAGTACCAACAACTGCCAATCAATTACCTGTCCACGGATTTAAATTCAAACCTCCATGAGTGTTTCACACTAAGTGGGCTCAGAGATGAGGAAAACATGCCAGTATGGAACAGCTGTAATAATATACTTTGTGGTAATACCATACTTATCACAACAGATAGCATATGGGTAGATGTTATTTTTCTGCCAAGTAAGCATTTAGCAAAACACTTTGAATGCTGAGCAGTTTCTTCGGTCTAGCGGTTTTAGATGGACTGACAACAACTTTGAGATTAACCAGTTTTGATACAAGGTGTGACATCTGTTTTTCAAAAGAAAACAAGCTTGTTAAGCATGAAAAGGATGTATTAATTGCTTCAGATTCATGAGGGCAATGAAGGTATGTGTCAAAGTATGGACATTAATATCTATCTACACGTGTTTGTTTGTTTGTTGTGAAAAAGCCGCACTCGGCAAAATTCCAGCTTTATGACGGTGGTCTTTAAATGATTGAGGCTGGACCAGGCAAACCAGTGATTGACATCACGAGCATTCATGTACACAATTGGGATACAATGACACACATCAACCAAGTCAGCGAGCCTGACCACCTGATCCCATTAGTTGCCGCTTACGACAGCATGGGTTGCTGAAGACAAAATCTAACCTGGATCTTTACAGGTCCATCTACATGATTATACATTCCTTCATGATTACACTTATGAGTTATAAACATTGAAATAAACATGAAATAAACATGAAACATAGACACATACGCCATCTCTAATCAAAATCCTTGTTAATTTAACCAAATAAATCAAAACATCAAAGCTGTAAAATCCCCCATAAACTCTTGTCTCTCAAGGAATGCCAGATATTCACACCTGTCATTTATATTCAGGATTGAGATACAGCCCAAACAAGTTATACGCACATGTAAGTATCAATGTCTAGTGGTCAGCCATGTCAATATACCTTTGTAAATCAGCCCCTACAAGACAATGAAATCCCTCCCCCTAAGCCCTCTGTGAAATAGAATCCTAGATATTCACGCTTATATTGTATCTACCAAATCTTCCCCATCCATGTTGATGACCTCTCCAGTGTCTATTTACCTGTGTATTGTACCTGAAACTGGCAACCACAGATCAGATGAAATGTTGACACGGTGTTCATATTGCTTACAACCTCGTACATTTCTCCTCAAACAAATTTAAGGTGTCCATGTCAGGTGGTCTTGTAATTGAAGACTTGCACATGTCCCTAACACAGTGGGGGTTATTATCAGATATTTTATCCTAACTGTAAATTGGTGGGACTTAACCTGCATTGATGCCCAAATCGAAAAGTGTCTTTGTTTTTTTTTCTTTTCTTAATCTCCTTGTCCATGTACATGGTCAGTAGTGATCAGTTGACACTGGATACTGAATGTAAAATTGCCACGATTTAACCTTTATTGTTGTCATTGAACCTCAGGATGTACACGTATTTAGGATTTTCTGTGAATGAATCCAGTCATTTCACTGAATGGGATTTCTAACTGCCGGATGAGAGAAGGTAACTTACACAAGAATTCAGAAAATTACTTTCCAAGAATAAAGTATTTGTACAGCAAGAATTGAAACATTTGGATTGAAAATGGAATGAGACCTGGGCCCACTTGCAAAAAGCAGTCTTAGCATGCTTAGTGCTAAGTATGTTAAAGTATGGAAGATAGTTAATCTTAGCCCTAAGGTTGTGCAAGCAGGCTCTGCACAGATTATCCTAAATCCTTCTTACAAATGTCACCGACAATATCAGAGCAACAACAAAAATTGACATCCGATGGTTGGAATTTTAATCCTACTCTCAAATGACCAAAAATACTTCATTCAAAAGATCTGAACATCTCTAAAGATAGAAACAACATTTTCTGATCAAAATCCCAAAATAACAATGGACCAAAAGGTTCACCCTGTCTCCTACCCCATGCAGAATATGAGACAATTACACCTCTTGTTTGTCTGTGAATCAGATGAAGGAGAATGGAGTGGCACCCTGGGGTGGGGCGTGACCCCACTCTTATTCTTCATGGGTGAGAATCAGCTGTACCAGCTCCGTCTCTTAAGACTTTGTTCTTTTGACAGCATCCTCATTTACACTGTCTAGCCATGAATACAATGAAAGTCTTCTTCTGTGGGATAAACTATGTCAGTCCCAATTCTTCAAATGCAATAATCTCCGAGCCATAACTATCTTGACCACTATCAGTCAATACAAAAAATGTCAAATATTTGTCATATGTATAATAATGACTCTCTCAAGATAACATACACTAAAATGTTATGGTTATGTATACCACAGAAACAATCTGTAAAATCCAAGCTGTAAGCAAGAAAGCCAGGCAACTTGGTCAACAACTGTCTTTGGAAACTCCTCAAGCAAGAAGAAAAAAAATCAAATCTTACAAAAATATCAAATCAATGGCATCACGAGCAATTATTTCCTAATCTTTTTAGTCAAGACTGTGTGCAATGGTAAAGGGCTTCTCCTCCAAACAAACCCTTGGCACAGATTAGATAAAAATCGAAATAGGGAGTAAAATAATCCTGCACCATGACCGTGGAATATATTTATTTTATGAAAAAAATAATAATCTAGAAATGCATACAAAAGCAAGTCTAGCCAGCTCAAGCTAGCTCTATTCCACATTTCTGAAATCAGCATAGGGAATTTTTTTAATTTTTTAGAGTAAAGACGGATATTGTGTAATATAAGATTTCAGAGACTAAATGTTAGTCTAGGATTAAAACTTAAATTCCAAATCATTTAAGTTCTTATCCTCATCTCAATGGTGTAAAGAAATGCCTGACGACAAGTAGGCTGTCTTGGTTTTTCAAAGTGGGGCGATTCACTTGTGAGTGACAAAGTACGTTGAAGCAAGAAATACAGGGAAACAGAGTGAGTGAGTATGGTTTTACATTGCTTTTAGCAATATCACAGCGGAGGACACCAGAAATAGGCTGTACACATTGTGCCCATGCTTTAACCACTAGGCTACCCGACTGCCCCACAGGGAAATAGAAACAGGTGATACATAACATTAGTATTATGAATGCCGTAGCGATTCGCTGTGCAGAGTTGCGTCCCTTGGGCACGCCAGAAACCTATGATTGTGGGTTCGAATCCCGGTTCGCCCCGGTTAGGTTTCTAGGTTTGTTAGCACCATACCCGTGCTCATGGGTTTCACCGAAGTGGTAAACGTCTGAGGCCTGCATCACTTTGGGCTTTCCTCCCACATTAAGCTGACACGCTGTGAAATAACTGGAATACTCTTAAAAGGGGCGTTAAACCCAACTCACTCACTATGAATGTCGTACTCTAAGATGCTGAGTATCAGAGATTCATAAAGCCATTTATAAGGAATGAGTACTCAAACCATTGTCCAGAATCTTAAATATTCTTATTCATGAACACAAAAATAAGACATACACAAAACATTTACTCTTGTTACACACACAAAAAAGGTTGACTCTTGTTATTTGATTTCAGAATACCAAATGTGATACATGTATTGTATTTAAGAGGGGGGATCAGTAAGCATTTGAAAGGCTCAATACCACAGTTATATCACCGTGGGCTGTTTAGACCACTTAAACAAACCAGAGTTAGAGCAACAATTCACTCAGGGTATGATCACACAATTCAATCAGAACATGTCAAGAACTGAGACAAACATGACAATGGATATCGAAAAGTCACATTTAATAAAACTTGCATAAAACACATTGTCATTTGATAAAGAAAGGTTGCTACTTATTCTGAAGTCATACGCGACTACATTATGGCCATAATCATTTTTCATGTTTTCGTCAAAAACACATTTTTTTTATAAATTACAACTGGGATGTCATTTCTGTCCTTGTTGTCTTAAATGTCATCAAACTTCCCCACATCTATGGACATTTTTTAAAAACATGAGCAGGAACTTGACGATAAGAGTCAACCAAATATTTCGGCTTTGTAACCCAAATAGATTCAATGCTTAAATACCAAATGACAATGGTAAACTGATACCAGATATGCTGCAATGCTTTTTCTTAAACTTCAAATCCCCCTTCCATGGTGACCTCCTTTTGTCAAGAGGCATGACATTTCATGTGGCCATCAAAGTTGCCTGACATTTCTCTGAGGGGAACAGCATTTTCCACATGCACAAATCTCTAGATACATAAAATAAGCCAACAGATTTTAAACTTCATGGCGGGTAGTGTCTCTTCCAGCACTGGGAGACACTTAATCTCCCGTATCGTGATCCTTACAAAAGGTACGGAAGATACCCTTTGCACTGACAATTATGATCTGTCATGGTTTGTAGTGAGATTTTCTCCTGCTGTTCTCATTGACAACTGGGGACACCATCTTCCTGAGGCAAGAGAGTTAACTGACTATAAAAGTCCAGTTTCCACCCTTGCCAAAATAGGCTGGTATCATGGAGTTACATTTTGGCTGGACTAACGAGTCTTTGCATAGTCCAATCACAATCGCGCAATGAAATCGAAATCCGGTTCGTAAACTGTCGTGCAGATTTCGGTCGAATGCAGGATTTGCAAAGCATGTGCCCTGCCAACTTGTTGTCAGCAGATATTTTCCAAATCTTTTCATGTTTTTAATCAAAGTGCTCACATGATTTGATGCACTTCGTGATGTAAGACCCGTTTTATCATAATATAGATCTTGATTATTGATCAGATCGCCTTGACTGGGCGCTGCCATTTTATTCGAAGCAAACGCAATTGATACGCCACCAGCCTAGTAATAGCCGCCAGCCTAGTTCGGCAAGGGTGGAAACTGGACTTTTAAAGTCAGTTAACTCTCTTGCCTCGGGAAGATGGGGGATACAGGGATGGATGGACATGATAGCCAAACCAATTGTTTCCAAATGTGTCCTTATTGACTTTGCGAATGACTGGAATTATTTTCCTATAGGGATGCATCACTGCTAACCCAAAAGTGTTCCAAGGACTGAGACTTTACTTAGCTGGGGTCCATGTGCTGCTCTGCCTGGTCCGATCAAAGCCCTAGTATTTAAAGAGGTCCTGTGGGGCGAAATGTTTTGAGCATATTTTGGGGACCTGTGATACGGAAAGTGATAAATGAGCGATTTTCTGTTGTGATCATGACAGCACGATCTGTGACCAAAATGTGTGAGTAAATAAGCTCTTATTACAGAGATGATTAGAGGTGTGAAAGCAAATGTCCTTGTGTCACATACATTTGGCCATATTCATGATATATATATCCAAACTTCACATACATAATATAAACCACTGATTGAAGTAAGCAAACACAACAGAAGGACTCAAACACTATTTGCAATACGATTGAATAAATGTTGAGCATGGGGCACTACAGGGATATTTTCTGCTTGGGAATACCAACAAGAGACAGTTCTTGTGTAATATGATCCAGACACAGAATGCACTGATGTCTCAAAAACATTATTATGGCTGAAAATAGTAACATTCAGTCTATATGAAAGAAACATTGTGAATAATATGTTCATGAAAGTGCATTTACAGATGGTGGGAATACAAAACATGAATGGTAAATTTGGGCAAAGTTTCTTTACAAGTCATAAGTGGTACATTTAACTATGAAATTCAACGGGTGAAAAATTGATTTGTTTAGCTTTCAGTAAAACTTGTGACACAGCTCTATGTTTACATCCTTAAATGTGTAAGAAGATAGGTAACTTACCATAGATAAGTAATTGAGACTTAGCGAAAGTGATCCAGTCACAAGACAGAGATTTCAGCTATGTAAGGGCATTTACAAAGCAGCCCACGAGACAATGATAAATACTCTCTTCTAACAGCATGAACAAAGGTAAGTCTGAAATATAGGAGACTGCACACTACACTGACAAGTACGGCTGTATGTAATAAGTAAAAACACTTACACGAATCAAGCAACAAGCGGAGGTATCCTTGAAGACATACATAGTGGAAGAAAGCATAGGATGTCTCAGGAAGATACAGATTCTCTTAAAAGTCTCTTGTATTAGTTTGCCATGTTTCAATGGTACCCAATATACAGACAAATATTACTTCTTTTTTCTTGCCCTGAACACAACTGAGATAATCTGCATTTAAAGGAACCAGGTTGAATAAATTGTTTGCTAAGTTACAAAGAGGTTTGCTTGTTAAGTAGAAACTTGTGGCAATGTGGTCATTGTCATTAGGAGAATATAATGGTCATGTGGACAATGTCTACTTCTTGATCATTAGGTCATAAGGACAAAATATCTAATCATGATCAGAAGGTCATGTGTACAATATGTCTACTTCATGATCAGAAGGTCGTGAAGACAAAGCCTCTAATCATTGATCAGGTCATGTGGACCAAGTGTCTACTTCATGATCAGAAGGTCATGTGTACAAATTGTCAACTTCATGATCAGAAGGTCATGTGTACAATATGTCTACTTCATGATCAGAAAGTCGTGAAGACAAAGCCTCTAATTAATCATTGATCAGGTCATGTGGACCAAGTGTCTACTTCATGATCAGAAGGTCATGTGTACAAATTGTCTACTTCATGGTCAGAAGGTCATGTGTACAATATGTCTACTTCATGATCAGAAGGTTGTGAAGACAAAGCCTCCAATCCATGATCAGGTCATGTGGACCAAGTGTCTACTTCATGATCAGAAGGTCAAGTGTACAATATGTCTACTTCATGATCAGAAGGTCAAGTGGACAATATGTCTACTTCATGATCAGAAGGTCAAGTGGACAATATGTCTACTTCATGATCAGAAGGTTGTGAAGACAAAGCCTCCAATCCATGATCAGGTCATGTGGACCAAGTGTCTACTTCATGATCAGAAGGTCAAGTGGACAATATGTCTACTTCATGACCAGAAGGTTGTGTGGACACGGTGTCTACTTTATGATCAGAAGGTCATGTGGACAAGGTGTCTACTTCATGATCAGAAGAACATGTGACCATGGTGTGACTTTAATGATCAGAAGGTCATGTGGACAAGATGTCTAATCCATGATCAGAAGGTCATGTGGACAACATGTATGCTTTATGATCAGAAGGTCATGAGGTCTAATTTATGTTAACACTGACTTTGTTTGATTCATAGCAAATGAACATTACTCGGAACTTACTTAATAGATGGTGTGGTTCACTAAGTTTAAAATAAGCTGAAGAAACATAAACCAAATGATTATTGTTTCGGTGACAACAAATTGGGAAAAGGGGTAAGCTAATGAAAAAGGTCTGATCCTTGCTGTATGGTCTAAAGCCAGAGATAACATTGTCATAACAACAGGCCTTTCTCAGATGAAATAAAACCCCAGAGAAGGACCTACAAATCTCCATATTGTATTAATGAAAAGATACAAAGCTTTGTGATCAAAGTATCCCCAAGACTTTACAATGACCACATGGACTTGACAGATGTACTGACCAAATCTTTGAAACCAAAACCCTCCCCCTGATAGCTCTTCAAACAGCATAAGCTGGGGGTCAAACAAGCCCAATCACTCACAAACATTAAAGAAAGACTGGCTTTAACCATCTTGCCATATACATGGCTATCTCAGTTCCTAAGTCTTCTTGGTTCTCATAGCATTCTTCACTGGCTTATGTTGTTTGCAAAGAGGCATTTGGCTGATAAACCATTGTTGTGGACAGTGTGTGAGGTGTTGCTATAGATCCCCAAGTGGGGATGAAATATGTGCATGTATATTTCAGTGGGTGTCATTATCAACCTGAGTGGCATGGCTGGTATGAGGCAGTGACGTTAATGTCCTTTATCTGCTTTTATATAGTTATATTACTTCTTGAAAATAGATAAGATTTCAAACACGAAACGCTAGTGCTAACATTATTTTTGTCCACTTCATCTTGAGTTCAATTGACTATTTTCACTAAAATCATTAAAATGGTGAAAATAAATGTCCTTATTTCTTAAAAATACAATCTAAGAGGGCATGATCAGGTAATTTGTAGTCATTGATGGCAAACTAAACTATATTGGTATAATGCCTTACTTTTGCATTGAATTTGTCATTCAACATGTTCAATCAATCGTTTTTCACAGATACTGAAAGGCCTCAGGCCTATATATAGTACAATTTTGTATGGATTGTGATATATACATTTTACAAAGTTAAGTTGATCCTTTAACAGACCATATTTAAAACTCCTTGCACGAAATACATATGTTGAAACACGTTTTAGTACATTAATTTTTTCTGCAGACATTAATTCCATAAACTCATAAGTATTTGGTGTTCTGTACATATAAAGGCACAAGCTTTCTTTACACAAATGCTCTAATTCTGGAAATATAAAGAAATTATTATGTTCATTTTCAATTTCATGTGTCTTTTAGAATTATTTTTTTCGTATCTTCCTTGTTTAATCTGAAGGCCATGATAAGAGCATCTTATTCGTGAAAAGGAATTTCTAAATTATATAACTATAAGAAGATACTCTTAGGTTTAAATTGGGGCTTGAACATTACATAGTATTCAGATTTTGGTCATAATATAAGTATCTCGTTCCATTTCTGAGTATATGCATCCTTCAGTCTTTCAGTGAATTGAAAAACATCAATGACAGAGAATAACCAGTCTTGATTACCTGCGCAAACATACTCCAATGGGCGTACAAGTGAGTGCTCTTTCTGAGAGTGAGACAAACGATTTCTTGAATTATTACAGAGTGTTTATAACTGCTGGCTTTGCTATTCAACTGTAACACTATTTTCAGAATTTATCGTAACCCCCATACTCACACACAGACTTACTATAGCTGGGCACTCAGAACATGTCCATAAAGCAGAAATAAAATATATGTTTTCAGTCACATTTTGAAATCTGTGATCAGTCTATTTAGTCTCAAGAACAGTACAATTTCAGTTAAATGTATCCTTTCAATCTTCTAGAAACTTTCAATTTCGTTAGGTGGACACTTACTAGCCAGAAAGACATTTTACTAGACTCAGGCCTCAACAAAAGCAGCAGATCTATCTTTCATAATGAACAAAAAGGTGAGAAATTAATCCCGACATTTGTGCCCCTAAAAGCTATATATTTCAGCCTCAGACATCGAAGTCTCCATCACGCTCTCCTAAATTGATGTATTGTGTACAAAGATGTGACATAATACAATTTGTAGGAAATAAATAGCAGTGATCTGTCACCACAGACTCGTAACATTACTTCAATATCCGACAGCAATATAATACCCAATGTCTGATGTGAGGGCAGTCTTTGTGTCAAAGTGCCTCAGGCTTGCCAGAAATGTATTTGATGATAAATTTAACATGACCAAATTAAAGACTCAACCTGCCTAATTCCTGTACCTTGCTGACAATCATTATGAAATAGGTACAAGTGTATGTATATGTAGGTCATAGTGTCATGAGCACAGATCAACTTTCACCTTGCACTCCAGATCATGTTTAAGGTACTGGTGCTTATTTCCATGTTAAGACATTATGTAAGGGGATACCTTTCGGAATATTACCAATACATATTAAGAAGCTAGGATCACATCTTCATAAACAATTAATCAATAATAAATAATACCAATAAATTGAATTGATAAAAAAATATAATTCTAAATTATATACCAGTATTTTTTAGAAACTTTCTTCGTTGATGTACATACATAGTAGTAAGAAATAAATGGATTTCATTATTTACACTGGAAAAGGAATTTTAACCAAAGTACCAAATTACTTAAAGACCTTACCGTATACATTTCTAGAACCATCTTACACTATTAAAACCATAAATTAGATACAAAGTCTAAACTATAAGTTGATACAAATATCATACTTCTAACCCAAAATGTCTTAAAATGTGTCTCAGATATGGTATCCAAACACCAGAATGTTAGGTTTGGCAGTCGTAGTAAAACATCAACAAGCGTCACTTTGTAGATTCATACAGGAATGTTTCATTGGCAGAGCAGTGTATTAGCTTTGCACACAAATCTTCTACAGTAAATGTTGGCTGTGAAGGAAAGGTCACCCTACCACAGCACTGATACAGGCAGCCAATGCAGCATACATGCTGATAAGACAGGGTGATCTTCTTGGTGCTATTGCTTTTAGTGTTGGGACTTGGTAATTTTTAGGAGGATGTTTACGCAGGACCTTCAGGTGGCATGGGTGTTCCTATGGTATAATGGCCATCAGGGCTTGCAGGTAATAAATGGATGCATAAATAATTGGCATGAAAATAGTACAATCCTTTGAAGAATGGTGCTATTTATTGTCAGAAAGAGCAAGTAATGAATCAGGTATGAAGATACAGACAGCATGGCTACAAAAACAGTGTGAGCTTTGTGGGTGATTTGTTTGAAAGCTGATTTTTAAAGGATAACTTGGTTAAGAAATGTCAGTCCTTGATTTTCTTTTCCCTGCTTTTTCTGCAGAAGGTTGTGAACAATGGGAATCGTCAAACAGTAGTTCCAAAATTACTCTTTTTTGTGTGTGCAACACTTTGTTAAAATGGAATCAATTTACAATTTTAGGTTGCAAACTCAGAAAGTTAAAGATCAATTTGTGTTGAAAATCGACTTCAGAATGAAAGATTAACATCATACTATAATAATTTTGATGAAAGAACAATTACTTGAGTGTAACAATGTCACACTTATTTTGGAAATATGGAATATTACTTTGTTCAAGTTTATCATAAGTCCAATCAATATCTTTAACATAACAAATCAGAGAGGCAATAAAAGTATACATTAAGTTTGTGAGAAGGAAGTCCCCGTAGCAATGTTCACAATATACACTTTCTGCACTACAGCCTAACTACCACTATGAATACATGGGACATATTTTCCCCTCAATTTGACTGAAAGCAGGTCACTACTCCCATACTTGAGTACCTCCACCTTTCTCAACGTTAGCCTACATAAAACATTGTCTCTAGGGTTGTAAACCTGGACCCTATAACTAGAATGTAGGTGGCCGAAGCCCTAGATCAACCCATGAAGAGGGACCCTTGACAGACTGGGTGTTGGGGACAGACTGTTTGCTTTGTACTTTATAGAATAGTGGTTGTGGTGGCAATGAGCGATCCATCAGGTTCTATTCTTTTCGCTGATGGGGCGAAAAAGTGTCACCCTCCTTTAACAAGTGTGACCTACTTTTGATACATGCAAGGTGTTAATTGGTGACTGGCATGGACATGCAGACTGTGCACCAGTGAAAACTCTGGTAGAATATTCAAGTACATAATTATCATTGAGTGAAGACTACCTTGTAAATAGTTCCTGATAAAAATGAGAAAAAAAAAACCCACGATGTATGTGTAAATTAACAATTCTGCACAGAAAGTTTGGAAAGACTTCCACTGTATCCCTCCTCCAAAAGTTATATGTATGCATTGGTGGTCAGTCCTTTTAATCACACATATTTTTTAAGGGGGATACAAGCAGAAATCTCACCGAAGGTTTTAAGGAAGTAATTCTGCTGCCTCCTCAACAAATCACAATTATTAATGAAATAAATTGAACTTTGAATAAATCTGTTGATAAATAAATAAGATTTTGCTTGATCAGGCTTTTCGTTTGTGGAGGAGACTATCTTGCACATGTGTATATTATAATGAATATTTCTAGTCTTTGACAAGAAGGGGTTGCATTCTACCTTACAGGTGCTATATGGACCTGTATAACTACAGGTAGTTAAGCAATTAATCGACTTTGATGTTCGCCGCCTTGTGTGCACTATGCATTATATCAGTCTAGGCGATCGAGTGATGTTTGCGTTAGGAAATTTATCAAAAGATCTGTCTACTTATGAACAGATATCGAAACGAGTTCCGAATTAAATAGGCTTAAAATAGAGCCACGACACTGCAAAAACTCGACCGCCGAGGACCTGACAAGAAAAGAAGGTGAACGCAGCATGACTCATTCATGCAAATACACCGACGCAAGTATCGCGACAATGTTTAACACCGTGAAACTAAGTTGCAATATCGCATTGAGGAATAAATTCTGTATCACACCCCAATCGATAGCGAAGTGATGAACTACATTGAACATTGTTGTCCTATCACCTGTGTTTCTCCTTGACGTGCGGTACAGCTCTTTGGGCTCAGGTGAAAAGTTGCGTATTGCCTGTCGATAGAGAAATGTCTCTTACCTTCATCTTGTCCTAATGCAACACATACGCAGGTTAGGTAGAAAACACCATAAAACAATCCACATCCCATGTTTAGGTAAATGCAGGGCTCACAAGCCCATCCAGTGTCAGATCCGTGTATCCGTCTATACCATGTGAAACTGCCTGCATTGAAATTTCCCGGCTAGGATCCGAGCGTGCGTCTGTGTTGACACCACCACCTACAAAGCGCTCAAGTGAGTGTACGGAAACCTGTTGAGGCCATCTACATAAAGTTCAGCCCACAGCCCCCGCGCCCTAAATTGTCTGTGAATTTACAGATAACATGCCTCGGTCATTTTACCAATCAGATAAATGTATAAGGGAGAGTTTTGCTTTGTTATATGCTTTTTATATTATCAAAAATATATTTTTTCTAGTGGTGAGGTGAGATGAAATTGGGTTTAACGTCGCGTCCAAGATTATTGCACTTATATAGCGACGTGCATGTACGTGTGTGTGTTTGTGTGGCTGCTTGTACCCCTGACCTTCCGCTCTCCGGGCGGACGCTCTACCACTAGACCACGGAGGCGGTCTTTTTTTGTGGAGTCGGTGCATTATTTGATGTGACTTATCAAATAAAAATGCCTCGTTCAAACACACCGACAGTTTATGTGTCGTTATGGTTACTTTAGAGCGAATGAGTACACGTTGGTTTACGCTCGCCATCAGTATTTCAGCTCAATATCGACTCCTGTTAAGAATCGAGTCTGGACCAGGCAAACCATTATTACAGAATGATCAACAGTCCACCCAGTCAGTGCACGATGACACATCGGTTGGTGGCTATCGGCAACACTCGCAGCTTTCCGTAACGTACAAGATTTCCTCGTTCGTCACCACTCGCCCCTTTCCGTAACCTGAAAAAAGAGGCTTGTCCCGGAATAACACGAGTTGGTCACGAATGAGGTTTACTTTCTGCTTGTCCCCGAATGGCACGAGTTGCATGGGCTCGAATGGTTGAGTGACCATCCGGGGACGTTCGGACCCACTCGGCTGATTCCGTTACCTACACTCAACATATGCGATTGCAGTGACCATGAGCCGAATATGCATCGAACCCGACCATGTATATGTATACCGTGATGGGGTTAGCGATATTCCCACGTACCAGAAGCATATATCCGTGTTTGAAACTAAATGAGGCCCGCGTTAAACTTGTAAGTACAACCCACGCAGTTCACGTTGAGCTTTGTTTCAAGTTTTGTTTAGTTTAACTTCCACTACACAAGGGCGTTTAAACCTTGTACATGCCTTTGTAAATAAACTAAATTTTTCAATTTAAAGTGTCAAGCTGTCTGCACGGAACGCACGTTTTTTATTATACGTAGTGAGTTTTAATCGAATGTCCCCGCTCTTCAGTTATGTGGAATACTGGTAGCCCAATGGCCGATGACTGTGCTGCATTGTCGCTCCTCAGCCGTGCCAGAATCATTTGGTGGCTTTAGGGACACTAAGGGGGTTTCCCCAATCGTAAGCTGTCACGTCAAACGTCTCTTGCTTAGGAGGTTGTTCACCATTAAAGCCTTATGTAGTTTTGAAAAGGCTTTACGATAAACATATGGAGTGAGTGAGTGAGTGAGTGAGTGAGTTTACGCCGCTTTTAGCAATATTCCGGCAATATCACGTCGGGCTTCACACATTGTACCCATGTCGGGAATCGAACCCGGGTCTTCGGCGTGACGAGCGAACGCTTTAACCACGAGGCTACCCGCCCGCCCCTAAACATATGGTGGACATTTACAAATGTGATGCATTTGTGAGGAAAATTATGTCTGATACTGTTATGATAGATAATAACACAAACAGTGTATAAAATCGGCAGTGGCCATCTATTAATCGTGCAGTAACATTTATAAAAACAGCAGACCAATTCGCCTGATTTGAATGACGGCGCTGGAAATCGCCATCCAGTCTAATTACTCCCACGAGCGAGAGAAATGCTGCTGTGTTCAATCGCAGGGAAAATGGAGAAACAAAGCTGTGGTGAATAGTCCGTAATTTTATTGTAATAGAATGAAGACATTATACACTGGACACTCGAGGATGGGCTCAATATCAAACATGACACTAATTTCAGCGTCTAAACTCAGGCTAGATATCAGTACTAAACCACGAAGCGAGGTTTCCCTTTACATTAAAGAGTTGGCGACAAAAGTCGATATATACACTGCCGGGCAAAAGAAATTATACACTTGAAAAATGGATTTGACCCCAAAATACTAACTTTATAAAAGTGTTACTGGGCTGAAAACAGTCGCCAAAACACTGCAAACTTAAGCTCTAAAACACAACTATGATACCCGTATCAAATACATCATTTCTTTGTTTCATTCTAGCCACCGTCTAACATGGGAGTATACTTTCTTTCGGCCGTTAGTTTAGCAAACGTGGTACTGTCGCCAAAACATTCAGTTGACACCACAAAGAACAACGCAATAACAGTAAGCTCAATAATTGTACACAACATGCAATAGGTGTCTTTTTTTTCTTTGTTGAGGTTGATTGAGAAATCGTGACGTTAAAAGGCGTGCATTTAAACTCTTCTTATTTTAATTACGGAATTTGTGTATTTACATTCACTTGTTTATTGTGGGTGATTAGACAACACTACAAACCACAGGTATGGGTAGTGTCAAATATCAAGTTGCCTTTAGATACCTATTCCAAAACCAAACATGCCCCATTTTACAAAGTTATTCTTAGAGCGGTCCTTATTAATACCTCATGCGATCTCGTATATCCTTAACAGCTGTTTGACGCCGCGGAGCAAATACCGTACGGACAATTGACCGAAGTTTATTTTACCATTAGTTTACGTGGAAATGACTCTCACATGCTCAAAGACTTCCCCGCTGTAGTCATGTGAACATTGTTGTTGCAGGTTTAGTTCCACCAGGCCTTTGGCGGTGCTCGTGACATGCACCTTGGGGACTTTTGAACTCAATGTAGACTAACGCTTAGACTATGAAAATATATCATGTTGATCGTGAGTGAGTTTGATTTTACGCCGCTTTTAGCAAAATTCCAGCAATATCTTGAAATGGGCTTCATACATTGTCCTCATGTCGGGAATCGAACCCGGGTCTTCTGCGTGACGAGTGACCGCGTTAACCACTAGGCTACCCGACCGCCCCCATATACAATGTTGGTAGAAATAAACAACTCCATTTGTGAGATGGGAGGTTTAGAACCTGTGGAAGATCTAGACTTGCTTTATTTAGAGCTTTTGCATTACAGTAAGGTTTGACGGAGGGGGCAATGATATGTTTGAGGGACTGTGAGACAGGCTAGGTGACTGTTGTTCTCAATGGTATTCTATAGCTACACATTGTGTGAGAACTGATACTCCCGGGTTTCTTGCTACAGACATTGTTTCGCGCAACGACTGTATGATTTACGAGAGTTTATGTGTGTGTTTGTTTGTTTGTTGTAGAACGCTGCACACAGCAATATTCCAGTTATATGACGACACTGTAAATAAACGAGTCTGGATCAGACAATCCAGTGATTGACATCATCAGCATCGATCTATGAAATTGGGATACAATGACATGTATCAACCGTGTCACCAAAACTGAGGACAGTGCGTGGACGGGAGTCCGGGTTAGAATAGGTCCCTAACAACATGTGAGTGAGTGAGTGTGGATTTACGCCGCTTTTAGCAATATTCCAGCAATATCACGGCGGCGACACAAGCAATAGTCTTCACACATTGTATCCATGTGGGGAATCGAGCCCGGGATTTTGGGGTGACGAGCGAACACTTGAACCACTAGGCTACCCGACCTCCTCTTCATCAACATGTACTAGTCAAGAGGGATGACTTACTGGGTGGGAGGTCAGGCTCGGTGACTTGGTTGATTGTGTGTCATCGATGAGCATGCTCGTTGCTCATAATATCAATCACTGTATTGTCTGGTCCAGACTCCATTATTTACAGGTTGTAAAACATATATATTGCTGAATGCGGCTTTAAAGAACAAACACTAAGCTGTTTGTTTGGTTGTTTGACGATGCTATTAGCAATTTTCAGCCACATCTCTTCAGTTTGGTGCGATTAGAAGGTTTGTCACTTAACGTTCTGAATAGTGTGTGTTACACACGCCATCCAAAGTGTTTATGAGCGAAGGAATTAGAGGGCGGGTCGCTGCTATGAACACATGTTGTGCTGTACAACACACACTTGATGTGTGGAGTTGTTCAGTGTGATCAAAGGTTGTGCGTCACCAATAACGGCACAACACATTTTACAGCAATACTTCTTTTTCTTCCGGCATTATATACCCGAAATATCAATTGTTGAGTGCGAAACGATGTTAATGACGATATGTATTAAATAACAGAATACACTGCTGGGCAAAAGAAAGTATGCACTCAAAGTGATCATGACAATACCTGCTTCACCCTCATTACTGTGTACTGTGAAAATTGCGACCCCAATCCTTGAGATGTCCACGTCACCTGTTGTGAGGTAGTCATAATATGATGCACGTAATATCGTTTCAAATACATCACCTCGAATATCCATTTCTGGTTTGTTTCAGTTTTAGCGACCATCAAACATGAGTGAATACTTTCTTTTGCCCGGCAGTTTATATTAGAGGTGATAGTTTTTTTGTTTTTTTGTTGTTGTTGCTTAAGGCCGCACTCAGCAATACTCGAGTACCTAAATAATCGAGTCTGGACCTGACTACCCAGTGATTGACATCATGAGCATCGATCTTCGCAGTTGAGGTACGATGACATGCATCAATCAAGTCAGCGAGCCTGACCACCCGATCCCGTTAGTGGCCTCTTGCGACAAGCTTAGTCGCCTTTTACGGCAAGCATGGGTTGCTGAAGACCAATTCTACCCCGGATCTATACACGGTTCTGGAGGTGACACTGGGCCATTTTCATACATGTGTCCACATGAGTTGCCCACATTAGAGTTTGAAATAACCTCGGAAGTCCCACACCCTTGTTTAAAGCGCAACCGGTTGTGATTAGGTTACATACAAAATGGAATTCATATGGAGGTTTCCACTTGGCAGAGTTGTAAAGCATTGTTTTATCTTTCACATTTCTAAACGGGCATATCTCTAAGGTGTTTCTCTTTACTTGTTAGTACGAGAGTAAATTAACACATTTTACATTCAACAAAATCAATATGCGCGCAATCGTGTCACTGGATGGTCTGGTCCACTATCACTGGATTGTCTGGTCAAGACTGTATTTAGACCGCCGTCGTGTGGCAGGAGCTCTGCTGTACGGCGTAAGGCAAAACACAAACACTTACTTTTTTGCAGTGGTGTGCGTGGCGGTTGCTACCGATAGATCAGGACATGCTTACCCTTTATGCGAACACCTGGTGTCATCACTGATTTTCAGTGACCCATTCATCTTTTCACGAGCATTTTGCCTTTCACGCCCAAATGAATCCGCCACGGCAGATACCGAGACCAACTCTGACGTGGACGTTTTTTATTTACTGCAGCGATTGGCAATGCATCGTGCTGCAGTTGCTGATTTCAGTATCAAGCATCGTACCAGCAGCTCGAACATTGTACCTGGTATCTTATTGTATCTGTCATTTAACCTGGATATATGAACGTCCTGTTAGTTAACTCTCATCGTAGCGGGGGCGGTCGGGTAGCCTAGTGGTTAAAGCGTTCGTTCGTCACGCCGAAGACCCGGGTTCGATTCCCGACATGGATACAATGTGTGAAGCCCTTTTCCCCCGCCGTGTTATTGCTGGAATATTGCTAAAAGCGGCGTAAAACCATACTCACTCATCGTAGCGTGGTTAGTAATATTTTTAATTGATTTCGAATTGATTTAAAATTGATTATAACTGGTTTTTTTAACATCATTACGGGGAACAATAAGGAAATCGAACAGGGGTCTTAGGCGTGACGAGCAAGCGCCGCAACAACGGAGCCACCCAATCACTATTGATGGCATTCTTACAATACAGGTAAATAGACTCTAACAACGATTTGCAATACTTTTCTCTAATGTTAAATTCTCCCTTAATCACATCGACAAATTCCTTTACAATACATGAAAATTAACTGACATAACTATGTCCCCCCGGGGTCAGAATCTTTAATTGGTTATGCTGGATCTATAGAGAATCAAAGATTACCATCAAAGGGTCTTATTGCAAACGCCATCCGTTTCCACATACCTTCCTTCAACCACCACACGAAGGCTAATGACTTAACCTAAGCTATATATATTTGATTTACACCCGGGAGCTCCATCTAGACCGTTCCCCTTAGTGATGTTCAATGTCGTCGCCAGATATTCATTCAGCTGGCAAATATATCTTTTTATTAGCTGCGATCTATGCAGCAATATGAAAAGCCAGCTACATGGAAAATGAAATGACCCGAGAAGGGTCTCCGCGTCCAAGCAGTTAACTTTAGACGGCTTGTTTTCTATTCCTATTGATCAAGGACCCGTAACGTTCATTGAGAAATTGGCTCGCCCGAGAAACGTGGTTTACCGCAACTATTTACCTACAAACTAATTATAAATCCCCCTTTTCATTGGGCTGAGAAATGAACCCGCGGTCGGTGCAAGGACCTAGAAATATGGCGAAAATCCAGGTTTGGGCAGGTCCCTCTTGCAAATATTTGAACGGAGATTGAAGCAGACGACACATTTTAGCCAGCACGTGGCTCGTGCAACCAGCGCGAGCCAGACTTTTTCCAAGCTAATCCTTCTGTCAGCTCCGCTCATGCCTGTTCACGGGTCCACAATGTTCGGACAATCATGTGAAATGCAGAACATCGCAGATCATGCCAGAACAAACGATAGGTGAAGTAACATTCGCGTTTGGGGAAATTTCATATGTTTCTGATCTTTAGCCAGCGTTCGTGACGTCTCTGGTTGTACCGGGCGATGTCCGAGAATGACGTTGAAAGGATTTGGATACAGCTCTTCAACAGTACTTCGAATCCTAGCAATGCTGGTAGCTTGAAGGATAAACTGGGCTATTCAAGGGAAAGAAGGCCCCGATAGTACCACAATCCCTACAAATGTGTTCGTGTTAACGATAGCATCTCTGACATCGCAAGGCAACAAAGGAAAGATGATTCAATGATCGCTGAACCTTCAACCATGTCTCGAAGATCCGGCCGAAATCTTTTGTATTGATGTGCAGGGTATGAAAGGCTGCGTTTAACGTGTATGCTACTTACTGAAAATGTGAAGAATAATTTCATTTGAATAACTAACATTTCTGACAATGCAATGCTGCATTGGAGAGTACGGATACAAAAGTGGCCCTTTCAAAGGCATCTCAAAGTTCCGACCGAATAGTCCTACATCGAGAGGGCAATGTTGTGAAATGATACTTTATAAAATAAATGATATTTAACAACCACCAAAGAACAGTTTAATGCATTGTTTAGTTTGGAAAACCAACATGAGTTTTACCCACGTACGAGTGAACCCGGAGAGGGTTCGAATCCCGGTTCGCCCCGATTATGTTTCAAGGTTTGTCAGCTACACACCCGTGCTTGTAGGTTTCACTGAAGTGGTAAACGTCCAGGACCTGCATCACATCGGGCTTTCCACCATCGGGCTGACACGCCGTGACATAACTGAAATATCGTTCAAAGCTGCGTTGAACTAAACTCACACACCGACCTGGAAAACAAAGAATTCTGGTCAGTATCTCTGGTGATGTGAAGCTATTCAATATAAACTTTTGATTTGAACAAAACTCTCCGCATGGAAAAGATGAAGAGTTGCCTTGCATGGAGACGCATCCATTACTAAAGATTCACCAAGTTTTAAAAAGCATTTATTACTCACAGACACCACTTCTAAACCTTTACTTTATTGAAGAACAAGCAATCACAGGCTCGCTGGTTGAACATTCCTCACAAAGAGAGATTTTGTTCCATTATTTATTCAGATGTAAAGCATTGGCGAATGAACGTTCTTCTTTTAACAGTGATTATTATTATAAATGGCCTAACATGTCAAAATATCAGAAACTTGTTTGGAATAATAAATTGCATGTCCCGAAAAAAATGTTTTCTAAAACATTTAATAATCTTGTTGTATTGCTTTTAGATTTATGTGTAAAATGTTCCACCGTTGGTGCTTCCTCTGCGTAATAAAGAGAGTCTCCTGCGCACTCAGCATTATCGGGATGGAGTATAGAGTAATATGTCGATGCCAGAGACAGGAATGGGGAAACGCCTGTGATCTATTTCTTGTTGAACTTATTTATGTCCAGAACAAGGATTTTCATCTAGAAAATAGTCAGTCTGTCTGACGGATCTATTGGAGCGCTAATTGGCCAGGTAAAACACTATGGGGTTCAGTAGATGTTGGCTGCACACTTCATGGTGTCCGGGGAAGCAGATGGTTGTATATACTTGCCAGATAGACATTCCAGCACGAAATGACTATATGTACGTAGCCGTATGAGGAAGCAACATGTCGTACTTGCTCAGGTGATCTCGAACGTCAAGAATAGCACACACATATTGTATCCATATAGAGAATCAAACTCGGGAGTTATATACGACGACTGAACCCACCGCACTAATGCACTGTGTTCGTCGAGTCGGTGGTTGTCACATCTGTGAAGGGAGTGTGCGACTTTTATATAACATGGGACTGAAAATGGATGCAACAGCCACGGGAACCCGGAAGTTCTGATTTAAAAATGAAATGTTATTGAGAGCGGTGTTTCATGGTAAAAATAAATCAGGGCTTTGGATTCACGTGGCCGTGGTAAAGTTCAGATGTTTGACTGAGACGAGCGAAAAATGAACTTCCGTAGTTTAGAGTAAACTCTTACTATGAGTAAATCAATTAGCCAAAATTGAATTTGCACCATATGTTAAAACCCTCTTTATCTCCTGATGAAATCAGACCTGCTCATAATCAAATATATTTGAAAGTGCTTCCTGAAAACCTCTAAAGGTCGGACTTTCTGGACAGCTGAACATTTAGTGGTGTCAGGATTCATCTGCGCGTCCGTGTTCAAAAGAAGAAAGTCTCATTTGCATGAACACATCTGATAACTATCGTAAGAGTTAAAAGTTTGCTAAATGTTTTGATGAATATATTCTTGAATTGTGCAGATCCCGTGGGCAAAATATCAATACCATTCCTCGTCTCTTGTTAATGAGGGGGTGTTGGGGGTAGCCTAGTGGTTAAGGCGTTCGCACGTCATGCCGAAAACCCGGGTTCAGTGCTCACATGGGTACAATGTGTGGAGCCCAATCTGGTGTCCCCCGCCGTGATGTTGCTGGAATAATGTTAAAAGCGGCCTAAACCCTTTCTTACTCTTGTTGATGAAAACACACAGGACAACTAATTCAAGTATATTATGATTGTTAAAATAGGATGTTGTGAATGGAATACATCCAAGTCCCATCCATAGATTACGACCTTAAATCTGCCAGCACCATGTGCTTGTACGGTTCTAGACTGAATGAAATATTCTTTGCACAATAACTTTTTCTCTTTTAAACTCGAGCTTCAAATTCGATTTCATGTGTGGAATCAAAACGGTCTTGACTATTTTTATCATTGCGGCTGGTTCCATTAAAGTACAATTGTGCATTGTTCGGAAGTAGTGCGGTCAAGGAATATCTACGACGGTAAAAGAGGCGAATGATGAAGTAACTGTAATTTAAACATGATGGGGGGTGACAAAACCGCTGAAGCAGACATAGCTTTTTGGCACACGCATCAAACAAACCCCGTCAGTAATTGCGGTCAGGATGTTTTGTGGGATGATGTCAGAACCTATTGCGACCGTGGTTATTAGTACCACGGCTGAAATATAAGATGGTTAGATATTTTCGTCTTATTGGTACGGAGCATCTGGCCGCGTCAGTGAGAAATTAACGCAACCGATAAAGTTGGGGAGTAAGTTCCCTTTCATGAGTGTTTGGCCGAGTAAACGTACTTACACCTGTCAATCATTCCTTCAGCGAAGTGAAGCGTAAAATGACGGAACCTTCGAACTGTGTGGAGTTTCATTACAACCCAGCGTGTTACCGTTTGGAATTGTCGAAATTCCAGAGCACGGGGTGGTCTAAATTATATCTGTTTTGTTACTGTACCTATGAAAGAGTCTAGAGTGTACAAGTGTCAGCAGAACCTTTTTAATTTAAATTCACGACAATACCAAAACGATCTTGCTGGCGAATTCATAGACCAAAGTTATAAACGCTGATGGTTAGTAGACAGAGAAATCAAACGTTCTCTGTAACAACTTGCCGTGTGCCCAAGGTTAGCCGAGAGAATTCGCTCATTGTGGGTGCGAATCATATCGGATTTAAGATACCTTTGCAAGAGGTAAACATCACACACGTTACCCCCCTCCCCTTGCATCAGATAAATAACAAACGTTATCTCCCCTTGCATCAGGTAAATAACACACGTTATCTCCCCTTGCATCAGGTAAATAACAGACGTTACCTCCCATTGCATCAGGTAATTAACACACGTTACCTCCCCTTGCATCAGGTAAATAACACACGTTACCTCCCCTTGCATCAGGAAGATAACACACGTTACCTCCCCTTGCATCAGGTAATTAACACACGTTACCTCCCCTTGCATCAGGTAATTAACACACGTTACCTCCCCTTGCATCAGGTAATTAACACACGTTACCTCCCCTTGAATCAGGTAATTAACACACGTTACCTCCCCTTGCATCAGGTAAATAACACACGTTACCTCCCTCACCTTGCATCAGGTAAGTAACAAACGCTATCCCCCCTTGCATCAGGTAAATAACACACGTTATCCCCCCCCCCCCCCCACCCCCTTGCATCAGGTAAATAATACACTTTACCCCCTCCCCTTGCACCAGGTAAATTATACACTTTACCCCCTCTCCTTGCACCAGGTAAATAACATACGTTATCTCCCCTTGCATCAGGTAAATAATACACTTTACCCCCTCCCCTTGCATCAGGTAAATAATACACTTTACCCCCTCCCCTTGCACCAGGTAAATAACATACGTTATCTCCCCTTGCATCAGGTAAATAATACACTTTACCCCCTCCCCTTGCATCAGGTAAATAATACACTTTACCCCCTCCCCTTGCATCAGGTAAATAATACACTTTACCTCCTCCCCTTGCACCAGGTAAATAACATACGTTATCTCCCCTTGCATCAGTTAAATAACACATGTTACCCCCCCTTGCACCAGGTAAATAACACACGTTATCTCCCTTTGCATCAGGTAAATAACACACGTTACGTATAAGCACAGTGTTTTGTCGGTGGAGCTCTTGGCGTCTTGACCCCCGACCTCAACTATCCTGATACTATCACAGCTCTCGTCTTAAGTCCCCACTCGTTGTTCTCGCTAAACCACAGGCGTATCATTACTGGGGTGCCCACACGGGCGATTTTGAATATGAATCAGAAGGGCTAGCGCCGTGACCCCAGCTTTCAGAGGCTGATTAAAAGCAAAATGCGGGCTTCTGCTTGACTAGATGCGCTAGTCCCCTGTGTAACATTGACTTTTGTCCCTGTAATATCACACAAGGGTTGTCTATAGGGAGACGGGCATCGTTGAGAGCTTGCAGTAAAGATAAGAGTCATGAATGTGATTGAAGTTCAGAACTTGTACTGTCAAGTTAATGTTTAAGCGTGAAATATATCATGGTCTTTTAACTGGATGTTCCCGTGTATCATCGACATGTTCTAAAGAATAAATTTAGCATAGTGGTTTACGTTTGAAATAGACCACGTTACGTTCGCCCGTCTTGAGGTAATAAATAGGTTATTATGTCGTCAAAAAGGAACCAAATCATATCAAACGACTTGGGTTGTAAAAAAACTTATCTGATGTAAACCGCTGTTAACGTTTACCTATTAGGAACAGGTAGATTACCGTAAACTGATACGCTGTGCACAGCCTTAATTCACCGCCTACGTTGTTATCTGGGTCATTTCCTATGGGCGAGACGGGTGGCCAAGTGGAATGAGGCGCTGATTCTCGTATACACTCTGCTTCAGGTCGCGTTCGCATACCAGGTTTGATCAATTTTGATCCTTGGTGTGTCAGCGCCGTAGCCTAAATCGAGGGTCTGATTAAAAGTCTCCACCAGTAAAATGTTAAAAAGGGATGCCCTATTCACTCCCATTAGTTAGTGTCAGACGCAAGGAGACTGAAGACCAAGGCATCGGGCACTACAAGAGTCGAAACACAGAAAACTCAGTACAATGGTCATTTCAACCATAACTTCGACTTCAACCGTTAACCTTGACTTTAACTAATGCACGTATACTACTCAAAAGACGGTAAAGAGCACAGGGTACTCTCATGTGCAATGACAGGTTAAGTGTAGTGAAAGGAAACTTTCAGAATCGGGTGTTCCTTAACTCCTTTTGAGTAGTATATAGTGTTTGGATGAACACATTGTGAATTAAAGTGGTCTCTAAGTGGTACGATATACAGCCGCAGTTAAGACTGATTTTTTAATCCGGGGCCTAATTCCATGTGACATATCCATTTGTAAGATAAATTAGACATGGTTGCCACGATAACATTTTACATTTCTACCTTTCCTTACATTGAGGAAAGTTCATGTGTATTTTATAAAACTCTTGGTTTTGGCTGTGACTGACTATTTCACTGACGAGACACTGTACAGAACGAGACAGTTTGTGCTTTTAAAGGATGAGGCCATACCGAACTCTGCTCACTTTCTTGATGTTCCAAGATATCCCAAGGTTCATCCCAGATAAAGAAGACATTGCCATAAGTAGGCGTGTCCATATATGATAACAATAAATAAATAAATATAGTATTTCCACTGGGACAAAACATTCATTCTAAGAACAGTTTAAAGTCAAACATGCTAGTTGCGTCCTTAATCTAAGCGATCAATAAACACAATCCGATATATTTGCAAAGTAGAGCTGGCCCCGGATACAAGTATTTTTCATTAAAAGCGTGGATAGATCTATGTAGTTGATTTATTTGCGAGTCCATGAACCAGGATAAATGATTCATGTACTGATATGTGAGATCTGAAATGTATAAAAGAAAGGGGTATCAAATGTTCGAATGTACCTACGCAAGTCTAACATGTAGTCACATGAAGCATTTGGACAACAAGGACGCTATTCTCATCATTATTTATGTTAGGGATCTATCGTTCGTAGAGGTGAGATGGGAGTGCGTGTGTGCTTGTGTTTGTTTGTTTCTGTGTGTGTGTGTGTACGTGCGTGCGTGTGTGTATATGTGTTGTGGGGTGCGCGCGTGTGTGTATGTGTGCGTGTATGTATATGTGTTTTTTTTGTAATACTATGTATGTATATGTGTGCGCATACGTGTGTGTGCGCGAGATTATGTTTTATGTCCACATGTGTCTATGCGTGTGTGGTGCGCGTTAGTGTGTGTGTGGTGCGCGTTAGTATGTGTGTGGTCGGGTGCGCGCGTGTGTGTATGTGTGCGTGTATGTACATGTGTGTTTTTTGAAATAATACGTATGTATATGTGTGCGCATACGTGTATGTGTGCGTGTGTGTGCGTGTGCGTGTGCGTGTGCGTTTGTGTTGGGGTGGGTGGGGTGGAGAGGTGTTGGCAGCGCGCGTCTGTGTGTGCATGTTGGGATTTTTTGTTTGATGCAGAAACACATGCATGTACACTGCTCTTTTTTCGTCTGGGGCAAAACAGTTTGTTTTGTACCCACAGCACTTTATCATTATTTCAACAAAATCCAACCCCCAAAACCCAACCCCGAGAATATATAGCAGTAGGCCCCGTTGCTGTTTGGTCCCTGGATATTATGGTAACAGTTTTATCATTCCTCGCTAAACAGGAGAGTCTCACACTGTCACGCTTTCTCTCCTTGTAGTGTTTGTGGAGTAAGTGGAACATAAGTGATTTAGGATTATCCGATATCGGCCTGTCGGGTTTTTATTTTGTTGGTAAAGCTTCAGTAAGGCGATTGACTTGCTGATTCCCTTGTATGCTGTTAGTACAGATTATAGACTTAGTGCTCCACGTGCGCCACTGCCCTGATTTGTCTGGTATACTGTAGAATAAAGAAGTTCTAACGTAACGGTTTCTAGGCTGAGATTACCAGTATGTAAACAGGGTATATCCCTCAAGTTACGCCATGGTATAACTGACTTTCTGCTCAACGCGGCGTTAAACCCGTATCACTTACATGTACTTAGATTTAAAGGCAATGAAATCTGGTATTATACAATTTGATACATTTCGTCTTTCTAAAAACAACTCTAAAACTGATTTCCTGCTGGTAGTTATGGAATACAGCTAGCCCAATGCGCCTGTTTAATAACATTTTCGAGGTTATGCTAAATGCAGATACAGTCAACTACGGTTATAACGGACTCAAAGGGACCACTTATTTTCATTCGTTATAACCGTAGTTCGTTATAAGCATACGTACAGCATACATTCAGCAAATGGACGGGACCAAGAAATAGTTCGTTATATCCGGAAGTTCGTTGTAAGCGTGTTCGTTATAAACGTAGTTTACTGTAGTCTGACCTTTCGATCCCCATTTTTCTTGAGTCCATTAATAATGCGCTAAATCCCATTAACCTAGTGAAATCTGATGGCGCTACATTGTTAATACCCCTGTCAATGGATCAGTGTTCACGTGATTTTCATTCTCAGCTCCATGGGGAGTATACAGCCCAAGCTGTCCGAGAGTCGCTGGACGGTTTATCCTCAGCCTATCGCGTACCCATTATACCGATGACCAAACAGAAACTTTGACTCTAACGATGGCGGACATGCTCGGCGCACAATGTTCAGAACAGGAATGTGCCCCTGGACCTCCCTATTCTGTAACTCTCCAATTTTGAACAATAATCAATTATATCTTAGGGTCAAAGGTAGCTAATTAATACCCTCATGCAGGTAAACCGGAGTAAAAAGGATTCAATAGGTGTCAGAACACCTGCAGGTAACAACAGACGCATTGTTTTACATGAGTGTGTCACACACCACTTAGGCTGGTGCTGCGTCAGCACATTTGGATTGCTATAGCGTGATTGTGAGGCGATATAAGCTCGTTTTGCTTCTTGATTTACACAACAAAAATACGTACAAAATAAGAACAATAAGAATCCTTTGAAGTAAAATATCTTTACAAAAGAAACTGAAGCTGGAAGACCAGATTCACTAGGTACACATGTTGCAAAATAATAAAAGTAATAAAAAATTCAATATAGTTGTTTTCTCGTCATCTTCCTTGTCCACAGTCTCCGGTCAATGACTCTCGCACATTCAACATGGCGTCAGGAGGTTTACAATCGGCCAAGCATGGCAGTTATTCTTTAGGCAAACACATGGGATATTTTTCTTGAAAGTGAAAATACGAGGAGGTTCAGTGATGCGTAATGGCTGCCCGCCACCCATGTGCCGAAATTGTCCTCCCGTCCCTACAGGCTGTTTACCCTATAAACATAAAGATAAGAAATATGTATTTGATCTTCGGACGTGTCGCTTTCGGCGTCAACAAACTGTCAAGTTACAGAAAGAATACACTGCTGGGCAAAGAAAGTATACACTTGAAACATGCCATTTGACCAAAGAATTACACACATGAAAACGTCACGAATCTGAAAACAGTCGCGTTAACACTGCGAAACACAACAATGACACCCGTAACAAATACATCACCATCGAATAACCATTTCTTTTTGTTCATTTCTAGCCACCATCAAACATGGATGTATACTTTCTTTTGAACCTCAGTGTATCGTAGGTACAAGGGTGGTCAAATACTATAAAAGGCCATTGTAAAGGACTCACTATTATTATTTTGTTGGGTAAGATGAATTAACGTTTAAGGATCATAAGTGATAACTGAGTGAGTTGGGTTTAACGCTGCTTTTAACAGTATTCCAGTTATATCACGGCGTGTCAGCTTAATGTGGGAGGAAAGCCCGAAGTGATGCAGGTCTCAGACGTTTACCACTTCGGTGAAACCCACGAGCACGGATATGGTGCTGACAAACCTAGAAACATAATTGGGGCGAACCGGGATTCGGACCCACAATCATAGGTTTCTGGCGTGACCAAGGGACGCAACTCTGCACAGCGAATCGCGGCGCCTTAGACGACTGGGCCACCCGTGCCCAGTATATAACTAGTCGTTTAATGGACAAATTGTCTCCGTGTTTAAACATACCACTTTAGGTTATTTATAAAAATAATTTTGTTTTGCAATTGGTATTAAATGGATGACAACATTTTATGATCTGAAGTCCAAGTGATACGAACCTTAACCTGTATCCAACAACGAAGTATTTGCAAGCACCTAGACAAACAATGTACAAAACATATTACCTTCACGCTAAGCAAGCAGTCATTTCCGACTGACTGCTTCCGTCTTTATAAAACCATTCATAACTTCAGACTCAACTGGAAGGTCAAACTATGGCCTGTATAGAAAGCACTCATTTACTCATGTAGTTACAAACCTCCCGTCAGCTTTATAACGATTCCCTTCACTTCGTCAAATCAAGGAACTATTCACCAATACCAACACATCTCACCCGTGTGCCACCGTAGAACTAGTATCCCTACATCTCCCTTTGGGAAACCACAGCCCCGAGAAATTGTCGTGAAGTGCGTTTTGGTTCATTTAGTTTGATATGAAGGCTAGTGCCCTGTGGGTCTCGCGTAGCTTCTAAGGTTCAAAGGTAGCTAATTAATACCCTCATGCAGGTAAACCGGAGTAAAAAGGATTCAATAGGTGTCAGAACACCTGCAGGTAACAACAGACGTATTGTTTTACATGTGTGTGTCACACATCACTAAGGCTGGTGCTGCGTCAGCACATTTGGATTGCTATAGCGTGATAGCGAGGCATCAGAATCGGATACGGTTGGAGACGGTGTTCGGTATAAAGGACTATTACTGATTTTAAGTTTAAAAGATTTAAAGAGAGAGCACGCTCCACATATGCTCAGAAGGATTCGGTGTCGGGTTTCATTGAACACTTTAGAGAGCAATAAACAAGATCTTCTTTTTTAACAATTTCTTTTCATCAGTTTACTATGCTGGGAGAAATTCGGCGTCGAGTTTCATTGAACATTTTCAAGGAGACAAAATGTCAAGCGATATCTTCTTTTGAAACATTTTTATTTCACATGTTTTTATCTAAATTCTATTCACGGTCTCTCTATACATTGCCACTATGAGACGAACGGGACAATAATAAGCAGTCTATTTGTAATGCTCCAGATTCCATTCATCAAGTAAATGCTCATTGTCTATATTATTGTTTCCATCTTTCTCGAGAGTAAACGACCAAAACTGCCGTATGATGCGCTAGAATGTTTAAAATCACATTCCCTTCTCATCCTACCTGGTACCCATACACTGCTGGCTGAACAGAGTCTCTTTGAATACATGATTAGTATGCATCAAATTTTGTTGTCAATGTTTGTTGTTTAAAGCCGCACTCAGCCATATTCAAGCTATATGACGGCGGTCTGTAAATAGTCTAGACCAGACAATCCAGTATTTGACATCATGAGCATCGATCCACTATATTGGGATACGATAACATGCATCAACCAAGTAAGCGAGACTGACCACCCGATCCAGTTAGTCGTCTCTTACGACAAGCAAGGGTTGCTATTTAAAGACTAATTCTAACCCGGAACTTCACGTGTGTCAGGCCTCATTGGTACATGTACAGTTGTTTTCGGCAAGGTCGAGTCTCGCCAACCAAAACGAAAGGGGAACGTCACGAGACCAAATGGCGATCAGTCATTGGACAAGAACAGTCAGTTGTGATGTACATACATAAACATATGTACAAATGTCAGGAGACCAAATGGCGATTTGTCACTGGAAACGACAAAGAGGTACATAGATCTTTGGACAAGAGCAGTCAATTGTGCTTTTTACAACGCAGTCTGACGTTGGTATGTACGACAGATTTAGGATGAATAAACAAAACATAAATACCGACGTGTCGTATAGATACGCACAGTTGTCTCACTCCATGGCCGCAGGTCAACTTTTCATGACGAGTTATTTATACAAATGGACAAAAATGTCATGTCTGTTTTCCGAAAATTTACCCTGTATTCTCAACGTCTGACAAGACACATATATAAAACCGTGTCAAAGCTCTTTGATGTTAAATAGTTCAAGGTTTTTTTGTAGAAACTGCAAAGCATGCTCAAGCACATGAACATTAAGGGGTTTTATTACCAACTTTGAACCATTAAAACGTGACATGAATTAGGTATACCGATGATGAAATGTGAAAAATATGTAAATTAACGAAAATAATATTTCATTGAACCTTCAGTCAAGCTGATGGATAGCTATGGAGAACCGTCTTCATTGTCAAATTAATAGCCAAAGATTTGGAGATCTTGTGATAATGGTACGGATCTTGAATGAGTACGTGATTAATGCCTTTGTCAATTGATTTTTATACAAGTATGCTTATAAGGTGACCTGTAGTTGAGACATGAGCCGGATGCATCTTCAAATATAATTTATAATGTATATTTATGTACGTGGCTGAATCTGAATTAAAATCAAATAGCACTTTTGAGAAGTTTTATGGAAGCCCAAACACGCCATAATCATACCAATGAGGTGAGAGAGACAAAATGTCAAGCGATATCTTCTTTTGAAACATTTTTATTTCACATGTTTTTATCTAAATTCTATTCACGGTCTCTCTATACATTGCCACTATGAGACGAACGGGAAAAAAATAAGAATGCTCCAGATTCCATTCATCAAGTAAATGCTCATTGTCTATATTAATGTTTCCATCTTTCTCGAGAGTATACGACCAAAACTGCCGTATGATGCGCTAAAATGTTTAAAATCACATTCCCTTCTCATCCTACCGGGAAGTTTTATGGAAGCCCAAACACGCCATAATCATACCAATGAGGTGAGGTGAAATTGGGTTTAACGTCGCGTCCAAGATTATCGCACTTATATAGCGACGTGCATGCACGTGTATGTGGGTGTGTGGCTGCTTGTACTAGTCGGGACTGATGCCGATTTATAGTGCTAGCTCACTGAGATACCATGCCGCAGTTTAACATTAATACCCCACTCAGACACAGTATACTGACTCCGAGCTGACCAGTCCTTGTTTTAGCCCCTTAATGCCGCGTGCCAGACAGGGTAGCAACAAGTACAATCTTTGAACGTCTTCTTGTATGACGCGAACCTTTCGCTTTCCGGGCGGACGCTCTACCACAAGACCACGGAGGCGGTCTCATACAGATGAAGGTAGTTCTGTGTAGGTTTTGATGGCTTGGAATAAGTAATATACAAGGGGTATTGATCGACTTGGTGATAAAGGAATGTATGACTTTATGAGTAAAATAAATGTAAAGGTTTAATCTGGGTTAATTGTTGAGTAGTGTGTGAACTGGCGAGAAATAGCTGAGAGTATTCTCGTAAGGGTTGTAGGGGGCACAGGTGGCCCAGTCGTCTAAGGCGTCGCAATTCGCTGTGCTGAGTTGGGTCCCTTGGGCACGCCAGAAACCTATGATTGTGGGTTCGAATCCCGATTATGTTTCTAGGTTTGTCAGCACCATACCCGTACTCGTGGGTTTCACTGAAGTGGTAAACGTCTGAGACCTGCATCACTTCGGGCTTTCCTCCCACATTAACCTGACACGCCGTGATATAACTGGAATACTGTTAAAAGTGGCGTTAAACCCAACTCACTTACTCGTAGGGGTTGTACGCCACATTCAACACTTCATTTGTTATATCGCGGAAAGCTCTAGCTTATGTCAATATAGTAGTCTGAGACAAACCGATGACTGATACGAACCCGGGGCTTCGGCGTGAGGAGCGAAAGCTTTAACCTCTAGGCTATCCCTTAGCTACAAGTAAGTGAATGCATGGGAAATCAGTGTTTTACGAGGACGCAACTTACGCAGTATTCCAGCAATAACACGATGTGTGACACCCGATATGGGGGATTTACATATTGTACCCATGTTGAGAACCGAACCCCGGTTTTGATTAGTTAACCGTTTTGCTACCCCGTCGCCCAAACGATTCTCAGGAATGAACGAATATACATATTTTAAAAGTAGTTTAGGAGATAAAATTGATGTTCGTGGTGGCAACGTCTTATCAAATCATTATCATTTTGTACCGACAAAGAAATTTCCCGATCTTCTAAATTAAGACGATCAACTTTTTATTTACCATTTTAACTTAAATCCAGCGTTCACAATTTCATAGTCTTTCTCACAGTCCCTGAGCAATATTTTTTCTTTCGACAAGCCCATCCTGTAATGCTTTAGCCCCAAATGTAGCAAGTCTAGATTTTTTCACTGGCTCTGAACTTCCCATCCCACCGGAGCTCCTTTTCATTTTATATGCAGTTGCTTGTTTCTATTAAAATTATATATTTTCAGAGATTAAGCGTTAGTCTAAAAACTTCTCTGAACTAGCCAAAACATTAACTGCTTACGTATGCGGGACGGGACGCCGTCGCCACATGCTCGGGACCGCTTGCAGTGATGTTAACGATTCATCTTTTATTTCCCACATACAGCGAAGCTGACTCACAATAGTCGCAGCGCTACCACTGCTTCTTGTCCCCAGGTCCTGGACAGCCATCGTTCAACGTGAACCCTGGACAATCACAAGCGTACGCACGATCGTAACGTTCACAAACACACACACACACACACACACACAAACACACACACACACACACGCACGCACGCACGCACGCACGCACGTGACCTTCAGATGAGGATGCACGTCTATGTCATTGTAGTCAAAATATTCTTAGACGTGTTACATTCCATATCCCCTCGGTCTTGACAACCCTTAACACGTTTACACAAAAACAGATATATCTCTGCGTAGTTATTTACAATTAGATTAACTTTGCATTTTATAAACTGACGCGCAGCGTGTATATACATTCTTGAGTGTAAATTACATGCATCCTACTCAGCTATTATGACCCAGAGAAAGCGTTTAGGACGTGTTGATTATAGTTTAAAGATTTATTGTGAGTGGGATCGTGTCTTCCCATTCATTTCTCCATGTCGACGGGAAGTTGCATGACCTTCACCTACCGTGAGCTGCAGAGTAGGACGGACTGCAACGAACGACTTAATAGCTGTCGTCTACGCCCTGGGTTAGACGAGCAATTCTGTTGCAATATATGGCAGTTAAAGGTGTGGGGAATAAATTGGGATAAACGTTATCGCGTTATCCAAGCTGTATTGTAGCCGCTATAAAATCGGAAGATTTGAAAAGTAAGGAGTGATGCGCAAAAGTGATGGCGAACCATCGTTGAAGCAAGTCGATGATACGTCACATGATGCCACAGTTACGACTTTATGAATTTACCGGAAGTAATGAAAACGGATATGACGCAATTATGTAAACGACGATTAGTTGGGCGGTTAAGGCAAAAATTGTGCACTTTGGGTTAAAAGCACCAAACTTGGCACACTTATACATTGAACCATTCCAAATATTTCTGGATATGGATCCACCTCAGCAGCGCCCCCTGGTGGCTGAAAATCCAAGATGGCCGCCAACTCTATTTCTATGTATGTCATGAACAACGGTGGTGACAAGCCTGATATGAAAGCATTTAGTTCTTAGCACTAAATGCTGCTAGTATAGTGTTATGAATATGATCGCTTCTCATCTACTGGAGGCTATCGTGACATGCAGGGTAGTTTAGTGCTTCAATACTATGAAAGAAGACTACTCTTGTCACCCTGATCCCCTTCTGTCCTAACTGAAGATCATATAAAGCCTTTCCGTTTCGGTAGGCTGAAAGACGCCATTCGGCTTGTCCAAGAATAAGTGGTCATGATCGTTAGGCTTTCTCAACGTCAGAGAATTAGGTCGGTTTCCTCTCACATAGAGCGACCCGTGAAGATCCGGGCTAGAATAGGTCTTCAGCAACCCATGCTTGCCGTAAAAGGCGACTATGCTTGTCGTAAAAGGCGACTAACGGGATCGGGTGGTCAGGCTCGCAGACTTGGTTGATGCATGTCATCGTATCTCAATTTTGATATCCATGCTCATGATATCAATCACTGGATTGTCTGGTCCAGACTCGATTATTTACAGACCGCCGTCATATAGCTGCAATATTGCTGAGTGCGGCGTTAAACAACAAACCAACCAATCTCACATAGAGCACGGACATCATCGTGGTTATTTCGTCCTCACAGACTCCGCTCAAAGTACTCATTCCATTTCACAAATAAAGATCCGGGTTAGAATTGGTTTTCGGCAACCCATACTTGTCGTAAGAGGCGACTAAGGGGATCGGGTGGTCAGGCTCGCTTACCTGTTTGATGCATGCATCGTATCCCAATTACTTATATCGATGCTCAAGATGTCAATCACTGGATTGTCAAACAAATGGATTCCGGATAACGAAAGTCCCCAGTTCACTTTGGTTTGAGTGGTTATAATGTGTGACCTTCTTTATTGTGTTACCGCTCGTATGTGCGTGGGTGGGTGGGTGCGTGGGTGGGTGCGTGGGTGCGTGATCATCAGTTGATGTAACACGGCTGTGGTGTTTCAGTGTAAAACAACATTCACATCCACAGATTCACGAACTTACATGGCCGGTTCTTGAAACGTACGGTAGGGGTGTACGTTTTCCCATCCCAGACAACATGGTCCCTTTAAACTCACGAAAATACCAATTAGGTTAAACATGGCTCGTTAGGACCAAAGGCGCTCTCGGCCTTCATATTGAACTGGACTTTCGCGTGGTTTAACACCCACATGGTAAGTGATCCCACTGCACTGGTCAGCCAACAGGAGCCCCCTCCATGTCTTAATCAACCACTGACGGACATGACTCGAGGTGGGAGGCCATTAAAAGAGACTTTGAGACTTCCAAAGTAAGTCTGCATTGCTGTAAACCCAAACACCTTTCTGTAGATAATTACATTAATCCTTGTGTAGGAACCCGAGGGGATTCATTGCCATGTTCCGGTGTGGGCAGCTTTGAAGTATTATCAGCGACCAGGTGAAAATCCAACGCCGTTTGAAGACGTAATGAGGCATTGGATCTGTTCACGGATGATCCGAGACTTGTGTGGAGAAAAGACAAACAGAATACTCAATTTACTTAGGCTCGTTTTACGACTTCGTGGCGAGAATGGGTCCAAATACAATGCAAGGATTATCCTTTTCGCGCGTCGGTTTTCAAGCGGATCTGGGGTTTGTAACTCAAACCTGATTCATGAAATGTTCGATGACCTTGGTTACTGTTTCGCGGGCTATCAGTTCGCCAAGGGAAGCGCGAATGAGATGGGACTGTGATTAACAGCTAATTATGTCATGCAAACAGACAATTTACAAGGACATGTCGAGAACAGGTCCATTCGTCATCTTTACAAAGTGTGATATCTTTATTGCGATGCAGACCCTAAGTGGGTCCAGTAAGTGTCTCGTTCGATAAATTACTTCCAGTCTGGAGTCTGGGGACTTAACGCAGTTCGGAATTGTGTAGTAAATTCTGGATTTGTAGGAGCAAGCAAGGGATATAACACTAACATAAATGGTCCGAGAGTAAGGGTTGGAGTTTTAATGTGTTAGATAAATTATAGCATAATATCCGAACACAGAGTATACAGACGTTTAATTAAACTGTATGTAAGATGGGGGCTTCATAGACAGTCGGGGACCAATAACTGCTATCAGCTGTTGAGAGTTGTGTGGCTTAGAAACCTATGACCGGGTTCGAAACCCATTAACCCTGATTATGTGTCTAGGTTTGTCAGCTCCATGTGTAGCTCCAGCTCCAGCTCCAGCTCCAGCTCCATGTGCACCCATGTAACTACGCAGCTTTTAGCAATATTCCAGCAATACCACGGCGGGGGTTCTCCGTGACTGAGTATGGTTTTACACCGTTTTTTTAGCAATATTCCAGCAATATCATGGCAGGGGACACCAGAAATGGGCTTCACACATTGTATCCATGTCGGGAATCGAACCCAGGTCTTCGGCGTGACGAGCGAAAGCTTTAACCACTAGGCTAACACCCTGACGTTCATGTTGTTATGTACTTTACGTGTTTTGGAGGTTTCAGTGGAAACATAAAGTGTTTTATTATTTGCATCTTATCAACATAGTAGTGCATATTCGACTACATGTACGACTCGTTAACGCCAGGTTAATGGTACCCGGAACCTCCATTAAGTTAATGGCCCGTTTGTGTACGGAGGATGTCGCAAACGAATTTTATGGTACATTAGTTAATGTAGGTTTAATGACATGTTAATGTATCATTAAAGTTTGATACATCTGAGTCCTGGTAATATGTGAGCAATAAGAAATAAAACGTCGGATCACACAGTACTTGTAACGCGATCTTTGAAAAGTGCAACGTTTCCTGTTTTCATGCTTCCTGTTTCAAATCAAAGGGCAAGTAATTCTGTTTCCCAAGGCCGGTCCCTCGCGTCTTATAAAGACGCAGGAAGGGGGAGGAGAGATGGGTGAGTAAATGTGGGGGTTATTCTTCATCAAATACCTCCCTTCATCCTGATAAAGACCAGCTTGGCGTCAACATACCCCACGAGCTTCTCACCAAGAGTAAGTGTGTGAAAACACGATTCCGCAAACACTGTCCTGAGGGACGGAGGGAGAACTAGACGCAGCCAATTAAAAGAAGATTCCAGGAGTAGCGACAATGCACGGGCACCTGCGAACAGGCTGCGATGACGGAGGGGCAGAACGTGATTGGGGTAGGGTCAACGCCGGCTGGACAGCACGTGATACAGTGAAATGAAACGGCCTTTGTCGTTGACGGCCCAAGAAACACGTACATGGGAGATTTCCGCGGTTTAGAAAGTGTCGGGGCGGTTTCGCTACATTGGGTTACTTGTAAAACTGAAAACAATATACAGCGTGGCGATTTGTGTCACTAGTGTCACTAATTATGACTACACCCCATTTCAAAACTTCATATGTATTACGTTTTAAAGAATCGTAGGGTAAACAACTTTCGTTTTTTCAAATGCCCCTTTGTTTGCTCTGATTGCTGCTGATATTTGTTTTCGTTTGAAACAAGACGTTTTAGAGGATACCCCCTTGTAGAGGATAATTACTTGTAATGTATTACATTGTGGTGGTATGGATCTGGATAAACGTCTTAACACCATTCTCTCACTCAAGGAGACATGGGTGGCCCAGTCGCGAAAGGCGCCGCAATTTGCTGTCCCTTGGGCACGCCAGAAAACCATGATTCATGTTTCTAGGTTATTCAGCACCATACCCGTGCTCGTTTGTTTCACCAAAGTGGAAAACGTCTGAGACCTGCACTACTTCGGGCTTTCCTCCCACATTAAGCTGACAGGCCGTGATATAACGCGAATACTGTTCAAAGCGGTGTTAAACCCAACTCACTCACTCACTCACTCACTCAAATTTATGTATTCCCCAGATAAACTCAGCCCCTGGTCATTTTAAGCATAGAAACTTCCTACTGTATCCTGTAATTGAAACACTTAATTGCTAATGTCCGTTTTGACCCATGGTGACCTATGATTCCCGTCTAGCAACTCGTCTGCATGGCAAGGGATCCCTTCCTGATACTCAGAGCTCAATTTATTCCTTGTGAAGCCTATCCAATCCACACCCCACTGTTTGAATGGTACTGTGACACAGATCCATGACATCCGATGTTGTCTGTATCATAAAGTGACACCCACCGCCCCCTCGGGGCGATCACATAAATCGGAGCTGTTGCTCGCCCCCACCTCCCTGTGAACTCCGAGCGATACTCTAGACTTGTAAATCACATTCCGAATGTCATCCTGAGACCCAGGTTATCTCGGACGGTGCACACTGGGGTGTTCGCGAGACAACCCGAGCTACCGCCTTATTTTGACGACTCAGCAGCATTCGGGTATGTGAGATATGATTGATTAGAAACAGACAGGACCACACGGCAAAGTGAATAACGATTTACAGATAGGGCAGCAAATATACAATTTGATAAATCGGCCACACAACAGGTGAAACATTGTCACGGACGAAGGACTCTGAGAGGAATTATAGAGTGGTGGTTAAATATACACAACAGGACTTTGCCTTGTTCACAGAGCTAGTGGGTGACTATTGTACAACGCAAAATTTGGCAATGTTACAGCAATATCGCGACAGGGGACACCTGAAATGAATATGTATCTATGGAATCGAACCCGGATCTTCGACATGGCGAGCGCCGGCTTCAAGCACTAGGCTACCCACATCCCTAGTTGTTAAGATATGAGAGTGAGGTACAGACTGTATATCGCGGTGAAGTAACTGTAAGCATATTGCGGTAAAGTAACTAAGAATAGTGCGGTGTAGTAACTGAAGGCATATCGCTGTGAAGTAACTGAAGGCATATTGCGGTGAAGTAACTGAAGGCATATTGCAGTGAAGTAACTGAAGGCATATTGCTGTGAAGTAACTGAAGGCACATTGCTGTGAAGTAACTGTAAGCATATTGCTGTGTAGAAACTGAAGGCATATTGCTTTGAAGTAACTGAAGGCATATTGCTGTGAAGTAACTGAAAGCATATTGCTGTAAGTAACTGAAGGCACATTGCGGTGAAGTAACTGTAAGCATATTGCTGTGAAGTAACTGAAGGCATATTGCTGTGCTGTGAAGTAACTGATGGCACATTGCTGTGAAGTAACTGAATGCACATTGCGGTAAGGTAACTGAAGTCATATTGCGGTGAAGTAACTGAAGGCATATCGCAGTGAAGTAACTGAAGGCATATCGCCGTAATGTAACTGTAGGTGAAGTAACTGTAAGCATATTGCGGTGTAGTAACTGAAGGCATATTGCTGTGAAGTAACTGAAGGCATATTGCGGTGAAGTAACTGAAGGCATATTGCGGTGAAGTAACTGAAGGCACATTGCTGTGAAGTAACTGTAAGCATATTGCTGTGTAGTAACTGAAGGCATATTGCGGTGAAGTAACTGAAGGCACATTGCGGTAAGGTAACTGAAGTAATATTGCGGTGAAGTAACTGAAGGCACATTGCGGTGAAGTAACTGAAGTCATATTGCGGTGAAGTAACTGAAGGCATATCGCAGTGAAGTAACTGAAGGCATATCGTGGTGAAGTAACTGTAAGCATATTGCGGTGAAGTAACTGAAGGCATATTGATGTGAAGTAGTTGTAAGCATATTGCGGTGAAGTAACTGTAAGCATATTGTGGTGAAGTAACTGTAAGCATATTGCGGTGAAGTAACTGTAAGCATATTGCGGTGAAGTAACTGTAAGCATATTGCGGTGAAGTAACTGTAAGCATATTGTGGTGAAGTAACTGTAAGCATATTGCGGTGAAGTAACTGTAAGCATATTGCGGTGAAGTAACCGTAACCATATTGTGGTGAAGTAACTGTAAGCATATTGCGGTGAAGTAACTGTAAGCATATTGCGGTGAAGTAACTGTAAGCATATTGCGGTGAAGTAACTGAAGGCATATTGTGGTGAAGTAACTGTAAGCATATTGCGGTGAAGTAACTGAAGGCATATTGCGGTGAAGTAACTGAAGGCATATTGCGGTGAAGTAGTTGTAAGCATATTGCTGTGAAGTAACTGTAAGCATATTGTGGTGAAGTAACTGAAGGCATATTGCGGTGAAGTAGTTGTAAGCATATTGCGGTGAAGTAACTGTAAGGATATTGTGGTGAAGTAACTGAAGGCATATTGCGGTGAAGTAACTGTAAGCATATTGCGGTGAAGTAACTGAAGGCATATTGCGGTGAAGTAACTGTAAGCATATTGCGGTGAAGTAACTGAAGGCATATTGTGGTGAAGTAACTGAAGGCATATTGCGGTGAAGTAGTTGTAAGCATATTGCGGTGAAGTAACTGTAAGGATATTGTGGTGAAGTAACTGTACGCATATTGCGGTGAAGTAACTGAAGGCATGTCGCGGTGAAGTAACTGTAAGCATATTGCGGTGAAGTAACTGAAGGCAAATTGCGGTGAAGTAACTGAAGGCATATTGCTGTGAAGTAGTTGTAAGCATATTGCGGTGAAGTAACTGTAAGCATATTGCGGTGAAGTAACTGTAAGCATATTGCAGTGAAGTAACTGAAGGCATATTGTGGTGAAGTAACTGAAGGCATATTGCGGTGAAGTAGTTGTAAGCATATTGCGGTGAAGTAACTGTAAGGATATTGTGGTGAAGTAACTGTAAGCATATTGCGGTGAAGTAACTGAAGGCATATCGCGGTGAAGTAACTGAAGGCATATTGCTGTGAAGTAACTGAAGGCAAATTGCGGTGAAGTAACTGAAGGCACATTGCGGTGAAGTAACTGAAGGCACATTGCGGTGAAGTAACTGAAGGCACATTGCGGTGAAGTAACTGAAGGCATATTGCTGTGAAGTAACTGTAAGCTTTTGCGGTGAAGTAACTGAAGGCATATTGCGGTGAAGTAACTGTAAGCTATTGCGGTGAAGTAACTGAAGGCATATTGCGGTGAAGTAACTGAAGGCATGTTGCGGTGAAGTTACTGTAAGCATATTGCGGCTAAGTAACTGAAGGCATGTCGCGGTGAAGTTACTGTAAGCATATTGCGGTGAAGTCACAGAAGGCATATTGCGGTGAAGTAGCTGTAAGCATATTGCAGTGAAGTAACTGAAGGCATATTGCGGTGATGTAACTGTAGGTGAAGTAACTGTAAGCATATTGCGGTGTAGTAACTGAAGGCATATTGCGGTGAAGTAACTGTAGGCATATTGTGGTGAAGTAACTGAAGGCACATTGCGGTAAAGTAACTGTAAGCATATTGCTGTGTAGTAACTGAAGGCATATTGCGGTAAGGTAACTGTAGGCACATTGCGGTGAAGTAACTGAAGGCATATTGCTGTGAAGTAACTGTAAGCTTTTGCGGTGAAGTAACTGAAGGCATATTGCGGTGAAGTAACTGTAAGCTATTGCGGTGAAGTAACTGAAGGCATATTGCGGTGAAGTAACTGAAGGCATGTTGCGGTGAAGTTACTGTAAGCATATTGCGGCTAAGTAACTGAAGGCATGTCGCGGTGAAGTTACTGTAAGCATATTGCGGTGAAGTCACAGAAGGCATATTGCGGTGAAGTAGCTGTAAGCATATTGCAGTGAAGTAACTGAAGACATATTGTGGTGAAGTAACTGTACGCATATTGCGGTGAAGTAACTGAAGGCATGTCGCGGTGAAGTAACTGTAAGCATATTGCGGTGTAGTAACTGAAGGCATATTGCGGTGATGTAACTGAAGGCATATTGCGGTGAAGTAACTGTAAGCTATTGCGGTGAAGTAACTGAAGGCATATTGCGGTGAAGTAACTGAAGGCATGTTGCGGTGAAGTTACTGTAAGCATATTGCGGCTAAGTAACTGAAGGCATGTCGCGGTGAAGTTACTGTAAGCATATTGCGGTGAAGTCACAGAAGGCATATTGCGGTGAAGTAGCTGTAAGCATATTGCAGTGAAGTAACTGAAGACATATTGTGGTGAAGTAACTGTACGCATATTGCGGTGAAGTAACTGAAGGCATGTCGCGGTGAAGTAACTGTAAGCATATTGCGGTGTAGTAACTGAAGGCATATTGCGGTGATGTAACTGTAGTTGAAGTAACTGTAAGCATATTGCGGTGTAGTAACTGAAGGCATATTGCGGTGAAGTAACTGTAGGCATATTGCGGTGAAGTAACTGAAGGCACATTGCGGTGAAGTAACTGTAAGCATATTGCTGTGTAGTAACTGAAGGCATATTGCGGTAAGGTAACTGTAGGCATATTGCGGTGAAGTAACTGAAGGCATATCGCGGTGAAGTAACTGAAGGCAGATCACGGTGAAGTAACTGTAAGCATATTGCGGTGAAGTAACTGAAGGCATATCACGGTGAAGTAACTGTAAGCATATTGCGGTGAAGTAACTGAAGGCATATTTCGGTGTAGTAACTGAAGGCACATTGCGGTAAGGTAACTGAAGGCATATTGCGGTAAGGTAACTGAAGGCATATCGAGGTGAAGTTACTGTAAGCATATTGTGGTAAGGTAACTGAAGGCATTTTGCGGTAAGGTAACTGAAGGCATATCACGGTGAAGTAACTGAAGGCATATCGCGGTGAAGTAACTGAAGGCATATCACGGTGAAGTAACTGTAAGCATATTGCGGTGAAGTAACTGAAGGCATATCGCGGTGAAGTAACTGTAAGCATATTGCGGTGTAGTAACTGAAGGCATATTGCGGTGAAGTAACTGTAGGCATATTGCGGTGAAGTAACTGAAGGCACATTGCGGTAAGGTAACTGAAGGCATATCGCGGTGAAGTAACTGAAGGCATATTGTTTACAAGTAACAGTGAGCATATTGTTTACAAGTAACAGTAACCATATTATTGATAAGTAACTCTAAGCATATTATGCTGAACAACAGTCAGCATTGTGTTGATAAGTAAGAGTGCGCATAGTGTGGTGAACAACAGTAAAAATATTAACGGAAAAGGCATTGCGGGGAGGTAGTAGTTAACATGACAGCGAGTTAACAGGAAGCATATATTATTGTGTCAGGTAGCACATCGTCACCAACGGTATCTGCGGTGTTGTGTTGTTGGCAGATAGGATGCCTTGGTGTACTATATTTTACAGTAGCTTCAAACAGTTAGTGGCATTACAATTAACATATGTATGTATGTATGTATGTATGTATGTATGTATGTATGTATGTATGTATGTATGTATGTATGAGCCTGCCTGTCTACCTGCACTGCGTGTAACACCATGTGTGTACATGTGTGCGTATACGTGTGTGTGCGCGTGATAATGTTTATATGTTTGTGCGTATGTGTGTAGTGTAAGAGTGTGCCTGAATATGCTTGCGTGTAGTGTAGTGTAGTAGTGTAAGTAAGCCTGGTTATGTGTGTGAATGTGTGTGCATGTGCGTGCGTGCGTGCGTGTGTGTGTGTGTGTTTGTATATCTTAACGGGTGATAAATTATTTTGACCCAGTCATGCTACCATAATCACACTGGAAGAAACTTACATGTTGGTCGTTTGTGGTAGAAACACATACATGTGTGTATATCTTAACGGGTAATAAAGTAATTTGGCCCAGTCAAGCTACCATAATCACACTGGAAGAAACTTACATGTTGGTCGTTTGTGGTAGAAACACATACATGTTTGTATATCTTAACGGGTAATAAAGTAATTTGGCCCAGTCAAGCTACCATAATCACACTGGAAGAAACTTACATGTTGGTCGTTTGTGGTAGAAACACATACATCGCGAATATATAGGAGCAGTTTTCACCACCTGTGATTTATAATGCCAATGCCTCGCATCGCCAAACACCATCTCGTTAAGATCCCTTACCAAATAAATATCCCATGAAGAACTGAGAAAGAACTCCGCTTGAAAGAAAAATAAACGATGTCGGTCGTCCGCCATCACGAACATGAGGATCTATCACTTTTGATTGCGCGTAATGAAAGCAGACATACGGCAGGAGGTAGGCTCAGGTGGCCTGACCAATATACCCCGGCAGTGCTTCAGTGATGGGACCAATGTGTTATGTAGTGATTGAGTATGGTGAGGCGTGAGGCGGGGTGAGTCACTCCCTCCCTTGCCTTTTATACATTAGTTCTGCAGGATGGGCAGAACGCAGGTGCGCGCGTGTGAAAGCTTTAAGGCTATCTATCAATAGTTTATCAATTCTCACAAACTCTTTTTTCTCAACTGTATATTTGGTTTGTTATTCGCTGTTATATGTAAGATTTTAATACGATGAAGTTATTGCATTAAGCTGTGTCTATTCGTGGAATGAATAGCGAGAGGTAGATGTGGGATGGGGAGATTTGACGAATTTTGGAATGTTTCAGCAAAATCTCTATAAGTGACAAAAAGAATGGTCTGTTCATATCTAATTCGGTCCTTCGGTGAGAGGGACGCGGAGTGTAGCCACTCGGCTTGAGATTGAAGTGAGGACAAAGAGCGTATACAAGATTTGGAAAGTTCGTGTGAGATATAGTATTAGATCAAACAATATGTTCATATAAATGTTACTGTTTGATATCTAGCTTCCACCCACACAGACACTTACCTAACAACCGGGATTTCACCCATTTGTCTAAGACGCCGCGATACGCCGAGTCGTTTAGTCGCCAGAATCTTATGATCGGGTTCGAATCCCAAATTAACTCATAATTTGATTATTTGTTTGTGAGCACCATACCTGTGGTAGTAGGTTCCACCAGTGATAAACATCAAAGACCTGCATCACTTCGGTCTTTCCTCCGACACAAACCTGACACGCCGTGCTATAACTGATACGTCACTCATCCTCTCTCACTGACTCCAGTCGTTCTGCGAGTGAGAGGAGGCCAGAAACAGGGGACGCGTCAAGTATTTTACGGGTGTTTCATCACCGTCTTTACGGGTGCTTCGTCAATGTCACGCATGCTCTCGGTGATCTTCGGCAAACCTCGCCCCTTTCCGTAGTCGAAATTTTATTTTCAGCAGAAATGGCCGATCGTGTTCAGAAGAAGGGAGACATATCCCCCCGAACGACACTGACTGATTAGCAAGGGGAGCCGGCCGTCAGAGCCAGAGGTGTGTGTCCCATCAGTTTAACTCAATACAATCATGACTTTTCTTTATAGAGAATATGAAGGGAAGTTGGCAGCGCACAACAACCAAGAATAATGGAGACGCAGAAATGTGTTCTTTAGACGTCAACTAGTTTTGCCCACGATAGTGTCACGTGATCATATCAGCTCCTCCCATTGTACACTTAAGCCCCCTGAAGATTTTAGGGCCCTACAGAGGCCTTTATCTAATGACAAACTATCTCTAATCTAAGAAGAAGTGGAAGGTTCGATCCCCGGTGGCGTCATAAGAAAAGACGTTTACCCTGTCTGGCGCTCGAAATTAAGGGGCTAAAAGAAGGACTGGTCGGCTCGAAGTCAGTACACTGTATCTCCGTGAGCAAGCAAGCACTATAAAACGGCATCAGTCCGGGCTAGCACACACACACACACACACACACACACACACACACACACACACACACACACACACACACACACACACACAGTGCAATTTATAAAGTGCATTAATCTCGGACGCGACGTTAAACCCAATTTCATATCTTAACGGGTAATAAAGTAATTTCACCTCACTTTCAAAACGTTCTTGGGAAGTTCCACAGAGGATTCGATTCTCCTTACATTTTCACCGTTTTTAAGAAAAATATTTAGTCAATTATGGACAGCGAGTTACAATGGCAATTTGAAATTCAACTATATCATAACATGAAACTCTCTTGCATGCACGAAAATGCAATAAGTCGTATTTAATTTTCTACGTTTCCAGATGAAAATACGTCTTAAATGTAGTAACATTATGAAATACATCCTCAAATTAGATTAAATAATATGTTCATAAAAACAGTTACTTTTATATACCTAGCTTTCACCCAGGCTGCCAATTATGTATATTAATATTTACCAATATTGATGTCCGTGTGTCCCAAATTCATAGGGGCGGTGGGTTAGCCAAATGGTTAAAGCGTACGACCGTAACACCGAAGGCCCGGGTTCGATTACCCACATGGGTACAGTATGTGAAGCCCATTTCTGGTGTCCCCCGCCGTGATATTGTACATAAGTAAGTCTTGACAGAAATGGTCAGTTTTAATATCTTCCGATGTCAGTAGTGAAAGCAACGGCTTATTATGGATACATAAACATCATAATATTAAACATAGTATTCCGATGGAACTACCAGATGATTTGAAAAGGACCTTGTCACTTTGCTTTTGAGTGAGTGAGTGGGTCAGTACGGTCAGTCAAGTTTTAACGCCGTTTTGAACAGTATTCCAGTAATGTCACGGCGATGGAAGAAAGCCTGAAGTAATGCAGGGCTTTGACGTTTACCTCTTTGGTGAAACCCACGAGCACGGGTATGGTGCTGACAAACCTAGAAACATATTCGGTTTAACCTGGATTCGAACCAACGATCATAGGTTTCTGAGGTGCCCATGGGACGCAACTCTGCACAGCGAATTGCGGCACCTTAGACAACTGAGCCACCCGTGCCCCCGCGTAGCCCGTGAACGTTCACAATTTAGAGGTCCCTCTGATACATCATCGGCACCATTCTGTACATATTGGTGCTTTGTAGACCTTATAATAAAGCTAAAGGTTATCAAAGCAACATTTCTTTGAATACGCATAATTCCCGCAGCAGATGTAGTGGAAATGACCCTTTAAAACTTACCCTTCACACAAAATTGTGTTTTGATAACTCGGCGGAATTTGCTTCTATGATCTTCATTATCAAAGCAAAACAATTCAAATGATTGCCATTATGATTATATGTATCGTTTTCACATCAGTTGTTCTGGGGTGAGTGAGGGAGTTGCGTTTAACGCTGCTTTTAAAAGGATTCCAGTTATATTACGGCGGTCAGCTTAATGTGGGAGGAAATCCCGAAGTGATGCAGGTCTCAGTAGTTGTAGTGGAAATACTCCATTTTTTTATCACAATCCAACACTGCAATACTTTGGTTATCTCCGAACATGGTGACCCTTTTATACCCACGTCTTGACATTGATTAAAGCACTCGCTCATTGCAGCATGAATGGCATTCACAGTAGATGTGACCCCCATGGAGATCCGACTCAGAATCGGTCTTCAGCAACCCATGTTTGTCGGAGGAGGCGACAAACGGGATCGGATGGTCAGGTTTGGTTGATCTATCCCCGATCGATGCTCATGTCAATCACTTGATTGATTGGTACTTGTCCTGCTCCAGACTCGATTAATAACAGACCGCCGTCATATAGCATGAATATTGCGGAGTGCGGCGTTAAACAACAAACAAACAAACAAACAAACACAATAGCTGTCTTGAAAGTACCAAAAATAGCCATAAATGCCGTTATAACGAGTGAGTGAGTTAAAAAATGACGTCGCATCGGCAATACATCGGCGATATAGCGTCTATATGACGTAGCCGGATATAGCGAAGTGGTGACAAATCCTCATTGAAAGTAAATACTACTGTTCACGTCAGGAACCTTGGATAAAATAAATTAAGTTTAAACGTCCCTTTGACGTTAGTACCTATAACAATTTACACATGAACACTTGAAAAGTTCCAGTAAAAGCTTATCTTTAAAAGCTCCTCATTCGTAAAACAATATCCCTTTAAGTCCGTATCTCATTACTGTCTGCGTGGAAATGTGTGTGACTTATAGTCAAACCAGTCCGCCCTATATAGTCTGTTCCCACTGTACCCTGCAGGAGAAAATACCTGCCCTAAGACCAGGTACTAAGTTGACGACGGGCGTCCAATCTCGCCCCCTACTTGACACCACGTAGGTAAGTCGCGGATAACGCACATCCAACTGTAATCCTATAATTGCCTTTCATTCACAAACGTTTATCATGATGTACCGAAACAGTTACAGAATCGTTACAGCGGGATTACAGTATCCGTTTACGACTGTCGTGTACAATCCTTAAGTCAATCTATTAGGATTTGGGTGAACTGTTAATAATTCTTCCTGTTCATAATACGGCACCGACGAGATTAAAGTTAAGCCATTTTATTATCATTGTTTAATATTGTGTATGGCATATTGTGTTGATATTCATTCAGGGAAAATGTGACATCCTCGATATACGGCTCATGAATAGCGTTAACAAGATGGTCAAACAATTTAAAGTACATCGTTACACCTAATCTGAAGAGGTACTTCAAATACTGAAGACGATTCATAATCACCAGGTATGCCATTTAGTAACTTAGATCTATGAAGATTGGAACATAGGAGGACTCAGACATTTAACTTTACGCCTCTATCACTTATTTGGACAAGGATATATTTACACAGATTACAGTTTCGAAAGCTGTCTTGTCACTCAAGTGTCATACACTCGTGGCAAGGTAACACACTACAGATATTGTGTTGGTAACTGAAGCGAAGGTCCCCTTTTTCTTATTTTCACATTTCTCCCCAATAATTATACATTTCAACATGACCCTGAGTCTTTGTTTTCCGCTTGTACACGACATCCTACAATAAAAGACGTATCCATCCATGTAGACTAACATTTAGTCTCTGAAATCTTATATTACACAATATCCTTCTTGACTCTAAAAATAAAAAAAAATCCCTATGCTGATTTCAGAATAGAGCTAGCTTGAGCTGGCTAGACTTGCTTTTGTATGCATTTCTAGATTTTTTTGTATAAAATAAATATATTCCACTTTCATGGTGCAGGACTACCATCCATGTCTTGCGGCGGTTGTCAAAGTGCTACTGACAGGGAGACAACTCATGTGACACTCTGATGTATGAACCCTTGGGACCAGGTCATATTGGTGGGTTGAATGCAGGCCTCAGGTTCTATTCCCAACAGTTTGTTTAACGTTTTTGTGCGCAACGTCAAGTATGTGACCGCAATATCGGTAAAAATCGCATAGCATAAAACAAACTCTCGATAGAATTCGAACTTTCAATAGTAAAGGGGGCGGTCGGGTAGCCTAGTGGTTAAAGCGTTCGCTCGTCACGCCGAAGACCCGGGTTCGATTCCCGACATGTGAAGCCTATTTCTGGTGTCCCCCGCCGTGATATTGCTGGAATATTGCTAAAAGCGGCGTAAAACCGTATGACTCACGCACTCACTCAATAGTAAAGATAAACACTTGAAGCGCCTTAAAATGACACTTAATCGCCATCGGTGTGCATCCGCTACCATGGGCTTTGGCGACCCACTGTACCTGTGGTCAGTTAACTCGTTTTCACATCATCTTTAAGAACGATGAGAGATTTAATAATTTAAACGCAATAAGCGCCCCGCTTTAATAAGCGCCCACTATTTGCTAATATATTGGCTAGGGAACAATGCCAATCAGCACCCCTTCCGATTTATCAATATACACAAGATTTATTTATTCGTGTATTATACGCACTCGTGTGTTATATGCACCCTTAATTACGGGCTATTAAATTCTGGAAAAAATGTATCTGTCGTATGTAAACATGTCAGGCTGTCAGCATAAACCACGAAATTTACATTCTTTCAACTCTGTTTTTGTCACCAAAATAATATTCTAATAAGAATTTTTTGTCACCAATATAATATTCTAATAAGAACCCCCTATTTCTAATTTTGAGAGCGCCCTGTGCGCTTATTACGTCGAATACGGTACCCATAATTCATATAAGTTTTACATTAAAACTAAAGGACTTGGCTCTGGATAAAAAAATTGTTACACCTGGCAGAACAGAGCCGAACATATGTAAACAGCTGCACCTCATATGTAGCATCATGTCCATGTCGATGTTCTAGAGATGACTTCACCGTGTGTTAGCTTTATGTATCCTCTGTGGTTGTCTACCCGGGAGATTTTAAGTCATCTATCAGTCATGGGTGGGCATCCCGTCACGTGCACTCATGACTTTACAGTTATGATTCCTGTATTTGGGTAAGTTTGTGATTTTAGATTGAAACCATGAGTTATAAAACAAGATGATCACAACGTAGGAGATGGGGAGGACGCTGCCCTGAATCTCAATGAGAAGCAAACACCGTGATGGTCAGTTTGTCTTTTTTCCCTTTGAGACCCAAAGGACAATGCTGAGACGGGTTGAAAAGACTAGAGTGAAGTCAACCTTAGTGTCTACAGTCTGGCACTGCATGCATTTGCTGTTTGACTCTGATTCGGTACTCCTAGAAAATCCGCTTGCGTATTACTTGGCTCAGTCCCTTAAGTTGTAATTCATTTAGGGGGTTTAGTATCGTTGCAATGACACTTGCAAAGGTACTAAACCCCCTAAATGACTTACAAACCTTTAAAGCACAAGGCATATATCTAATCAAGACCTGCCTACTTGGCCGAATTTAAAAAAACAAAAGTACAACAAACAAGCTGCCAATAAACCCTAAAATTCTAAACCTATAAAAACACACAAACACCCCCCCCCCCCCCCCCCCCCCCTCCCACACACACAAAAAGCCCCACCCCCCACCCCCACCCCCACCACCTTTTGCATGCCATATTTCAAAATTCCAATTTCCCAAATTAAGTAGGCAACCCGTAAAAGCCCCACCTAGGTTGCCTCACCTTTTCGGACACACCCTTTTCGACCAAACACAAAATGGCCTGCGAAATACGCATATGTCGGAAAGCGCATGTTAAATTCCTAATTTAAGTAAGTAAGTACTGGGCTCAGCAGTTATGTACAACGTTAACTGTGTGGATTACGTTATACAAGTACCATGTACTATTTGCTATGTGCGCAGAATGATGTTTTAGGGGCTAATATATGGGTATCCTACTGTGTAACATATATATTTATATTTTAATTTAGTATCATTTCAATTACTTTAGTGCCTCATAGGTCATTCTATGGTATCGGACTCGTTTTACTGTATATAGCAATATGTGACACGTAAATAAACTAATCATCTTCTGTATGAATAGGTCTTGATGATGATGTTGATTTTACGAACGCTTCTGGTGGAACCGTTTTCACACACAGCATGCCCTGTGTCTCCGATTCATCATCATAGTTTTCAGTCTCCGTCTAGACGCTGTAATTGGTGAAAAACACTGTTAGCCTGTCGCCACCCGTACAACACAATAAAAAATTAAAAACACACAGACATAAAAATGACTAAATACACACTGCTTACTTTTCTCTATTTCAACAGCGTGTCAGTGTACAATGTCTAAATGTAAACATTCTCAAGGGTATGATTAACTATGTAATAAAGCACAAATCTACCCCTTTCCAAGTGTGGGGGTCGTAGGGTGGGTCGATGATATCCCTTAGGGGCCCTCATGCATCAGCGCCCGGGGTGGAGGTGATTAATACAAGGAAATTACAGTTGACAGTACTCGCTGATGAAGATATGACCAGGCACTACTGCAAGGCTTAACGCCCTTGATGTGGTTTATCAAATAATTACGTGTATAAACACCTGTAGGCTAACTTCTCACACCAAACGTCCTACCGCCTCGACCGTAAAAGACCCCATTGAGATTAGCAAGTAACCAACCGAAGCGGACGGTTGGCGGAAACAACTGCTACACCACGGGCGTTTTAAGATTAACTTATTGTTTGGATCCTCTGTTAGATTAGGGTTCCGCGCAACAGCGAATATCCTATGATACGAGTATTATTTTAATGTTTTTTTTAATTTATTTTCCTGTTGATATGTTTTGTCCGTTTAGAAATTCAATACAATAGAGACCCAGTCAATGTTGACAAGGGATAATAAACACGGTGCTCGGGGTCTATTATGAAATATTTAGTTTATTTAAGTCTCAGCTAAAACATCTTAATAATACATAGCAGTACATCGACAGAAACCCCAACCGTTCCAGCAACTCAAAGTAATTGAAGCCCCACCACCCTCTCCCCCAAGCCCCACCACCAACCCTAAAAAAACAGAAAGCGATTATATGGGCCACACGTACGTGGGTAGAACACTGTACACTGTCTTTGACCGGCAGATATCGATTCGGTGGACCTTCGATATGTTGAGATTCACACTGGGTTAATAAATCACCGAACTGTAGAGATTATACAAAACTTTACGGAATTGCTCAGACGTTCTGTCCGTCATGCTGAAGACACGGTTCGAATCCCAATATAACTGAAACTTGTAAGCCAAGTGCTCGTCGCACATAGTTTAAAACTTCCTTTGCTCGCGTCATTTTGGTAATGGTCTCGCACGAAACTTAATCATACATCGTGGCCTTAAGAAGGACTTTCGGATGGTGGGGCAGCCTAGCGGTTTAAGCACCGAATCCCCGGGTTCGATTCCAACATAGGTACAATGTGTGAAGCCTATTTCTGGTGTTAATCGGCGTGATATTGCTTTAATATAATAGCGGCGTAAAACGATACTCACTCAGTAAGATGGACATTGTTCCATGCTCTGGTGCCCATATCCTGTTTAGGTTGCGACCATACCGATAACGCTTACCAAATGTACCTCGCTTGCTTGTATTGGTAATGGGAAAGAGGATTAAACACGTACATGTTAGCTGTAATCACATTTAATAAACTATCAATTACAAGTGCACATATCTGCACCTACACGGTGAGCCCAGTACACCGCTCTGAGCAGAATGCTCTAACTAGAACTGTTTCGTCACAGCTGTAGGTTTTTTCCTAGTTAGTCCAATACCTCACTGTCTCACTGAGTCCAACCAATGGGTATCTAACTGTATGAAAAAGAGACAGTGTCTTTATGTAGATAAGGTTATCATTATGTGCACCTGTGTTGTTTGATTCAGGCGAACAAAGTAGGATTTGAAGGACCCCAATCAATCTTGCTGGGACTGCCAATGGCCCGAGCCTAGCCCTCTTTAAATAATATTTTAAAACGGCGATAAACCTACATATGCACTCGGAGTGATCCTGAGTTATTTAAAACGCATGACAATTAAATCGTGTTTTGTTACACAACCCAAAGCAATAGTCAAGTACAGGTGAACGTGTGCATGTAATCGTGTCCCCATTGCGTAGATCGATGCTCATGATGTCAACCACTGGATTGTCTGGTCAAGACTCAATTATTTACAAACCGCCATCATATAGCTGGAATATTGCTGAGTGCAGCGTTAAACAATAAAACATAATATAGTTCTGCGCTTACATGATATAGCAAGGGAAGTGTTAAAACTATACATTTGAAGGCAGGGTAGGTTGGTTCACACAAGTCTCCACATGTGATCCGGGGACGCCATTAATTGACACTAACACACGCCCAACTGATTGATTGAGTACAAGAATATACTCGTGTTGGCGTCCATGGTGCAAGTCGTATGATACAACACAATGACACGCCTAGAATCTATAACTAACAGCTTATCAAACGATTTTTTTCATGCGTAGCAAACACTGAAACGCTATCAGCAAATTTGCCATGTGTTCGACAGTCTTTCAAATGCGGACCCTAAGTGGGTGCTCTACTACTACTACTACTACTACTACTACTACTACTACTACTACTACTACTACTACTACTACTACTACTACTACTACTACTACTACTACTACTAGTTTTAGCCAACTTCTAAGTAATGCCTATCAAACAAGTTATCCATAAAATTGTGTCTATCTTGTACTACTACTACTACTACTACTACTACTACTACTACTACTACTACTACTACTACTACTTGTTATTGTGTTCGTAAAAGATAGTAATATTTCATAACATGATGATGATCATCATCGTGTACCCTGTATATACATGTAAATTATAAGATTTTTTTTCGAAATGCAAGAACAACACGCGAGTAAATTGAATAACTTCAATCCTCAAATCACAATGTAAGCCTTGAGATAAGATGATATCTTCTTTGACATTCTTAAGCACACATAAAAAGTTGCATCGTTAAAAGAATTTCCTTCAGCTTAATGAAACAGTAAACAAAGTTTATCGGACGTGGTCGTTCTTTGTCAATATTATTTAATCACTAAAAAACGAATTCGTACGTGTTTAATTATGTCTATAGGTTTACTATGCAAGTATGATTTGGGGCGCTTAAAAGCTACTTCATTTAGCAGGGTTAAAAATAATTTCGTTTACTTTTTCACTTTTTGCTATGTCCGTTTGCAGAGTAATCAAATTCCTAGGTGACTTCATGCCACAGGAATTCAGAATCCCACCTGCAGTAAATCAAAGCTATAAATTTATATTCACTGCACAAAACGTTTTACGAGACAAAAATACATCCGCAAATCAAATTATGATCCCCGCGTCGATAGGGCCCGTCAATCACAGTCCAAGGGAGGTAACCCTGGTATAACAATCTACTCCTCCGCCAGCTGGATATAGGTAATAAGAATAGATAACGGCGAGTAAGTGTCACTGCTCGTAACAAGCAAGCGCCGTCTACCTGACAATCAGCGATAGGTTTGTGTGTTGAACAATCAACAGGTGCAACACGGTGTAAGAAACACGCACACTCGACAAGTGATTAATGAGGTATTAATCCGAGGCTACCATTAAACAAGGACGATAGGTACACACCAAGAAATACAAGTTAACAAACTGTTCTTTGTTCCGAGTTGTGCTCCAATGTAAAGGTTATTCAAAAGTTGGTTGTAACTGTTTGCAAGGGTCCTAGCCGTGGTATTTCGCTGTTTCCTCCGGTGTGTATGTTTTCAATAGGACGAGCTGTAGGAATTTAGATATAGTTCTCCGCAACATTCAACAAAGTAGCTGAAGCGGACAGTCTTCTAACCAGACCGGACAGCTAGCTGGTGTGTACGTATAGCGTCATCGCTGATGGATATTAAAGGTTATACGACAAAATGAACACAGTATGTAAGGGTAGCTGCAGATTCCTGTTATACAACATATTTTAAAAAGTTGGGAACATCGGAGATGATACATAGGGAGAGAGAGATAGAGAGAGAGAGGGGGAGGGAGAAAGAGGGAGATAGAGGGGGAGAGATAGATATAGTGAGGGAGACACAGAGAGAGAGGGGGGGCAGAGGGATAGGGAAAGAGAGAGTGGGGAGAGAAAGGTAGAGGGGAGAGAGGGAGAAAGAGGGAGAGAGAGGAGAGTGGGGAGAGAAAGGTAGAGGGGAGAGAGAGGGAGAAAGAAGGAGAGAGAGGAGAGTGGGGAGAGAAAGGTAGAGGGGAGAGAGGGGGAGAGAGAGGAGAGTGGGGAGAGAAAGGTAGAGGGGAGAGAGGGAGAGAGAGGGGGAAGAGGGAGAGAGAGGGAGAAAGAGGGAGAGAGAGGAGAGTGGGGAGAGAAAGGTAGAGGGAGAGAGAGGGAGAGAGGGAGAGAGGGGAGAGAGAGGGAGAAAGAGGGAGAGAGAGGAGAGTGGGGAGAGAAAGGTAGAGGGGAGAGAGGGAGAAAGAGGGAGAGAGAGGAGAGTGGGGAGAGAAAGGTAGAGGGGAGAGAGGGAGAAAGAGGGAGAGAGAGGAGAGTGGGGAGAGAAAGGTAGAGGGGAGAGAGGGAGAGGGAGAGAGGGGAGAGAGAGGAGAGTGGGGAGAGAAAGGTAGAGGGGAGAGAGGGAGAAAGAGGGAGAGAGAGGAGAGTGGGGAGAGAAAGGTAGAGGGGAGAGAGGGAGAGGGAGAGAGGGGAGAGAGAGGAGAGTGGGGAGAGAAAGGTAGAGGGGAGAGAGGCAGAGAGAGGGAGAAAGAGGGTGAGAGAGGGAGAGAGAGGAGAGTGGGGAGAGAAAGGTAGAGGGGAGAGAGGGAGAGAGAGGAGAGTGGGGAGAGAAAGATAGAGGGGAGAGAGGGGGAGAGAGGCAGAGAGAGGGAGAAAGAGGGAGAGAGAGGGGAGAGAGAGGGAGAAAGAGGGAGAGCGAGGAGAGTGGGGAGAGAAAGATAGAGGGAGAAAGAGGGTGAGAGAGGGAGAGAGAGGGAGAAAGAGGGAGAGCGAGGAGAGTGGGGAGAGAAAGATAGAGGGAGAAAGAGGGAGAGAGAGGGGAGAGAGAGGGAGAAAGAGGGTGAGCGAGGAGAGTGGGGAGAGAAAGATAGAGGGAGAAAGAGGGTGAGAGAGGGAGAAAGAGGGAGAGCGAGGAGAGTGGGGAGAGAAAGATAGAGGGAGAAACAGGGAGAGAGAGGGGAGAGAGAGGGAGAAAGAGGGAGAGCGAGGAGAGTGGGGAGAGAAAGATAGAGGGAGAAAGAGGGAGAGAGAGGGGAGAGAGAGGGAGAAAGAGGGAGAGCGAGGAGAGTGGGGAGAGAAAGATAGAGGGAGAAAGAGGGTGAGAGAGGGAGAGAGAGGGAGAAAGAGGGAGAAAGAGGGAGAGAGAGGGAGAAAGAGGGAGAGTGGGGAGAGAAAGGTAGAGGGAGAGAGAGGGAAGAGAGGGGGAGAAAGAGGGAGAGAGAGGGGAGAGAGAGGGGAGAGAGAGGGAGAAAGAAGGAGAGAGATAGAGATAGTGAGGGACACAGAGAGAGAGAGGGAGAGAGAGATAGTGAGGGGCAGAGGGATAGGGAAAGAGAGAGTGGGGAGGGAAAGGTAGAGGGAGAGAGGGAGAGAGATAGTGAGGGAGAGAGAGAGTGGGGGTCAGAGGGATAGGGAGGGGGAGAGAAAGGTAGAGGGAGAGAGAGGGAGAGAGGGGAGAGAGAGGGAGAAAGAGGGAGAGAGAGGGGAGAGTGAGGGAGAAAGAGGGAGAGAGATAGAGATAGTGAGGGAGACACAGAGAGAGAGAGGGGCAGATAGATAGGGAAAGAGAGAGTGGGGAGGGAAAGGTAGAGGGAGAGAGAGGGAGAGAGGGGGGAGAGAGGGAGAGAGAGGGAGAGAGAGGGAGAGAGATAAAGATAGTGAGGGAGACAGAGAGAGAGGGGGGGCAGAGGGATAGGGAAAGAGAGTGGGGAGAGAAAGGGAGAGGGAGAGAGAGGGGTGAGGAGAGAGAGGGGTGAGAGAGAGAGAGAGAGAGAGAGAGAGAGAGTATTCAGGCAACACAGGAGAGACCATCAGCATAAGAGGATGAAAAAGATAGGTCTTTTAGTTTATTCTTTCTCATAAACATAGCCAAGTTCAAGGCAGTATCCACCTGTTTACTCTAACGTAGGTGTCAAGTGAAGGCGTACGGGACACAACGCCCACAACATATGACATGTTTATAATACAATACCGCTTCATAACCAGAAGAACCTAACACCCAGGGATATATATGTCTTGATTTCAATTAAAAGGAGCCGGACAGACTCTGAGGAAATATCGCAGATTTAAGGACACTTATTGATATAATTTAATCTAAATGGAATAATGAGTATACAGAGGAACGTAATATTGGGTCCATTCTAGTAACCAGGGTCCCTAGGATCTTTGTTTATTGCAACTTGACTTCACTCTGCGATATCTAATCTATGTACAGGTATCTACAGGTTACTGTCACCATAGTGTGTCTGAACTTGTACTGAGGTAACCTAGGTCGGAGAAGATAGACTTACGACTATTTACAGCACTACTCAATATGGCATTATAACTATTTTTGAAACAACGTATATCGTTAATAAAGCCTGTTAATACCTACCAATAGTATATTAAAATACAAATACATGTCTCGAACATTTACTTCAGAGTGGTGGCGGTTAAACAAGTTCACGAGATAGGCTGATATTGAGGTTCGTTGTTAATAATTGACATGTAGCCTAGACACCGAGTAAGCGAGTCCTACCGAAGACGAGACCGAGAGCTGAGTGAGGCAGGGTTGTGTGCTGGGGGTACCTACATTAGGCCCAGTCATACTCCAATGCCCGGCTAAGCATCAGTTGTGTGGGACGGTCGCGGACTGCAGTTTGCCAATCGCTGTGTCAATACCGTCCTCCAATGCAGTCAGAACTCGTCTCGATATGAAGCTGTAGACGGCGTTCCGTGAACTGGCGTGTGGGTATAGCAACAGTAGCGCCTGCAGTGGTGCAGAGGACCTCCCTCCTCCGACACGTGGGCTGAAGAGTTGAGATCAGCTGATCAGCTATGTCTGTGCTTGAGTTGTTCAAAGGGACAGTAATAGGGCTTGCGTTGGGAGTGTGAGTTTAGTCTGTACTGAATCGGACTACTTATGGGTGGAGAAAGGATTTTTATTAACTGGTTGAAATACAGCTATGACGTCAACGTGACTTATTCCCGTACCCGAGATCATTTGGAGTGGTTCAACGGAACGCCTTTTGTGTTGAGGAATTCCATGCGTTGTGTGTAGGTAAAAGAGGAATGATTCATGTATGCAGTCTCTCACCTGACGGGGCGGTAAACACGAGCTGGATTGAACTTTATGTCGTGGAATAGCCAACACCGTAGTCGTCTGTGATCGTCTGTGATGGTGTCTACCCCATGTAGGGGGGCACATAAACATATGTAAGTCCCGGTGGTTGGATAAACCTGTCTCTTGACAGTCTGTGGCAAACACTACGTATGTGTTTTATTTAATCTGGAATCTATGGTCACAAAGAACTGTCTATGCTTGTTCGATTATATCACAGCTTATCTTAACGTGATTGAATTACTGGCATATCTGGCATAGTTGCTGGTGATTCTTATCTGTGATTTGTGAATTAATTATTAACCCTTGAAGACTGAACAGACCTAAATGGAGGCTGTAACGGAGGTTGTATAACGTGAAGGCTTTGAAAGTCGCACAGGGAGACGGTCCCAGGAGGTAGGTGACAATCTGAGTCCGGGGTTGTGTATTGATGAACCGGACCCGAACAAGACACTGCCTAACGCATGTCAAGGAGACTAGCGTTTTTAAAGTTTGACATGTTTTGTGTTCCTGTAACAACGGATGTTTACGACAATGATTTGATTGTCCCTCAGCTCTCCACGTCTGGATAATACGCGTAATTATGAGAGTTGGTGTTGCAGGGGGGAAGAGTTTTGCAGAGTTATTTGAGCGTTTCAACTTACAGTAGATGACGTTTCATTCGGAACTTGTAATCACGTTTTTGAAGTAATTGGTCACAGGACGTGAGTGTATGAACACACACGCACATATGAACCAGAACCCAGTGAGGGCGTCATGACAAGTATGACCAAAGACCAAGCCAAGGATCTTATCCCCCGGGCTGGTGCCCCACCCGGACAGGTACCCGTCATGAGGAGGAGCCGGTCCCTCAGTGAGCTCCCGGGGAGCGTGAGGGTACCCATCATCAGGCGGACGGACAATGAGAGGATGAGGGCGAGGTTGGAAGCCAGTGCTCAGGGGCTGGAGGAGTTGAAGCTGTTGCGTGAGCAGCAGCAGAAGCAGATGGAGGAGGTTCGGACGACGGCGTTGCAGAGGAAACCATCATCGTCGTCGTCAACGTCGTCTCAGAACGGACGCTTCTCCCAGAGCCAACCACAGGTAGGCATCACACGTTACTTGAAATAAACCCACGTCATTGACAGTCGGTACCAGAGGGTTGTATACTGTCTTTCAGACCAGGTTGGCTTTCAACAAAATAACTATATTTGACAGTGACAGTTAGTATCATGAACGGAAGCTGTGGTACCAATGAGTCACTGGTAGGAATTCGTAATGAAATAAACATGATATGATAACAAACAGTATAGCAGACATGCGGTGTACGGAAAACGTGGACTGTTACTGTCGTAGACATAAAAATAATGGCTACACAGTATCCGATCTATTCGATTTCTATGGATGTATGTATGTGCCTTATGTGAAGACCCATTCTTCAATGGACTGTTCATGAATGCAGTCGGTAGTTTAGATTTCCTTGGACAAGAATTGTACGTGTATTTAAATCCAGTAGGGTTGTATGATGAATGGCCTGACAGACTGAACCAATGTACTAGCAATGTACAGCTTGGTATGTGAGGTATGCAGCGCTGCAACTGATAGTTTCGCATACCACGTTAAGTACTGCATCCCAATCAACATGGGACACTGCGAGTTAAATCGTTAGGTATTAAGACAACGATTTGTTAATTTCTACATATATATTAATATATATGCACATGTTGTCAAATGTTTACACACATGTATATCGTATACAAGTTCATAGGCACTTGATACTAGTGCATGTACATTGCTTGTACATTTCTGCATTTACCAAAATTTTATGTGCATAGGTCAAGTGTTTACTGACCCGTATATACTCGACGAGTTTCAATGCATAAATACTAGTTCACGTATATGTACATACGTTGTCAAGTGTTTAAATACATATATAACGTAGACAAGTACAGTGGATAGGTACATGTGTGCTAGTGCAAGTATACTGCTTGTCAATTTCTACATTTACTTGAAGTATGTGCATAGGTCTTCAACTGTTTACATATACGTATGCTTGACTGGTTCATTCCATATGTACACATATCTTAATGAATATATGTAATTTGTCAGTTAGCTTTTACATGCCGGATCTATACGTGCATAGCATTTTATCGGCATAGGCCAACACTTGTCAATATACTAGAATTGCATATACACTAGTTGATGTCAATAACATGCCAATTTCTATATATATATAATTGTCATGTACGTGGCCTGTCGATTTCTACACATGAACTGATACATGGTCATAGCTTAGCTTCCACACAAATACGTAGAGTGCACATTTCTCCCTAACCAGCACAGGGAAAACGATAAAATAATATGTTTATATCAGATGGCAAGTATGTACGGTTGTCCCAGTGGACGTCACATATGACTATCAAATGATTGAAACACGAGCCATGTAAAGAAAATGGAAGATAGTAATTTCTACAAATACGCCCCCAGAGAGTGCATGTAGCCACCCGACCAACACAGGGGGAGCGGTATGCATATATCAGGGGCCAGCCTGTCCCACTTGACTTCACATATGACAGACCCACTGTTTCCAACACGAGCCGATCAAAGAAAGGGGGAGAGCTCAATTGAATGACAGAGCTTACTGAAACTACCCACCAGATCCCAGCGTGTGCCCGTAGCACCAGTTCAGATTTTGTCAAGCGTTTACATGCCGCTGGATCCCCTGAAGTTGGCTGTATATCCGATCATTGTAAAGCTATAGAAAAGATTTAAGAGCTTATAATACTGTAATTAAAAGGCTAAACCCCCATTGTTTTGTTACAGTAGATGTGAGTTCTAATTTGTCAAGTTCCATTGTCTAAACATTGTTTTGTTCTATTGACAAAAGATGTAATTTGTATTAGGGGATTTTGGACTTAAGCATGTTTTATTTCATTTGGGAGTTAGATTAAGCATCTAACCTCTACGGGCACAGTGCATACCCTTGGCTCATTCCACACATTTATGTTATATATTACCTATTATATCCGTTTGATATAAGGTTATATACACACACCGATTACACATACGCTTGCATGTGATCTTACATGCAAGCGTAACTTATATTTTCATGGAGATTAGTTCGTTTTTTATTGTTATAAATATTTGAACAAGCGATATTGCTGCAACAAATCAGCTTGGTCATTTGAATCAGTCTTAAAGATCCTATGTTAAAAGAGCAACCATTATATTTACCTGATTTGAAGTCGGGGGAAAGGGTCCCACATGACATAATGAAGGTAGACGTGACAAATCACACTCTGTGGTATAACTTGCCTTTTTTATTTGAGATATCGTTCATTAAAGCAGTGGCATATGTGATGTTGTGTAGTAGTTGTGAACGACGCCCCCTATCGTATCCGCACATCTTGGTCTTCCGCTGCATTCCGTCAGTTAATATACGAACAGCAGTGACCCTAAATAGCCACTGAAATATTTCATTCATCAGCTGATAAGTGCCGGTGTTCCTTTGAACATGTGTAAGGCTACTGCATTGTTTGCTGACCACAAGTACAGAGTCATCACGGGAAGATGAAACTCCCGCTTGTTTCCAAGCATAAATCACGAATCTCAAAGTCTTCATTTTTTTACAGTAAGGACACGTGCTTAAACAGAATAAAATTCGCCTTCGTCCGGTGGAAAAAAAGAGAGTTTACTCAGGTTTGTAAGTCATCGGGCGGGGATACACCGACCGACTTGGACAGATCATGTAGAAACGTAGCAGACTGCGTGGATCGGTAGCTTTACAGCTTAAAGAAATATGCCAGACATGTTGGTGTCTTGCTGCAAAACCCAGTCACTTTTAGGCATGGATTAACGTAGCCCGGCCTTTGCCAAAACCCTTTAACACCACCCTGTTACCAAGCCAGATAGTCAAGCCAATAAGCCAAATTCCACCGAAGAGTAGTTATAACGCTTTGTAGGAAATGTTTGGTTTGGAACGAAAAGCTAGTGAAATCACCTTACGATCTTTGGTGACTATTCTTTGACTAAAAGCTGTGAATCGCTAGAAGGTGGTCAAAGTGATTAGAAGCCACTGCTAAGTCTTAAGGTAACGATAGTGTTGTGGTCAGTGTTGGTCAAGAGTGACCTGTGAAGGTGTTGAAAGTATGTGCAGGGTTATGCTTGTTTGACGACATGGGTCATGAAAGGGAAAACAGATAGTTTAAGCTTTAAGGTGTCATCAAACAGACGGAAATCTAAGGGCTTGTGGGGGTTTGGGGGGTTAGGGAGAGTTTTCCTAGCCTTTTCTTGGTTGGTTTTTATGTTTTACGATGTTAAATGTAAAGAAATCGTGAAATGAATGTCGCCATCCGCACCTCCTTTGTCACTGAGAGATATGTCAAATCGACAAGACCGTTGATATTTTCTTGGGTATTTTTATAAGATGAAAAGGTTGCTCTGTTACTTCTACATGCATGAACTTGTAATAAGACAGTATTTACAACTACCCCGCAGGATGCGAGGAAATACGGATTTTCTGCCTCGTGTGAAGTTTTGTAACTTTCAACATTAATTCAGGAGGGATAGATAATCATTTATTCCGAGTTGCGATTCGATTATTTTTTATATTACCCATAATATCTTTCATAGAAAAAGTTTGCCTCTTGTTTGTTTATTTGTTGTTCAACGCCGCACTCAGCAATATTCCAGCTATATGACAGCGGTCTGTAAATAATCAAGTCTGGGCCAGACAACCCAGTGATTGACATCATGAGCATCGATCCACGCAATTGGGATACGATGACATGCATCAACCAAGTCAGCGAGCCTAACCACCAGATCCTGTTAGTCACCTCTTACGACAAGATTGTTCGCCTTTTACAGCAAGCATGGGCTGCTGAAGACCCATTCTACCCTGAATTTTCACGGGTCCATAGAAAAAATAAGACTATATGGGTTTTCTTATCTAAAGAGAAGTCAGTTTAGTCTCTGTTAGAACGATTAACAACCATCGTAAATTATTTCCGGAAATATTGTTGTTATGAACATCTTAAACAATGAAAACAATCAGAATGTAGCACAAATAACAATGCTCAGTGAGTATTACTTAACATAAACATAACCCGTGATAAATATGAAATGCAAATTATTGACACAATAGCAGTTTTCAAGCAACCAGCTGTTTGCATTGAGGCACATGACGGTGTATGTTACTGTATTCTGAAATATATTCAATAGTTGTTATATGCTTTATGGCACGGTGATCCGATGTTACGGGAAATCATTGTGACGTCAGGGTCAGATACACCAGTTTCTGATAGCTTGAGAAATCATCACGCCGTTGGGGTATGTCGACATACAACCAGCCAATAATACCACGTTGTAGATATCAGATCTCCATTCGTGTTCAGTTTAATACATTATTACACGTGCATGGAATTTAGTTCATAATTGACATGATGCACGTGAAAGTACTTACGAATAGGAGGTAAACGTATGGTTATGGGATTAAGAAAGGTGTTTAATCCTGTCATTGAAATACCTGACAAATAATACCTAACTGTTATGGCCACTTTGGCCATTTGCATATTCATAACACCTCCACGTGCATGTGGTTCGTGTCCATAACATTTGTCTTATTCACATGGATTTGTTATTTTAAAATAGACTCGGATATTAGGAGGTTTCATCTGGAAACACTTCAGCACAAGTATCAACCATTCACGTAACTTTGAATTCTTTATAAGATCCACGTCTAATCAGCCCAATTCAAACGAACGATTCAAACCCAAGTATGTTATATTTTATTAAGACCCCTAATCCTGGAATAACAAGACAGATGACAAAATGTCAAAATAATTGCCCTTCGGACATTTAACACCGCCCTCTCGGCACAAATGTCACAGTGAACACCACCACTATAATACATTATCTCACCCCTGTCGGGCACCTGTTCAGTCCAGTTACATCCCAGGATAATTGGGGGACGCTAAATACGGGGCTCAGGTGTGCGGGCACTGATACACACTTGTTACAGGGGTAGCCGAGGCGTACATCTATTTTAGACTCAAGATGGGTGGTCAGTTTTATCTCTTCACTATCTGTGTTATGCATTTTCGCCTCAGACCATAGGATGATTCTGTTACATACTCTCATATGTACTATAATTAAAATAGGTTTACATCAGTTTATAGTAAAAATACATTGGTGTTAGACAAGGTCATGGTGTCTCCCCATTACGTTTAACGTTAAATGTGAATATATTAAATGCGCATACTCTTTTGGACAAAGACAGTCATCATTTCAAATTGTTTATTAAAACAGTGGTGTCAGACAAGGTTATGTTGTCTCCTCTTTACGTTTAACGTTAAATGTGAATATATTGCGCACATTGCTGTGTAGAAACACGCATTATTGCATTTGAACTGCAAGTGACAGTGTTCTATTGATATATGTCGATGTGATTTAAATAACGAGAAGTCCATTTAATGAGGTGTATTTCTTGGCAATGTATTCTGAGAGATCAGAGTTAAGGTAGTGTTAGATAGTGATTATATCATGATGGGGAGACACTTGTAAGGGGATTAGTGGGATTATTATAGAGGTCACTCAGCGGTCAACGAGTTTCATCTCGTATTGATTAATCAGTATTAGGCTTTTGCTGGACAGGTGGATTCGGCGTTAATAAGAGGATGAAATAGATCTGGAACCTGTTTGATAGTGCCAGACGTGGTTAGTCGGGAATTCTTCTACATGTGAATATCCGGAATATCCATAGGATTAGCGGTAGGCTAATATTGCATTTACACCAGTTTCAATTAGATGTGGTCAATACAATATTGACTTTCGGGCACATTGAGCCTATATAAACCCGGATCTGGACGATAATCGCCCAAAGTTGACGTATATATATGAGCATAAATAATATGCAGTTGTTCACAGTCACTGGTTATATAGATATGAGTGAGTGGGTGAGTTGGGTTTAAAACCTCTTTGAGCAGTATTTGAGTTACGTATCATGTCATGACGTATCAGCTTGAAGGCCAAAGTTATTCAGGTGTAGGATGTTTTATACTTTGGTGAACACGTCATAGAAGGAGATGTCTAGATTCATCTGCACACAGACGTGCTATTTTAGATTGTGTTTTTAGAAAAATATTTTTTTTTGTAACTGGAATAATAGTTTACTGGAACAATATTTAATCATTATCAAATTGTGTATTATTCCCTTATCATTTATTAATGTGAGCGACTGCCTCACCTTCCAGAACATTATTTGTGAAAAAATGTAACAACTTTTTATATATCAGAGAATGCTCCTATTAAGGCTAATGGGCCTTAGTTCCCGTTCTGTGCATGACGTACATTGGGTATCATTATTCACCTTCTAATTTTACCTAAAGTGCACCACTAGCAAAACAAGTCGATGAAACATTTACGCTTCAGTTTATGCTAACAGAGCAGAATTTCTGCTACAATAAGTGTGTATGATGATCGCTGCGATCTATACATGTACGTCTTAATTACTTCAGGGACACGAAGAGTAGAAGCAGTTAACTAATGCTTTAAAAGCTTTTAGATATCGCTTCAAGGACGTGACTGACACTTCGTTGTTAACTACTTCTAGAACTTAACAATCATTATGTTTTGTCCTGGAGTTATAGTTTTTCAAATAATCCGATCCACAGGTTCACAAACTGTGGGAAAGGCATGCAAATGCGAAAGGCATGTTTGTGGTGGTTTAATGTGTATAGAGTTATGAGCCGTGAATAATGGCCAACATTACGAACTGTTCTTAGCTAAGCAGTTAGTGTCGTTTCGTAATGTTTGATCAATTTTACGTCATCCATATGTCTCGCGTCTTATATTTGAACCTGTCCTTTTATGAAAGCAAAAACCAGAAACGTGTCATGGTTATTTTTTCAAACATACGACATCGTATGCTGTATGTTATGGTTGCTGGCATTATTTTAGTATTACTTAGTTACCTGCAACAACTACCTTGATTATCACGTGGTAAAGGGAGATCAAACTCCACGAACTGGTCCGCATTTCGGCCTTGACGTAATTAGTATCATCTATAAATTGCGACGTCGTCCCTGTTTATGTGTGGTTATTTGTTGACTGTTATATTTATGATATAAATAATACTATATAACTAAAATATAATCCAACTTACCAGACACACAGTTATTATGTGATAGGCCATGGGAGCCGTGCCACGTTACACATATCAGAGGGGTAAATAAAGTACCTGATCCAGACTACCAGTTGTCGGAGTTCCATTTTTGGTTTGGCCCCTAACCTTGTGTGCGTACTCTAAGCGTGTGGGTTCGAATCCCGCATTGGACTCAACCCAACAAAGTACAAAGTACCAGAATTTGTATTTTACTAACAAAGTACATTCTCAAATATAACATATGTTTCATTTGACCACTTTCTAAAAAAGCATTGGCTGTTCACATATAAGGGTGTTTGAACTATTTAGCTTGCCAGGACAGCTAGTTTGGCTGATCCTTGTTCACCTTCAATGGAAAGTATAATTAAATAACACGAAAACAGTCGACGGGCGTGAACCATCACCGGTACTACCATGTAAGTAAACCCAGCTGATTAGATCTCATTTTTATTATCCTAATAGTCAATTTCACGCTCGTTTGGCGCTCTTAACGCACTCTCACGTAAGACTAGGGTAGATGTCAGATACTTATTACATCACCAAGGACATTTGAGCCCATCTAGGACACAATTACCCGTTTTCAAGGTAACACTTCATGGTTGATTGTTGTCAATGACTTTGGCTGGCATGTCGGTTCTCATCAGCTTGGCAAATAAAATCAATTTTAGAGTACGGAAGCTAGAAAGTAGCGCGATGGTCCCCATCGTGTTGCGTAAAGCTAGTCCCTAATTGTACGGAGGCTCACAATGCTTCTTTGTACGTGGAACGCAGCGGATTAATTGCGTTTGTTTGGCAATGGTTGGGCAAACACGTTCTTAACACATCCTTGGTTTACTTGCGCTATGGAGCGAAATCTACTTTGATATTGCTTAACAGAGCAAAGTCAGCGTGTTAGATTGACGCTTAGATGTGTGTCCAATTGTCTTCAAAAGGTTCCCCGTGTCATGTCAAATGTTGTACTTTACAAGAGATGGTTGCTTTTCATTATTACAGCTTTCTTTAAAACAGTCTTTCTTAAAATCGTATAGGACGATGTTGGACAAATGTCGGACATATTGCTATCACGAATCCAAATCATGTTACAGAGTTTCTTATCATCAAGACATGTATTCAAAGTATCTGTAAAACATAAAGTTTTAGGTCCCCTGAATTTCATTACATGTAGATTTGACCATATACATCGAACAATTCAGTTCAGCAAGGTTGCATGTGTTACCGGTTCAACGTTTTCTTTATGATTTATCAAAATAAACATCATGTCTCCAGATATTATCAGAGAAAGGCCCCTAGGCATATAGGGATACCTTCTATCTTTTTTGCGATTAACGTTTGCGTGTAACAAGAATGCACATGCATCATTGGGTTAGGTAGGTCTAGAGAGATATTTTGGGAAAGTATAAGTGTATATACACCAAGGTTATATATATTTAATGATACTGAGTGGTGCTTCTGAATGGGTGGTGACGCGACGCATGAGTATGTATTTTTTACCTACAGCGAAGTATTTCATCCCGAGGGTGCCTTTTGATGGGGGAATTGTGACGATGCATGGTATGTCATTTACAGCCACAGATATATAAGTATATGACCTTCAAGATTCAAGATACTGAAATACCAAGATAAAAGGTACAAGAAGTTTAATGTGCTGGAGTGCTGATGAAACAACATTAATGTGTTACCTATCAACACTGATCTATAAAGTGTTACATGTATATGTTACTAATATAAAAGCCAAAGTGTGTGTATTTATAAAAAAAACCTCTCTTTCAAAGTCGTCATTGTTTTCCAGTTTGTAACAAAGGTATGCTAAAAGCACACTCAGACACAGCAAATTTGATCTTTCTGATATCTTTCTATGGATACCGTTTAAACTCTTTCAATAACAAGTGACCACTGATCTAACCACAGAGATAAACCTAGCCTGTCTTAACACATATCCGCCACCTTGTGGCCGTCCTTTCCTAGGGCCGTTATATCAGTATGTCAATATCATCTCGTGTTTTGCTTGTGGCTTACGAGGTCAGTCGGTGACGGGAGAATGACAGGTGGTATGCAGGGAGGTATGCTGGCTCCCACTGTATTTATGCTAATTGTCTACTTTTGTGTTTTACAACAACAAAACATTTGAGACCTGTCGTGATGTGGTACTGGTTTGGTCATTTGTCATTTGTTCCCGTCTTTGTGTATGGGTTCTAAAAAAACTTCGTGCATTGTTGATTTTTCGTTGCTATTGATTCAAACATATTGAACCACTTTGTAACACAGTACAGACAGATGGGTTGTGTGGCGTGTAAGGACACAGATTCGGTTACAAATTGTTAAGCACCTGTTATTACATGTATGCTGTAAAATTGCTTATGAATGAACATATTTGCAACTGGAGCGCTTTATTGTTATATACACCGTATGTATTAGTTGCATGAGCCTAGTTACGCGAATATATACACCTTTCTTTCTGATGTGCGCACTGTTATGATTTGCTTCCATGCTTTAGCATCAATTATATAAATAATCACCTGTAACTACATTCCCAAATTGTTTATCTACGTAAGAACAGAGACAAAAAGACATGTTTTTCACCTGACACGGATGCAAACATCTATGAAAGTATATTACATCCGTATTGAATCTAATCCACATCTATACCTTTTACCCGATAAATAGGATAAATCTGTAATTCATGTCAGTATTTAGCAAGGAGGTCGTTTTCGTAGCGATAAGAGCACAAATGAAAGCTTATATTACGAAATGTTTATGTGTAACACTTTATCTCAACCATGGCGTCTTGGCCAGTCTGCCGCCATATTAATCCCAAACTCTCGCCCCTTTCTTGTTATCTGCACATAAAAAGGATGACATCTATTGTTTGCAGTCGTATAGCTAGAAGTACTTGATTTCCACCATGTAACACTACTTATATACATCATTGTATTGAACTTTCCTTCCTTTAATATATGGTTTAGTATGGTCAACCGATTTGAATTGGAGTAAACAGGTATATATTACGATTCTTGTTATGAAGTAAATGTAAAGCTGTTGATTTTAGCCCATATGGAGTCCTAGATATGTGGAGAGATATAAATGCCATTGATAATTTACTTATGGACTTATGACGTCGATATACGGTTATGAAATGCAATGACGCTGAGTATGTAAGTGTATATGTCCTATCAACCCATTAGAGATCAACGCTGATGCAAACATGTAGTCACGACCGCAGGGTACCCACCCTTGTAATGTTACCCTTTGAGAGCCCTGCTTCATATCTCAAATAGGCTATGTCGCTAAATGGTAGAATTATTTCTTTGGTAATGCATACACAACTACAGCTGATATTAATCTTCATTCTGTTACCCTTGATTTACCCAATGCTTTCATACTAGGTACACACTGAACGTGAGAGTGGATTTCATATTTATGTTTGCATTAATGTAAAGTAGGCCAGGAATAAACATTTGGACTTCTTCAAAGCAGATTTTCCCCTCCCTACCAGACACATTCTATGATTAAATAGACACCCTGTTGTATATACTTTTTTATATACCAGTCTTACGCGGAAGACTTCTAATATTGACATTGTGTGTAACGCCTATTGACACTGTCATGTTATTGCCCACAGAATCCCAAATTTCATAACAAACTGCCATTGAGGGTACGAAATTCCATTCAGATTGCCATGTTCGGGGAATTTACAAAGCCTATTTGTCGATATGCCATCAATAATTGCCCTCCCTGGAGGCTATAAATTCCCCATCGCTCGAAGATCCTCAAACGCATACGGCCACAAATGACCCTTTTCATAAAACTGGATTGGAGTGATCCTTGAGCCTGTTTGTCCCTCCACTAGCAGGCAGCCCTTACCGACAGTAGGCTACCCAAGGCAAACACAGAAGTGTGTGTTCAGGAGGCCCAGTTGACAACGTCCAGAGGAACTACAGGAACATGAATGTAGATGTGTGTTTGGACAAAGTATTTCTTATAATGGATGAGGCGGTATAATGATAGTATTGTTTGATCCCTGCCACGTGCTGGGCGACGCACGAGGGTGGCAGTAGTCTGTAACTTCAGGAAGATGGATGGGGACACTCCCCCTCCTCATCGCATTCTCAGACATTGATATGGGTAAAGCTATGTATGAAGTTGTCAACTTCATAAGCCTAGTATTAAGCATTAAGGGGGTATTGATCCCTACATCAAACATCAATAAGTTAGGGTCACTGCTTGAAGGAGATTCACATCTACCTATAACTAGAACCACTTCATAGACGTTTATGATTTATTATGACGATTACGGGAATTGGCATGTGAACCGCGAAACTACTACTTCTACGAGTATATTGCAACTGTAGTGCCATTCAATCAGTATAATTAGTATAATCAGTCACCATACCTTTCCCTACCCTACTATTCCCTACTGCACTACTGCGCTACGCCACGCCACGCCACGCCACGCCACGCCACGCCACGCCACGCTACTACGACTAATGCTGCTCCTACCACTGCTCTAACATCTGGTATCACCGCAGCTAAGCCTTCGTCCACATTTATTACAAACAATTATAATAGCATATTTTTGTATCAACATTTTCACATTGACTACTACCACTTCGCCTACGTCCACAATTAGCTACAACTTCAGCTACCTAATATCTAATGTCACTTTCAAACAACCAAGACCTAACAAAATGTCATTCAGTGCTTTATACCTTGCGAGGTTAAATTTAAAAAGTTTCAGATTTGTTTCTGTGACGTCGTACTGTTAGATTGTTGCTACAGTTGCGGCAGATATTTAGATATCAAATATGTTTTCCTGTTACAATTTCCATAAAAAATCGAAAAAGTCAAATCGTTTTAACCCTACACCATGTCTGGGGCAGTCTAGTACGTTGCCATAAGGTTCGCCAGGTACGTAGTCATGATTCAGTCATGAGAAACGCTGTATATACTTATATCGCTGTTACGGAAAAGCGACGTTCGAGAAGTGAATAATTCAACGTGTTTACTGACGTGGAAATTACGACTGATATATATTGAGATAAATGGTAAATACGAAACTTGTAAGAAGAACAGGTATATGACAAATATAAATATTTCATATTGCTCTCTGTGTTTCGTGTGTAGACACTCTTGCATGTAGCGTGCAGAGTGCCAGAGAGCACGACACCGGTGATTCAAATATCAATATTTAGAAAGACAATTACTCACACATGAGTATTAACATGTATTTTTATATGTATATATACTAAAAAGTGTACTATACAAGGATAGATTGGGTTCATAAAGAAACAAGAGAATATAATTTGTTATTAATTGTGTATTTCCACTTCGCGTTTTGGTGACTGTATAAGCACAACACGAACAGACCCGTGAAATGTAAAATCAGTAGTGTTTGATATTTTATTTTAAAATTTAAAGTGTAAAGTAACCTTTCATATGGATACACACAGAGAAACACCGTGAACTCGAAATGCCAGAACCATCAAATATAAATGGCATTATGTGTGAGTGGAAAGAGGGATTACACCACACTATATGTTAGCCTGGTGGTTAAATCGTTGCTTCGTGAGATGGTGGCCCCCGTGGTGTTATTGCCGGTGTAAAACTCAACTCATTTACTCATATAAAGTGTAACTGTTGCACAAAGTTATAAAAATATATAAAAATATGTAAACTATATTTCCAGAATTATCATTGCGCGGGACACACAATATGTGGGCTTCACAAATTGTAGCCATGTAGGGAAATGAACCCAAGGCTCTGGCGTGTCGTAATTGGTTTGTTTGTTTGTTGTTTAACGCCGCACTCAGCAATATTCCAGCTATATGACGGCGGCCTGTGAATAATCGAGTCTGGACCAGACAATCCAGTGATTGATATCATGAGCATCGATCCACGCCATTGGGATCGATGACATGAATCAATCAAGTCAGCGAGCCTGACCACCCGATCACGTTAGTCGCCTCTTACGACAAGCATAGTCGCCTTTTACGGCAAGCATTTGTTGCTGAAGACCTATTCTACCCCGGATCTTCACGGGTCGCATGACGAGCGAACGCTTTATCCACTGGGCTACCCCTTCAACCCTGAAGGTATATGAAAGGTGATGTGGCGCCATTACTTTTTATAATGATGAAGAGGATCAACATCGCGCATCCGATACTTCGACTAACCCAACTTCAAATGAAGTCAAATGATAAATAAAGACAAAATATGTCGGGAATATGAGGAAAAAAACTTATCCTAAATGATATGTGAAGTAATTCAAGCTCGATTTATTTGTGTTTCACGACCGCATTGTTGTAATATTCCTAGATTCTAAGGCGACAACCAAACCGGAGACGGACGAGCCGAGACACGAACCGGTGTTTGAAGAAGAAGTGTGTAAAAGGTTCTCTGACTATGCGCAAACATGTACACTGATTACAAGTGTTTAATCAAATGTTAAACTTATTCATGTTTCGGCCTGATTTCATGACCTACATCCACCTCTCATTATCTGTACGCTAAAATCAACCATGGGATCACTTATATATTGTCCGTCATCATCGACGCCGAAGCCAGCTAATCGTGGAGATATACACGTCGTATTCTGTATCCGTGGGCTTAAGAGGATAGTGTGTCCCGTCAATGTGAGGGGTGCCCTAAAGTTCTGAAGATAAACACTACGAGGGATACACCGATATAAACAAATATTTATGAGGTCCCTGAGTCAATTTATGTTGTGTTTAACTCGGCAAATAGACCAGAAAAAGTGACTGAACTCTCCATACACAGTTCAGTTCCTTGTGAGTGACAAACAGTTGTGATTATATAGAATCATTTAGTGGAAAAATCGGTCAATATTGTCCATATTGTGCACACATTGCCGCCTAGATCTGAACATATATGTGTAAATGGTTTTGTGGCATATTGAATACCAATTGCCCCCAAGCACATATATTTATGTAAATGGTCTTATAATGCATACATACACACGTCTATAATTCTTCATTGGAATGTTTATGACGTGTTGACTATGTGTTGGGTTTCCTTCAAGTACTAATAGTAGAGAAGAGGTGATCGAGCTTGGCTGACTGTATATACCGCGACCTCAACAATGCCTGGTACCGTATGGGAGCCAGACACACTCTGATGACTGCCCTATTGAATAGGAAAATATGTTTCGTCAGTGGGTCTAAATTAGCGTCATTGTGGTTATTTCGTACATAAGCCACACGCCCATGTACATTACCATACAATACAGTACAATTTAATGCCATCATAAAAGATACAAAATACCACAAAGTACAGTTCGGTGCAGTGCAATAGAATAGAATGGAATGGTATGGAATGGAATGGAATGGAATGGAGTGGAGTGAAATGGAATGGAAGAATGGAATGGAATGGAATGGAATGGAATAAAATAGAATAGGTGAAATGGAATTTATATACCATTTGTTCCATACAAATGTGAATAAATGCAATATGATGTTTCGTTATCCATTGTGGTGAGATGAGGTGAAATCGGGTGGAAATGACGACCCTGTTTTTAAGGTCAACAATTGACTTGCCTTTGCATGTGTTTTGTGACGGGTGCCACAAGTGGGGCAGGATATGCTCACCTCTTCGCGAACACCCTGTATCATCACTGTATTTTGATGTATTGCTCATGATATAGTCGGAATCGTAAAATGGACTCTTCTTTTAGCTGAGATTTATTATGAATATGAAAATTTCTTTGTGTATGCAACGCCGCGTTCGAGCGATCTTTTTTATCCATGGAACATGACTACATGAATTAACTGAGGTTTATTTTAATAAATATTCGCTGAGAAGGCAATCAAGACAGTTTGCAGTCATTGTAACAAATACATATCATTCTAATTACCTATTAAACTATAAGTTTAGACCATGTCGATTTATAGGTCTGTGTCGGTCAAGAAGGCAATTAGATGTTCTGTGAAGCACTGTGTTATGTAAAGTTAAAAACCGATATCAATATTCCCATAACCACAACGCGCAACGACCTTGGCCCAACTCACGGACTTATACGTCTGAAAACAACCCCGAGGACCTCTCATTGGTGATATGCGATTCTACTTGTGTTTAAGATGCCAGCTTGTTCCCCTTACACGGATAATGTCTATCACGACACAGGTTATACCCTTGTACACAAAGACCCCTCTTCACACTGGTATGATTTCTTAGTGAAATTAGTCAAGTGAATCTCCCATCACGGGATGAATAGACGATCAGGTGACCCCGTGCCCATTTATCATACAAAAGGTAGTTTAATAAGATTCACGATCCTAACGGGTGACACTCTTATGTACGGTTTACCTATCGTAAAGCATCCTTTAGCATTGCAGATCCGATATTATCTGTCCATCGTGCCCATGAAATAATGGTTTAGCGGGTGCTGGATTTGTATCATACGTAATAACTTACGTAACCCGACCAGGGTAGCGAGACTATGTCTTTATATGATGTTATTCTAAAGTTTATAATGGCGCGGTTAAGTGGTTCTTAAATTCTGTAATGGTTAACGTATCTTCCTTATTGCTTTGGGTATTGTAGCGTCTGTGACATTAAATTCTAAGATGCTCTCTCATGCCTACATATACATTCTTTTTCTTTGTTAAAATGATGCAATTATAGTAAACACACCAAACGTACCGATTGTTATTATTTTGTCGTAATGTCTGGACATATTTTACAGTAGTTTCTGAACAATACATAAATGTACTTCTCTTGTATTGAACAATGCTGTTGTTATTTAATAAAATTCTTTTGTAGGAGTACGAGTACCTTGTCAACATTCTATAAGAAAGAAAGATGATAGATATACACAAACAAGCTCGGGTGGGTTCCCGACTGACAGGAATTTCAAATATGTAAAGAATGTAACTATATTGTATTCATTACTCATGTACTTGGTATATTCACAGTCCTTAACTTTCATATTGTCTTTGCAAATTTAATTTTGAAACTATATAAAAAGTGTTGCATTATTTCAGAACAAAATAAATAATAATTTAAACACGGATTGTGTTTTCTCTCTTCAACAGAAGTCAATGTAGTCAGTTGAATTCAAATCTATATTTACCTCAAACTTTACAGCTGATCAGTATATAAATCTACTGTTGAAAAATGTAATAATGCCTTGTGTAGGGTATGTAGTAATAAATAAGAATATGTTACGAGTTCCAGATGGAAAATACACATACTTAATTAACTCACATGTGAACTTACTTGCATGATACAGAAACATTCCTAAGTTACATAACTGTTTTACATTCTGTAATTTTAATTAGTAATTGAACAATTTTGGATTTTTGTGTTTTTTGCCAATAGTATATTTTTTTCTAATTTCCAAGTATAATCAACACTGTCAAACGTCCCTGACCGATCGCAATCATCGGTTAAGGAATACTGTTTCACTTCGTCAAAGCCCAATCTGTAATGAGAGAATGGAAATACCACTACACTCCCAATCGTAACGTTTGCATCACGCCAACTTAGGTTCTCCTTACAAATGTGTGTTAACATTGTGCAAGAGATTAAAATCACAACCTTAAGGTTGGGTTAAGAACACGTGTTTTGATCATTTCGTTAAGTTATCAAACACGTACACTGCTCTAAAAAATTATGATATTTGACCCTGGTATTGGGGACAATATTCTTGATTTTATCAGTGGACACGCTTGTTGGGGAATGTGGTTTGGTACCTTTGTACTTTGCACTGACACCCGCAGGTGTCATTAATCGTGTTGTGATTGTCGCGAAGTTCCTTACGAATGTGATAAATGTGGCGAACACTATGTCAAGAATATTTATATGTATGTATGTATGTATGTATGTATGTATGTATGTATGTATGTATGTATGTATGTATGTATGTATGTATGTATGTATGTAAGTATGTATGTATGTATGTATGTATGTATGTATGTATGTATGTATGTATGTATGTATGTATGTATGTATGTAAGTATGTATGTATGTATGTATGTATGTATGTATGTAAGTATGTATGTATGTATGTATGTATGTATGTATGTATGTATGTATGTATGTATGTATGTATGTATGTATGTATGTATGTATGTATGTATGTATGTATGTATGTATGTATGTATGTATGTGTTGTATGTATGTATGTATGTATGTATGTATGTATGTATGTATGTATGTATGTATGTATGTATGTATGTATGTATGTACATTCTTCATATACTACAATGCACGTACAATAATAACGCTTAAATATACCAACACTGCACGCGCATACTCCGACTGCAAATACCAGTGCCACACACTGATAGATGAGAATTGTTTGTGGACACGACAGTTGGCCATTTTGTTCTGTAAATTATTTATCGTTATAACCTCCCGTCTCTAAGCATTAGACGGGCACTCATTATTTGGCAATAAATAAATAAAGACACAAGTCATGGTGGCTAATTAACAGCCACACAAATAGATTAACTTCCTGGAGATTTATGTTATCATTTAATGCTTTTACGATGATGGTCGTATCTTTAGCAAGTAATGTATTCTTTTCGCAGTCTATAATCGTTAATATCAAAGTAGTAATGATTTAAATGTGCTCCGGGTGAATGAACCTGAGCAAATGGTCTGGTCACAGCTAGGTTAGATAGGATCATGCTATTACAATGTCGGTTACATCTGTTATGAAGTTCAATTTCGCGAAAACCTAATTTTCAGTGGTCCGTTCATATACGTTTCACCAGTGTTTTGTCTTTTACGCCAAAAGGAATCTGTTTCGGCGGATACTCGAGACTCGTTTTATTTCATATTTTCTACAGCTTTGTCTAGATATTTTTCACTTGCTTGATAACGGTGTTAGAGCCTACACCGAAACGTCGCTCTTAATTGTAATAAAGAAGTTGTTCATCCATAAATTCTTATCCTTACTTTGTCTAGATATTGTTTCGTATAATCATAACACAGAAGATCATTCATAATATTTTTCTTTATGAAAATAAAATCGGATATCTTCTGTAAGTGTAGAATGTAGGGTCGGCGAGACCTTCTGACAAAAAAATGCCCGTCCTTGTTTAGATTTGACAATGTAAGGAGTAATATGATAGATGTGCTATCAAAGTCATACTGACACCATAAATCACATGCGAACGTGTTTGTATAACAACTGATGCTTAATGCATGAAAAACGAAAATTTACTTATGTTTGTTTATGAAATCCGCCTCTGGTCTGTTATTGTAAAGAAACATTGGTATCAACAATGATGTATTATTGTATCGTATTGCTCGGCGAGGTTAGCGTAACCTTGACTCAGACTGTATGTGTTCGCCATGTTGTTACAGATGAGTATCAAGGCGCAACACAAAGGAACCGTGTACGACGTGTAACCGGTTTTATGTGGGTAGATCAAGTGACAAGGCCATATCCGTGTTCTAACGTTCCTGTTGAAATATATCAATTTCATCTGGACTGTAGTGTGTACATATGATATGATGCAAAGCGTCGTGTTAGGAGGCAGACCACAAAACTAGCCCGTGGCATGACTCATATTTGCATCGTGTATTGAAGGGGTTTATTTCCGAAACCGTAATTAAGAGATAAAGATCCTATGTTTTCAGACTTGCGGGTGTCATGAGTATTTTATACGGGGAACTTTTATTTAGAAATGAAAAAGTAAGCGTCGAGTACTCAGTATCAAGCGAAAATCACTTTATTTTCGAAGTAACATAATATACATACGTTATGCTATGACGTCATGATATTTTGCTACGGCCATATGTTACCGTTATAACTGAATAGGCCCTGTCAGCAGAAAGTGAGGAAAAATTAACACAATTGAGGTTAAATATTGATCTTACATATTATTTTATGAATGCGGTACCCATTCCACCAAAGCCAAAGGAGCGCATTTTTTTCCAAATTTGGACATTACACGACATATTTTCAGGTTTTAAATGGCAGATTTTTCAACCAATCAGATTTCAGCACACTTTTTTACTCGTTTTACAACTGCATACAATGCAAACATGCACACCTATACTTACGTCAATAAAAGTATTTTTAGTGCAAACCTACATTTACTCCTGTTCATATATCACCTGGACACCCAACCCTTGTATGTCACCAGACAATTGCAAAAGAAGTATATACCAATGTTTGATGGTGATTAAAACGAAACAAACACGTAATGGTTATTCAACAGTGATGTGGGTATCATAGGCGATATTACATGCATCATATCAATGAGTATCTCACAACAGGGGTCAGCATAGTAACGGTTGGATAACATTTGTAATTTTTTGGCTAAATCCAATTTTAAACTATATTTTGTCCGGCAGTTTATATCTATTTCACAGTCCTTATCACATTTTCATTTTCTCTAGTTTATTTCTTGATGAAAGTAAATGGCTACATTTACTTACGTGTGTGAACGACCACATCAAGGTTTATACCGTATTTTATAGCAGTGCACTAAACATCGGTTGGCGTCAAGCCTTCTGAAAGTACATATGCTAAGGGTTTTCTATGATTCATTCTTCATGTCACCATATATTACTTTATGAACTACCAAAGGTTAAAGCTCTACGCTAGACCATCTATAATACACTATAGACATATATTCTCCGAGCATTGTATTTGATAGATGAGGTATGTATACTGGGCATGTAATGTATATGCCTACAATGCTGTAAGGAGTTTCAGGACAGTTGTACTTAGAGCATGGTAAACCTCTTTAACATGACATTACATGTATCACATAATTATGTATAAAGTATAATACTGGTCGGGGTATTACTATGAAATGGACAAACCGTATAACAACCAGTGTAGGAGAAATTTAAAGGGGGCTAGTCTCGGGATATTTGGCAGTCCGAGTATATTTGAAGCAGGTCCCTCAAACTACACTTTGTCGTATACCGAACCCGTGTAACAACCATTGGTGGGATAAATTTAAAGGGGGACTAGTCTCGGGATAGATGTCAGTCCGAACAAATTTGATTCAAGTCCATCAAACACCATTTTGTCCGTTAGTTCAAATTATTTGAGGTATATCAACAAATAGAGACTACTTGACTACAATGTCTTTGTTTTACACATGCTGTTAATTGCCATGATGAGAACTCGGCCGAAATTAACACTAGAATATCGACCATAGACCCTCTTTAAACTGAAACATGCCATTTGAATGTTCATCACAAGGTCTACATGCATAGCGTGTATGACATATGCCATTAGTTTGTCTTTAAAACACGACATACACTCATGTCGACGACCCCGTGCATCTGATAACTTACTGCCAATAGCTAATGATTGCCCCCTGTCGTTCTGTGTCAAAAAACATTCTACCCCATGCACATCGGGGGATATTATTGTACATGAAATCGGTGCTCTATCGGCCTTGTGTATTTCACTGTATTCTGATATTATATTCCCCTCTTCTCAAGTACTCAATAGTGAATGGATCGTTTACACCACAGTCATCAGTATTACAGTATATCACGATGATGTGTGGATAATCGAGTATTAAACTGATAAATCTGTATTGATAACAGCCAGGGTACCATGAAGAACATTCAGTCGGGTCAAACATTGAAACGACCCGATCTCCTTTTTTTCAGTCAGCATTTATGACCTTCTGTGAACCTGCCTTGCACCGGAATCCAAATAGATGGTCAAAAGCAAGAAATGATTTGTGTATTGCATCTACCCGAACTGGGCCACCCCCTGCCATAGTATCCGAAACTGTGAATGTGCACAGAATCACCTGCAGTTACCTGGGATTTTTGAAATTTACGTTTATCTATGACCTTTTTACGGTTCAAGGATGCGTCTTCATTACCACTGCAATTATATGTCATAAAAGATTTACAAATATTATCTATCAAGTTACTTCGTCAATACCATCATGATATGCTTTCATTCGACTGATACAAATGTATAGCCGAGACTTTATTACATATATGTACTATTCTGGTTCCTGTCAGGTAAATATCCCGACTATGTGCCAACTCCCGCTGTCTGCATTGGTGGCGACAACAGCTTTACGTCCTATCCTAACAATGGCCGTGAACAAACCATATCAACAATTTAGCTGCAGATCGGTGTACATGGTGTCCTACATGGTCATTAGATTGAGTTCCAGCAGTGTTAACACAAGTGGTTTGGCCTTCTATATTACAATGTAGACAGTGATCAAATCCGGGAGAAGGAAGCGATGCTAATGAGGCTTTTAGTGAATCGGTAATGAGAAAATAATACTATATACCTAAGGGTGGTGAAAGTAGGGAAGCGCCGCCCTGCTGGTTTAGAGTCATCGTTCTTGAAGGTAATCTGGCAGATGCGGATAGGTACCATCAAGGGTGGTGAGAATGTGGAAGCGTCGCCCTGTTGGTTTACAATCATTGTTCTTTCAAAGTAAATAAATCTGTCAGATGTGGAGAGGCACCAAGAGGATAATGCTTTTAGCAGAACAGCCATGTTTAATTGTATGAAACAGCATTCTATTAACTTTGTACGCTTTTGCGGAAACTACAAAATTAATATTTACATGTACAAACCATCCGTCTTTATTAATGAATGATGCTTAAGGTGTCCGATATCCATTTCTAGTAAAGAAATACTGTTGGTGGGAATTTTAATTTGTGAATTTTGGGACTGAGAGGAGCTTATGTTTGTATTTAAAACATAGCTAAAGGCTTTATTCCAATGGTTGTGTGTCATTTCGGTCACGTGTCCTAGAACTATACTTCATACAACAGTGTCGCTCGAGCTGCGTGTACCTAAACATTTCACTGACGCCTATGCCAAAAGAGTCGTTTGGAAGAACTATTCACTTCATACACATATCCTATACACGAGACTCAAGTATTTGGTTGTGCTCTAAGACAGACACGTGTGACTGTACCTTATCGGCAAAAACGGCACAGTTACGAGAACAAAGGGCGAGGCGAAACTCGTTCTCTATCTATGAACTTAAAAGGAAACATAAAGAAATGATGTATTAAATTGGAACTGCACACGCACATTTCAAGTATATACTAAACGTGAAGGTCGGTGTCCAATGTTGAAAGGTGCAGACAAAGGTATGAGTCATTTTTGTCCAAGAAATGCCAACAATATTTGTTAGTGAAGTAATCAGTGCCATTTGCGGATTAACCTTAGAAGTTACACATTGTCAACGACATCAAAGTGTATGTACAGTATCTGTCAAAGCTACAACTACCCATAAGCATATCATTCAATATTCAGAAAAATAGGACACCGGGCTAGAACACAAAAGTCAGCAATTTGGCAGGAATTCCGAAGTCATATTTCTGCTATTAAACAGTTATACATGTGATGGATGGGTGCGGTTTATGTTTCTAGACACATCTGTCAAGCAATGATCCCCTCGCTATGCCCAAAATTCCTCCATATGCATATGTGTTCCATAGGTACAAGGCTTTAATGGCGTATTGACGGAAATTGATTACCCTGATACTTAATAAGGTACTTTATCTTGATTTCTCATCTGAACGTTATGTTTTATGTACTTGTGGTTACTTTTGTGGCAGTCAAGGCACGAAGCCGGATTTATGATGATCATTAAACTGGAAGAGCTGTAGCCATACCTTGCTTGAAGTCTTCCCTTAAATCGAATCTGTGTTAATGATCCATACTGCAAAATATACTCCAACAGGACGACAAGAAAAAGCTACAGAGTGTTGTTTCTGTGAATTTTATCTTTGAATTTGGTTTTGTGTGATGCAAGATTGGACTGACATATTCCTGGGACACATGTGGCATTGATTAATTGAATTTTGATGCTTATAATATGCAGTATGTATTTTCATCGTAAGGGATGAGGATGTTTAAAATTGGTTATGAGTTTTATTAAATACTGTAGATTACAATCTGTCGTTTTATCTTCGTTTATGGAAGGCAATGATGATATTTTCAAATGCAACAGCATCATAAGAAATTACCCCTTATCAGCACATTTTTCACGAGTTATGCTGACGCTCTTTTGAAAAAAGATATGAAAAAGAAATTTGAGAAATACCTTTTATGTCAAACTTCTCATTTTCATGGCTGGTTTGCATTTTACTCAGTATCCTTGTGCCTTCATTCTATTTTTAAGGGCTAATGATTTATGAATAGATATTGCTAAATTGTGTAATTCAAATCCCTCTTCTTAAAACAACTAAAACAAAACATCGGTGTTGATACCTGTTTGGCATAGCTATTCAAGCTCAGCTAAAAGACAATAAACCAGACAAAATACCACGAAAACGTCCCAAGCGTCCAAATTATCTGTGTTGTCTGATTATCCATATGCACACTGTGTGACCTTTTAGATGCAGGTGCAAATTGAATTTTTAATTCTATTCACAGTTTCAAAAATCTAGTTACTGTCACCGTCAATATAGTTAACGAATCGTTTACCTTGTGTAAACTTAGAAGTCTATTGATGCCATGGATGGGATATTTTCGATACCCTAAGACATTTTGGACAGTTTTGGGGCAATTGTCAGTGTTCGACCACCCACTTCTGTACATAACCTTCTGTCGTCAGGACAACATATTGACGTTCTGTCTACATTCTTTGTCATTTCTCAGGACCAACTGAAATTCCTACCTACTTTACTCGCTAACTTCAATTACGATTTCCTTTTGTGAAATGGCCATCACCTCTCACCTGGACACTTATAAAACACGTGAATATATTTGTTAAGAGGTTAATTAGGGATGTATCGTTATTTTATTTATCTGTGAATTATCTCAGACAATTAAAGTCTTTTCGTTGTGTCCAATACATACCTGCGGAGGGACAACTAACAACTCTAGCCAGTTAACAATGGCTTGGGAATTGAGGCATTTGTGTCACCCACAAATGGAATTTTAGACCAGTAAATTGGGACTTCAATCTCAACAAGGTACTTGTTTGCCTTTGTGGGTTCTACAACCTTTGTGCCAATCGGTGATAGGTGGTACGTTTATTCTGGCCGATTGTACATGGCTATGATTGACTAAATGTTAGATGTCCATGTGGTTGAGGGTGCTAAGTGAGCTTGAGAGTATAAAAGTTATTGATTACGTGTTTTGTTTTCATAGATTTTCACATATATTAGGCAGTCTTAGGCATGCATAAACGGCCAGAATAAACGTACCGCCTATCACCTGTTGGCACAAAGGTTTTATATATATATATATATATATATATATATATATATATATATATATATATATATATATAACGAACTCAAAGGGACTACTAATTTTAGTTCGTTATAACCGTAATTCGTTATAAGCATATATACAGCATAACTACAACATATAGTGGGGACTAAAAAGTTAGTTCGTTATATCCGTTAGTTCGTTATAAGCGTGTTCGTTATAACCGTAGTTTACTGTATACTTTATCTTCATGAAAAAGATGATATTCATGAAGCATTGGTTTGATATGGTGGAGTAAAACAACCACACAACGGAGGACATTGTGCAAGTCTTATAGCCGAACGCATAAGCAAGCCTGTTGTTTCAACAAGCACGAATCCTTAGTTGTACACCAAAAAAATGATTACATCTACGACTAAACATATACACGAATGATTTCACATGGTGTATATGATTCTACGCTCCTCACATCATAGTTCACATCAATCAACCTTCGTTTTATAGAAACACCACAGTTCAAAATATTATGGCATGAAACATGTTCTAAAATAAGTTAGAACGGAAATCTCTCATGGGCGTTTTACTAATAAGTAAAATGGGGTTATAAAGAGTGGTATAATAACGGGGTTGAATGTAAGATAGACCAGGCAGGCTGTGGTGTTATCACAGTCGGTATTGAAACGTATCGGGATTTGACCTTATCCATGTTGTCAACATGCCTGTACTATGAGGTAGTTGCTCACGACATATCAATTAACCGAATGAACGATGTCTAGATATCATCACACGACGCCAGTAACGCCGTGTTACGGCGCAGCGGGAGTTACATCATCTTCGACATATTTAGCCTCATGAACTTTGGTCGACAGGTTCATTATATAGTTTAAATGCAGGATGATATGGGGTCGGGTAACTGTAGAGTAGACTAGGATAATATATAATTAGAATATCTGCATCTATCTGGCTATCGATATCTACCGTGTGGCGAATATTAAGTGGTTTATTATTCGGGTCCCTTGTGTTGGCTTATATTGCACACCGCTGAAACAGGCAAATACTTTGGTGTTCTGAGTGCGAAACGTATGGTTCGGCATTCAAACCTACGGTCAGGGTCAATGACAAGGGTAAGCTATTATCTGATAGAATATTTATTAAAATATCAAAACATTTTCAAGACAATTATATTAATTAGGCCGTTATTGTGAAAATACACGATATAAGAGGCAAAGAATATACACATTGGTTCTGCAGACATAACATTTGTCTACATTTCGTAACCGATAAAGAATACTTCTGATATTGCAGTTGTGATGACAGGCTAGCATGCTATTCGCTGATCGAAACAGACACTGTTAATCTGGGCCCGTCGTCCCCTGGACACGTATCTAGCTAGCCTCCACACAACACTGTTTATCTGGGCACATCGTCCCCTTGACACGTATCTAACTAACCTCCACACAGCACTGTCTATCTGGGCACATCGTCCCATTGACACGTATCTAGCTAACCTCCACACAGCACTGTCTATCTGGGCACATCGTCCCATTGACACGTATCTAGCTAACCTCCACACAGCACTGTCTATCTGGGCACATCGTCCCCTTGACACGTATCTAGCTGCCCTTCACACAGCACTGTTTATCTGGGCACATCTTCCCAAAGACAATTATTTAGGTACCCAACTCACATCATTGTCTATCTGGGCACATCTTCCCCAAGACACGTAGCTAACTACCCCGCACACAACACTGTTGCCCCTGGAGACACGTGAACATGGGGTAGCTGGCCGCAGGTACTGGGCGTCCACCAGACTAATCAATCTTGATAATGTCTCTCTGTGGGGTCCAGGGCGGATCCCCGTGAAGATGTCCAACAGGAATTTATTAAAGATTGGCATTTTTATGTTCAGGATAATGAAATAGAAATTATCTGTCAGCATTAAAGAATGACATGATGACATTGGTACAACATAACATGACATATTAACAAACTACAATATTGCTCTGAGGTAGTGAAACAATTTATTGACAATATCCGTGTCTTGACAGGAGGACGTGAATCGGTTATCCGGACTAACTAGATTCTAAACTACATAGCTGTATGTGGAGCAGCAATGAACAAAAATTCAACTTAATTTGATCTCTACACAATACCTTATGGAAGTAGGGTACTAGAATGTGAAACTCCTGCTAACCCGTGCAATCACCTCGAGATTGCCCGGAAAGTCCTACATAGTTATCCATTATTTATGGACCTTTAATAGTTTTATTTACTAGAAACGGCAAGGTGCCATTCTTGCTCCAGTCTCGTTCTATAAAGAGCAAGATAAAAACATTCATCTTTAATATGTCACGTTACAGGAAGTTTTAGTTAAACGGAATTTACCCTTTTAACTATTCTGTCGAAACTGTTTGAAGATAATCGTTATTATATCCCTTGGGCTTATTGCTTGACCTTTATCACGGCCCGCTTTTTGGGTGGATTTCTGATAATGCACGTTGAGGCCTGTCCTTTCACTTCTGAAAAGAATAAATGATTTACTGGGATATTTCTGGCACAAAGAACCACATCGTTTCAGATGGTAAGTACACTGAACCGTCTTTTTAGGACTATCCAATTCACGCGAGCAATAGCCTTTCTCATAATATATAAAAGGACTACTTGTAAACAGAGGGAGCTCGTGCGACCTTTCAGCCAATATTGGCTATAAGCGGTAGGTGGGCCTGGATACACTAACCCCACAATCTTGAAATGGAAATCATGACTGTTTAATACCTCGACACATTTTCGCCAACAGATTAAGTTTATGAATTTGATCAAAGAAATGATTCATTGCGAATAATTTCTTTTGAGCAGATTGGGTGAAATTCCGAAACCGATAACTTATGAATGTAGTGTACAAAATTATTTTCACTTCTTTAATATATTAATACAGTTTTAATGTAAGGTTCGTTATTGCATGTATACAAAACCTCATAGGTTATATACAGCAGTGTATGTTTCATGTAAAGCTTACTGACTTTAATAGCTGGTTATTCACGCAATGTAAATGTTCACTGTAGCCCTTCGAATTGAGGGAATCACTTTAGGGCATAGAGAAGAATATATATGAAAAAGAGTAGGTGTTTTTCATAAATGAGAAATATGTCAAGGATTTCCTGCGTCCTTGAACAAAATCCCGCACCGTCGCCTGCTTGTGTTACTCGGATATACAATTTGAGCGATGTAAATCTTTTCTGACACTAGATTAATTTTTTTGTGCGTTCTTTCCGTGTCGTTGTTTATCGAAACAGACAAGTATTTCTCTCAAATCTCTTCAGGATATTTGAACTTAAATGTCGGGCAAATATTGGTCAACGATAACGCCCCAGGCGAATGAGATTAAATTGTAAATGCATTTCGCGTCAATGTTGTTTTATTCCGCACTATCCGAAATATCCCATGTAAATAATTGAGCCAGGCCACACCTTAATCACCGGATCCCCTTCTCAGTCTTGTCTCGTCACAAACATACGGTACAATGTACATGTATCAGTTTTGCCCCGGAATGCCCACGTGGGACGATTTTTGACTTTTGTTACCATGTAATCTTACGCAAAAAAAATTAATTGACATGTTCATTTGGCAGTTTTAGCACAGTTACGAAAGTAAATTCATTTGAAGAAAATATTGTACCGTGCCAGGTGGATGTGAATGTATGGAAATATGATACTTTGAAGGCTACCGATGAATGTTTAATGACGGGTATTAAATGTAGAATCATATATGTAAGCGATCAGTGATGTGGAATGTTACTGTGTTTTATGTATATACCATTGATTTATTATTAAAGGTTTAAAGCGGAAGTGTGTAGTTTACACCTATTTCCATTATTAGCGAATATATCTGCTATAGGGTGAAGAGTTGCAATTGAAATATTTGTCTATTTTATGCTTCTCTTTTATGCATGTATAGTGACACACTGTTAATCTTGAGGATACCGTCCCACGAGATATTAAGCGGGTTAACAATTTCCTGATTAACTATTCATGGGAACGTAATTATATAAATACGACCCAAACAGTAATCGCACAGAGTTGGGTTTTATCGCCGCTTTAAGCAGTTTTTCAGTAATATCGAGGTGTGTTACCTTGATGTTGGGGGAAAGCCCGAAGTGTTGCAGGTCCTGGACCTTTGACACTTCGATGAAACCCACGAACACGAGTATGCTGCTGACAAACCTAGAAATATAATCAAGGCGAACTGGGATTCAAACCCACGCCTGAAGAACGCAGATATGAGACGACTGGGTCATTCGTGGCCTCTAATCGCCCGGAAAGGCTTTACCTGCATCCGAAAAATAATCTTCTGCACTTTATCATGCATTAAAATAGTGAAACGTAATCGATGTCAATGAAAGTGGAATTTTCGGTTTTAAGTTTGTTCTGTTTTGTCCAGATGCATTAAAGCACTGATATCCTCACTCGTAATTCTTTAGTTTTCAAATTCGTTAATTTCTCGTACTATTCACTTGAATCATATAAACACGTCACATTGTGTTTCTGTTACAAGAAATAGTCCACGAAGTCCATGAATGTGACATGGACATTTTTACTGTACACAAGAACAATTCCAAGTGAATTTGATGCAGAAGTCATAATAAAGAAACAGCCACTTGTTAAGCACTGTTACGTCAGCCTGTCCACGCCACAACCCCGTAATGAGACTTCAGCCATCCATCTCAGTACTTATCTTTCCGCAGACAAAGGAACATACCCTTTGATCTTACATCCTATTACAATAGATAAAGCTAAATACTTGTTCATTATACTAACGCATGCCCTTGAAGTCACACACATATTCCCTTATGGAATCTTATGAAGTAAAGAACGGAGTACACCACTAGCGACAAGAGATGCAGTACATAGAGGGCTCAGACAAGGGCGCTCTATACTACCTGCTTTATTCAATGATTGTGACATTCTACTGCAACACATGTTTACCTTATTTCTTAACGGTTTTTGCGATCAGCCTTTTGGGTTAAAGAAAAGGAGGGTCTGAAGGAAAATCCTGCAGTAACGAGCCAACTACATGATTCTATGTTTGCTCGCGGGTCTTTCTTACACGTGTGAATGACGCTTGGCGTGATTTTGGACGTTATATGCAGCTAGACAAAGGTGTTTTATACGCATGTGTTGACACGCTGGAAGATTTGCAGAGAAATTATATGAATATTTGTTGTAACAGTGTTGTATTCCTGTGAATTGGATTGTAAATTATGGCCACCTTGAAACATAATAAGACCAGTAAACATGTCTTAGATGTACACACTGGCGAATTCTTGATTGTAAAAGAAATGTCATTTAGAATGCCGCCATGGCTATATCGAAATGTGTTGTAAGCACGTTAAATACGTTTATACACCAACGTATAGTGAAAATGGTTGTATTAATAGTCAAAATAGTTTTAAATAGTATATGTGTTTATTGTTTGTATACATTACACTATTACCTATGGCATATTATGCATAGTATTAAATACAAACTATAGCAATGCTACAAATGCAGGTAATATATTTCACATGTATGTACTATACGTTATGTCTAGGTAATGCAATGTGGTCCATTGCACGATTCCGGCTATATCGGAAGGTGTTTATGAATCACAATCAAATAGAGATGATACCATGTGTTCGCGAGAAGGTGGGCGTATTCTTCCCCTACGGTGGCACCCGACACAAACACATGCAGAGGCATGTCAAATATTCACCTGAAAACAACATGGGAACATGAAATAATGGTACAAGACAAGGGAATTCCAACGAGTGTCATTTTTGTCTTTCATGCGTCAAATTTGTAAATGTTCTCCATATGTCTACCATTAATCTTTTTGAAAGCTTTGCTAAAGGCCTTGAATGTTGTAACCTTGATCAAACAACCTTTGAGCAGGAGTCTTAAGGACGCTCTTTGAAATCGTTGTGGAAAGATCATGCTCGGTTGTATCTAAAAAGTTGACACTAAAGGCTGGGGCTGCTAAAACTTTGCTCAAATCTGGAGTTGATTATTGGAGAGCTGAAATCAGCCCTCCTGCCCTACAGCCTTGTGGAGAGTGTAAGTCAAACCACAGCCTACTTATGATACACACATACTTTGTGTTGTTCAAGCAACTCTTCAGCCCAAGTCAGTATCGCCTCTAGTATTCTATTACAAATACCGCGATGCGTCACCGTAACAGAAGTATAAGTCCATTTTACGCTCATGTGACAAACGTTATTATCTCACTTAATCCAAACAACTGGTCCAAAAACTAATCACAGGTACATAATTGGCGCCACCTGCGGTCGCCCATAACTATGTGGTTATCTGACCGATCAAGCAGGGAAGGACGGAGCAGTCTCGCCCTTTCCATTAGAGAGTCCTAGACTGTTGGATCTGGTCAAGTTGCAACAGTCCCGCGATGAGCAAGGTCCGGGGGCACGTTAGTTAAAGTACTGTAGCCAGCGGCATTTGGTCATGGCTCTCCTGCGATATGAACTTAGTGGTTCTGATAAAAATGTTCACAGTTGTTCTGTAATAGTCGACAACAAATGATTTCATGGTCTACTGAACCTCACTGTATGTATAACGACTTCTCTTTAATACGTTTAGGTGTGGATATTAGCCAAGTGGATAAAACATTCGCTAGGTTACGCCGAAGGCCTGGGTTCGACTCCATACATCCCTTATCTTAGCTATCGTTATCAACAACCTATGTTCTCGTTCATTTGGAACAGTGAATGTTAATACAAGACGTCAACGCCAGACAATAACCAGCCTCGATTTTCCAACGAAACAGATTCCATTGGGCGCAAAAAGGCCAAATAGCGGTGAAAATTGTGTGAATGGATCATTAGGTGTTCGTGATAAGGGTAAGCATTTCTGGCCGTATCGAAAATGTCCTTCTAGAATTCATGCATTAGAGACCAATATGTGCCACTTCGTGGTACAGTATATATTAGACATAGAATGATCACTTCTGAACCGGAGGAGTAGGCAAGTGGTTAAGGTGTTGGCTTATCAAGCCGAAGTAGGTTCGATTCTCTACCTAGGTTCAATATATGAGGCCCTTTCTTGCTGTTCCCCGCCGTAACGCTACTCACCCACTCGCTTATAATCATTGCGATTAAGAGAGGCCATTAACACCCTAAGAGTAATCATTGCCCATGGTGAATTGGGCGTCAGAATGTTAAGTATTCGCATACAAAGGAAAATGTGCATTGCATTCGTTTTGTGGTATAGAGTCGTGCCCTATACAACAAGTCATCTTATTTTAATTATTATCAGCTGATACACATGATGCTGATAGTGTGTACACGGTGCCCCAAAAAGGGATATTGTACTGCTATCTGACTATTTACCGGTACATAGTATTTTTTTAAACTGACCACCGACCAGATACATGACCTTAAACAAATGACTATCAATTAGAAAGTGTTGGCTACAATGTCCAACACGATTAGCACACTTGTTGAGGTGTAAAGCTGCCTCTGGTTTGTGACACTATTTACACGACATTGCTCTCACATGCGTCCGCCAGCTTCATCAACCTGAAGGTCCAATGTCGGGACTAGTTCATACATACCTGCACTCCCTTTCACAGTAAACTGAAACGACCTTCATTAAACAGGCCGTGACCCCACCACGGTCACCTCGTTCTGCTGACACAGGCGTTACCAACTGTACAATTAGCTTTGCGTGGACAGTGTTGGTACCAATATCGCTTATAGAACCACTGGTAATACGTGGATAATCTTCGTGACAATATTTAGTTTATAGTTTCATGAATTACTCGTGAACAGTGTCCACGATATTGGTTTATGGTAAACTAAATTAGGATTAGAGAATATTCATCATAATGGTTAATGCAATTCCCTATTTTGACTTGTAGGATATATTCATGTCTTTTTAGGTGAACATTTGACTTGCATTTGCATGTGTTTGTAACGGGTGCCACCGGTGGGGAAGGATACGCTCACCTTTTCGCGAACACCAAGTATCATCACTATTTGATCATCATCACTATAGTGATTCATAAACACATGCTCGTGATAAAGTCGGAATCTTACAATGGACTCTGCTTTTATCGGAGATTTCGCTTGTGTTTGGAACGTATTTGTTGCTTGTGTTAATGGTATATAAGTGAAACGTTGATTATGTTCATGACAGTAGTTTATAGTTAATGAATGAAAATTTCCAGGAAAATGTCTATAAACTACATTCTTTGTTAAAACGTTTTCACGACAGTATAAATCAACATCTTGTAGACAATGTCTTCATTACAATGGCTTATGGAATCATAAATGGCGCGATCGTTTAAAGGGTTTAAGCTGTATGAGTTACATATGGACAGTTTTCAGTATCTGAAAAACACGTGGTATTTCTCACGACAATGTTTTGTAGTATATGAATGACCCGTAGACAGCGTTCATGAGAATAGTTAATAGATAATAGATGATACACGGACAGTGATAGTTAATAGATGATACACGGACAGTGAACATGAAAATAGTTAATAGATAATAGATGATACACGGACAGTGATAGTTAATAGATGATACACGGACAGTGAACATGAAAATAGTTAATAGATAATAGATGATACACGGACAGTGATAGTTAATAGATGATACACGGACAGTGAACATGAAAATAGTTAATAGATAATAGATGATACACGGACAGTGCTCAATAACCTACATAATAACCTATAGGTAGTGCTTCAGTTAGGTATATGATAATTTGAATAAAAGAGAAAACAGTAGGTTTGTGTACGGTTTTGTTGTTTGAAAATACAAGAACCTTTGGCGAAAATAAGAACCTCCTGTTTATCACACAATTTCATTATGACTCACTGGGCAAGTGTTATTTGTCATATTTGTATCTTCAAATACATAATTCTCACATGGTGCTTCATTCAGATCTATATACCAAGACCTAGCAGAATCTGTGTGTTGCATAACGCTGCCTTGGCAATAGTAAACTAGTATTCAGTAATTATCACGTAATTCCAAGACAATGACAATATAACTTAAGCTGAGAACGCCAATCTTGATTTTGCATGGTAAAATTAATAGTTGTACTGGTAAAAGTCATTTCAGAGGTTTAAGACTTCAAGCACTGATAAGCCAGGCCGCGATGTGCCCTTTGTCCTTCTTTGGTTCTTGTTATCATACAACGTTAGGCATTACAACATGAGTTATTATACCTCTAACATTTACATGAGAGTTCTTGATTTATTTGTGGTCATGCATTACTTTCTACAATTACACACTAACGGTGACAGTTGTAATTAGAAAGGAGTAAGAGGTTGATGTGAGTAAATAATAATTTCTCCTGTGTAACATGTTTAGAACATAATTATTTATCTTTTGTCTTTAATGTTACGTTTATCGTAAGTTGTTTTCACGAGTTGCCATCGATGTAGTAGTTGTATTTTGATAAATATATGCATGAAACATTCGCTATTTACATAGTTAAATGTATGATTTACATGTTAATGATTCGAATTTCAAATATTTTGGCTTATTTCATCTACGAAGTTATGATAATTAGATAATTTCATGTGAGCAGCTGATTGGGTGATGCTTCAGAAACAAAATTATGTAAGGACTGAAAAGAACACTTTCCTTGATCTCATTTTGTTCTTAAATGTTGAAATGGTGTAGTGTTCGAAATTCAGATTTCCTATGAATAATCCAGAAGTATTTTTGTTCTTGTTTCCGAAAAAGCCATCCTTTCCTGAATTCCAGTCATCGCACAATTGACCCTCCTGGCCCCGCCATTTACCCACACGTTGGTGTGATAAATACAAAACCCTCAGGCGGATCGACTTTGTTTGCTGCCAGATCTCATGTAAAACATTTCCCATCCCAGCAGAAGAGGGTAAATGAGTTTCTGTTAAAGTTTCAAAACTGGTAAAACAATTAGCTTTATAGGCAATACGTCGTCTTTCCATAGACTACAAGAATACAACACAATTACAATATCCCGCCATGGATGTGTGAGTAAGATGGGTTTAACATCATATTCTAGATGAAAGTTAAAAAGTATGGGCCAAGGGCCTTAACTCTATAAAAAAAATAATTTAAGACACCAATTGTCGAACTCATTTGGGGTCGTGAACAGTAATATCAGTGTGTCAAATTTCATTTCTCCAACTTAAATACTTTTTGAGACAATTTGTCGCCATCGAGAAGCGAACGGACGGATGGACGGACGGAAGGACGAACTCCGTTCCTGTATCCCCGCACCTCTTCGTTGCGGGGAATAATAACCAAATGTGGCAAGTTGTAAAGAAACGCAGGAAACGTTTACCCAAAAAATATAACTTTCGAAAAAATCCTCGTGGATGTGAGATGTGTTTTTTGAGAAAAAAATAAAGTAATCATTTTATGAACTGCGAGAGTGAAAAACGTCTTTGTTTTTACAGTGGCAAGAATTCCAATTCCAACGCAGTCAAAGAAAGGTCTCGGTGTAGTGTTTGAAAATATTTTGGCTGTGCCATGTGGGGATGTCGCCGAGCTGTAATCCGCTATTCAATCAAGGAACAATTGTGAAGAATTCGATAGCAAATTTATACAAATATTTGTTGGGTGGTTCATTGCAACCACTGTCATGCGACTAGGGGTTTAACTGCAATCTACAACGGGTTTCCAATGTTCCAATGGAATTATCTAATCTTAGAAAAACAAGCTCGGCCATTAAGTAATTTGCAAGGTCACCCGAAGGACGAGCCACGTTGAGCGTCTCTCTTTCAGTATTTGAGCTGCCGTGAAAATGTGAAATATCTTTAACATCCAGTACGTTCAAATCCCCGAAACGCAGATATGGGCAGTGTTTTATATATTGATCCTTGTGTACATTAAACTGTTGTCACAGCGATAGCCACTGTTCGAAGACTGCCGGTGCACTTATGAGATCAGAACGACCCAAAAATGTCCATACATTTTACAAATAGACATTAGGCTAACAATGAATACCCATAAAAATACAGATGTTGGCTCGGCTGATTGCAAGTCGCGATTTTACCCAGTGAACTGAGCAAGCTCTTAATTATTGAGTGAATTAGTGAGCTTTAAACAGTACTTGAGTTTTATCACTGCATGTTATGTTGATGTGCGAGGAAAGTGTTGCAGGTCTTAGACGTTTACCACTTTGGTGAAATCAACAGAACGAATATCGTGCTGCCTGGAAACATACTTGTAATCTGGGAACTGGGATTCGAATATTATTAATAAAAAATGCATCTTCTCACTAACAAAGAGTATAGGGGTGGTGGGGTGGGGTGGGGTGGGGTGGGGTGTGTTGGGGTGGGGGATGGGGTCAGATAACAATATGTATTCATAAAGGCGATATACATTTAACCTACATCAACCTTGGGGTGTTTGATAACAATAAGGTCATTTAGTATCGTCATGTCAATAACATTAGTGTGTTATAACACTTGCATTATTATACAACCATGATTATATTCATTCTTTCAACAGCTGTCCAGCATGTCTTTCCAAATATATTCTTACAAGTTAAACTATTGCATTATCTTTGACGCCCATATAAATTGATTAAAATCAGTTTGATATGTAATAGTTATTGTCAATACCCTGAACAGATATACCCGTCGTCAACAAATTATGATAGTGCTTTTTTCTCACACGACATACTTGATAACACTATGTGTCAGTCTGACCTACATCTACATAACAACAATCAAATATATGACTCTGCAAATATGTATTCCAATATATCATCTTAGCATGACGTATCTATCGTATAATAAGTGGTGTTCAAATAACAGGTCTATGGATCACACATGGTAATGACAGCTGAAATATATCATTAGCGGGCCCATGCCTGCGGTTAACTTGTAGCTACCTCAACGAAGGCTACACTTGAATCTTTTAAGGACCATCTACATTGTGCACAAGCATAAAATTGCTAATATCCTTGGTAGGATAGCCAATTACGAAGAAGTGCTACCTCATGACTCGCGGCCCTGGCACATTGGCAACGTGACAAGTTAAGCATTTTCTGTTTTTGTTTATTCTGAAATATATCGAACATGTATCATTACATGCAGGTGTGCAATGACAAAGACCATCTGTAACTGGGGACACTTTAAAGCATGCAAACTAACTTGTATACAGTAGACACATTCTTGGCTGCTTCAGAATATACACAGGACATGTTTAAACCGGGAATGTAAAGAGTGTTGACCAACACGCTATGATCCCTTACCTTTGTGTTTGTGACGGATGCCACAGGTGGGGCAGGGTACGTTCACCTTGGGTACACCTGATACCGTCACAATGTGATAGTGATTCATTAAAACATGTTTATGACAGTCGTAATCGTACGATAGTGTTGCCTTCAGCAGAGTTTTCTTATCATGATCTTTTATTTATTAAAAAATCTTGCAAAGTGTTAATTCATTTGACATTACCCTTCGTCTCAGTATTATAGTTTTCAGATGTTATTTCTTTGCTGGCATCGCTATACGAAGATGTACTATTATAACATCTTTGTAAAACATACATATTTTGCCTCTATTCACTCGGTGCATGCTCAGAGCGCCACATTATTACCCAGGTCAATTGATCAGTGTGCATTTGATTTTTATTCTCTTCTCCCCGGTGTGTATACATAGGTTTTTAAATGTTGCTGCTCTTGAACTATTTCAGTTGTCATCATAGATGGGAACAAGTATTTAGCGTTTCAGCTTCATGACTGAGTTGGGTTTAACGGCGCTTTTATCATTATTCATTATATCACGGCGTGTCAGCTTAATGTGGGAGGAAAGCCCGAAGTGATGCAGGTCTCAGACGTTTACCACTTCGGTGAAACCCATGAGCACGGGTATGGTGCTGACAAACCTAGAAACATAATCGGGGCGAATCGGGATTCGAACCCACAATCATAGATTTCTTGGGTGCCCAAGGGACGCAACTCTGCACAGCGAATCGCGGCGCCTTAGACGTATGGGTACACGTGCCCCCTTCAACTTCATGTGTCCAGGACGTTTCTCAAGATTATCCTTATCCATCTCTCGCAAACGTATCTTCTCTGTCTGTGAGGCGCTAGAAGGTTAACAGTCACATTGCCATCTCATTCTCCCGGGTACCCATACACTGCTTGGTGAACAGAGGCATGTTATGAACAAAGTCAGTGGTCAAAGGTGACACCATATGTGTAACATGTGCTTCATGGTGGAGCAGGACCGAAGCGCTAGAAATTCACAGACTAATATGTATTTATTATATTGTGTACAGTTCATATATCCAATAGACACAATTCTTTCAGATATATTCGCGCAGCTCAAAGTCCAAATTGAACGTCCCAAACATGTTGATCATGTACCGACTATCCCTGAAACATTCATTATATATGATTACAGTCGCTTATTCATACAAATCAAAATGACAACCAGAAAAAAGTTACGTGGCTTTTCTGGCATCGTTACAACAAAAAGCCTAAGTGTAGAATCTCTGATGCGAGAAATATCCGTATGGTTTGACAAACACGACATTCAGAGGTTTGCTCAATTGTGAAAGGAAAATTGAAAATGCGCTCCTCTCTCCTTCGTTCATAGCGTGGACTACTGGGTAACAGGGTGATCCTATTGTGAGGTAAATACCTAATGACTACATTTCTGGGTGGTACCATATTTTCATGAAAACACGTGTCTCTATTATCAGTGTCACCTGTCAGAGTAGGATGCCATTTGAAAGAGGTATTTTGTGAAAACCTGCATGCCATGTAAGGTAATAATGAAAACCATTTGTACGCGATGGCCATGGTATGCGTCTGAACAATACTCCTTTTATATCACGGCGGCGGACACCAGAAATGGGCATCACACCTTGTACCCATGTGGGGAATCGAACCCGGGTCTTAAGCGTGACGAGCGAACGCTTTAACCACTATGCTATCCCGCCCCATCCCCAATGCAATGTGGCAAACCAAACTTACCAAAAGAAAGTTCTTGATACATTTATTGATTTCGTTTTAAATTAGAATTAAACGATAGCAAGAATGAACACATATATTATTTTAACACTTTATACACTTGAAAATTGGATGTGAATTGTTTTTAAACATTATTACAACGTCACAGGGCTGAAAACAGTCGCTGAAACACTGCAAACGTTAGGTCCAAAATACATCTATGATACCTGTATGAAATACGTCATCATCAAACAGCCGTTTCTTGTTTCTTTCATTTTTTGCCATAATCAAACTTGGGTGTATACTTTCTTTTGCCCCGCAGTTTAGGATATCGATAAATGTATTTGATAAAATGAAAATCGTAATCCTATTCAGTCACCGACCCCCTGTTAGTAAACATCACTGACATTAATTTCATATTTCATTCATGACGAAAAAATATCATATATGAGTCAAAACCCATTCCATTGCCACTAGAAATCTCTGCTTAAGCAGAGTCGATTGTACCATTGCAACTTCATCATGAGCATGTGTTTATGAATTACTATCAAATAGTGATGATGCTAGATAATGATACCAGAATTGAATAAACATGATTTTATATTCTTCTGATATACTTGTATACATACACATTGGTATCTTAATCAGTGTATTTGGTCGTTGTTCACATCTGTTAAAAGTAGGTTCATTCAGCGACTTTCACAGTCATCCTCCACAGTTGTGTGGAATGCTGAATGGTGTTGGGTTTAATCAATGACATATAAAAGCTACACATTTGAAACCAGTTGGTTCGTCTCCGCTTACATATGTTATTATTTTGAAAAGACGTTTCTTAAAGCTTCTACATTTCACACAAACTGTTAGTGCACACCCCGTGTGTCTTTGTTAATCAAGATTGTGAACCCGTGAATAGACAGGACGTCCTCCAACTTGTCTCTTGTAAACGTACAAGATTCGAACGTAGAGCTAAGGAAAGATGAGCGGTATTTGTTTGCTTTCCCTCTCAATTTAAGTTCACGGAGTCCGCCCATTTGAAAGAGAATGCAGCATTTGGCTTAGCCTGTCTCTGGATTGCATTGGAATGTCGAGTGCACCACCATTATATGTAGCCGAGAGAGTATGGAAGGCCAGCTGGATCAGGTTATTGCATAAGTGCTTTTCTTGCAGTTGTTAGTGTGAAATTCCTGATTGGATGACTCAGACCCGAGCAAACATTATCTGTCCCCGAAGAACGATTTATATATCGTTATGTACTCTTGAAATGTTAATGGGCTCTTGAGAACTGTTTGGGGCGTACATCTATTAATCACTGGTCTACATTATATGCAAATAAACCGAAAACACAAGGGCCTTCTGAAGTTTGTTGCGTGTGTTGTTTAGTGCAAGAATTAAGTCCTTAGTTCTCATACAGCCGCATCTACGCAGAGATATCTTAAATACTGTTCAAAGCGGCGTTCATTTGTCATGCTTGGCAGAAATAGTGCCAATGCAGTTGTAACTCACTCACTCACTCACGCACTCACTCACTCACTGAAAACGGACTTCAATCACACTCAATATCTCACCACAGCCGCATATATATATATATATAATTGTGTAAATGTCACAAGTTATTCCCACCTTCAATAATATATTACTCCTATGAAATTCATATCTGTTAAGGGATGACTGTTTATCGATATGTATTGTTATTATTTTTTAAAAGATCACTTCCCATATTCATAAATGTCAAAGCGTGGAGAACCCAATCTACTAGAAACCTTCTACAGTAGCACTACCACGTGTAGCCCATGTGATATAATGTCTTTTGATTGTTTATTTTCTGAGGCTATTCCTTCAGAGCGTCATGGCTTACAGTTGTCCGTGAACACGAGTTGTAGCCCCATAGGTTATCCATACAAAACAGGAAACGGAAAAATAAACACAGATGGAAATAAAACTGCGGACGGTAGGAGAGGCGGACATGTTTGTGGGTTTGGAGGCTCATAAACACATGGAATAATCCAATAAATAGCTTCAGCAGAGAGACATGTACAATCTGTGACGAAATATGTTCACAGGTGGCAAGTCGTTCAAGGATAGAATAAAAAACGTATCAAATGTCAGCTTGATGCGCCAATCTTTCGAGAAGTCTTAGACTAAATATTGAAGCGACCTCACCCAAACTTATTCAAATGGCTACACCATACCTCTGATGAAGATTGTTGAGATAACGAATATCTTCAGGGCTCTGGGTAATAAAAAAGAAAATCCACAGAGAAAAGATCAGAGAGAAAATTAAATATATGTTGTGCGGGGGGTCTTCAGACAGCTGTGCTGATTTCAATAGAGATTTGACCTATGTTGCACGAGTTGTACATTTCACATTTTGTTCAAATTCTGTTGTAAGTATCTCTTTATGTAGGTGTGTAAGTTTACATGTTCAATCTGCTTGTGAACTTTGATAGAGCAGCCTAGTGATTAAAACATTCGTTAGTCATGTTGAATTCCCGGCTTCACTAGTCGTGTTGAATTCCCGGCTTCGCTAGTCATGTTGAATTCCTGGCTTCGCTAGTCATGTTGAATTCCCGGCTTCGCTAGTCGTGTTGAATTCCCGGCTTCGCTAGTCGTGTTGAATTCCCGACTTCGCTGGCCATGTTGAATGCCCGGCTCGATTCCCATAATAGATACTATTTGTGAATTATTACTGCATACATACAATGAAGGCATGGTCTTCGTTCACTTGTCTCTTCAAAGTTAGCATTGTGGCTAAAGTATAAAATCTTATCACACACACACACACACACACACACACACACACACACACACACACACACACACACACACACACACACACACACACGCGGAGACACACACACACGCGGAGACACACACACACGCGGAGACACACACACACAGACACGGAGACACACACACACATGGAGACACACACACACGGAGAAACACACGGAGACACACACACACACACGGAGACACACACACACGGAGATACACACACACACACGGAGACACACACACACACACACGGAGACACACACACACGGAGACACACACACACACACACGGAGACACACACACACGGAGACACACACACACACGGAGATACACGCACATGTACACACACACACACACTCTCTCTCTCTCTCTCTCTAACACACACACACTCTCTCTCACACACACAAACTCACACACACACTCTCTTTCTCTCTCCCTCACACGTGAAAAGTGCAATTTCAGTGAACCCAATTTCGCCTTACCCTCCTTGTATTGATCACGTATCTCCTCTGAATGATTCATTTATATAATAATGGTCTGGTAAGTGTAATATCTGACAACTAAGAATTACTTTGTACACATGAACAGTTATAATTGCACACATAAATAATGTCTTGATGTTACACTATAGATGTTCTTGCGTATTGCTAAGTGTTTCATAACACAATAACACAAATAGATATAAAACAGAAAAATAATGAAATTACGGATATTGCATATTCGATCGTAATCAAATTGTTGTTATCTTTTCAGGTGCTAATCTAAAAGTTTTGGAAGTTAACTTGCTGTGAATATAAATTATGAATAATTGCCAAATCTGGTAAAGAGAAAAACGATCAAGAAACATTTACAGTTTGTCGCAAATCAAATTGTATTTTTCAGAAATGCCACTGTCATTTGCTTGTCTTCGAAATAATGCTATCTTTCTATCAAGACGACAAAATTGCGAACCCTGTGTTGACTTGCATATAAACATCATGGATGTATTATTCGACATTGTAGGAATAAATAAGCTTCAATAAAAACGTCTTTCTAGTAAAATGTCAAACGGTGATTGAAAAGTTCAAGGAGGAGATTTCAACTACAACAGCGTGGGAAAACATTAAAATCGTGAATACATTTACCAAATAAACTGCAGATTTCTTTCAAATTTTCAGATTTAAAAATTATCAAAGAACGAATGGAGAATTTGTACCCCCACCATATGTTGTTTGAATCCGAAAAACATCACGTGTCAACTAGCATGGTTTCCATTGCTGTTGTCAAATATCCCTAGATAATTTCATATTTACAGTTGAAACGTGTTTATGTGTTGAACATTTCACATATGGAAGTCAATATTTGGCGTTATGAGCACTGATATCAGCAGTGGGCACCACTTTCTCAAAGCTTCTCATACAGCCACCAGTTTTCCGTGATTCTCCCCTACAGTGGATTTCCACGGCTTAGCGAACATCCCAAATAACTTTCTTCAATACCGTAGCGTCTATTCTGTTTATGTGGCCACGGTAGTCGGGTCTTGGATAAACTTAAGTCAGCCCTAAAGATCCTTTGTTATTTTCTTTGTTCAGAATTCATAATCCTTTGGCAATCTCTGGGCGGATAGTTCGGAGATATGAAAGAGGATTTTCTGTACAAACCAGCTGTGAATTGAGGTGCTATCACGTATGTAGACAAGCAGGTCGCGGGATATACCTTCGATAGTGGAGTTAGTTGAACATGAAATCATCTTAGTGACGCCTTTCAGGCACGAATCGATAGAAGCAAGAATTCAGGAATGTTATGACCACGTTTGATGTCGGCCACTGGTCAAGGCTAGTATAGGTATTTGACAAGGATATTATTTTATCCCAATGCTGTTTTCACAGCGAATCATGTATAGACATACTGAAACGTTTGAAGACATGGCTTTTATTGATACATTTTATTGCTCCACTGTTACAACGTTTGACTACCCCTTAGCTAAACGGTCCACACCATCGAGTAGATTTGCTGTTTATTATTATCATTATAGAAGAAGCATTATTAGAAATATGTTCATATTTATGCAAGATCCCACCAGACATAAAAGAGATTAATTTAGATATGTTCCTTTCTGTGGTATGTGTGATCTCGCCAATGAGTTGATTTTCCATTTAGTGACTGGTGAGGTGAAATGTGGTTTAGCGTTCAAGGTTATGATACGTACTTAGCGACGTGCATGTGTGAGTGTGTGTGTGTGTGTGAGAGAGAGAGAGTGTGTGAGTGAGTGAGTGTGTGTGAGTGTGTGTGTGAGAGAGTGAGTGTGTGAGTGTGTGTGCTTGTAGTGAGTGTGTGAGTGAGTGTGTGTGAGTGAGTGAGTTTGTGTGTGAGAGTGTGTATGTGAGTGTGTGTGAGTGTGTGTGCTTGTAGTGAGTGTGTGAGTTGGCACAATGTGTCAGCTTGATGTGGTTGGTAGTGATGCAGTTCTCAGACGTTATAAGTTTGGTGACGTGGATGGTTCTGACGAACCTAGAGACATGATCGAGGTCAAGTGGAATTCGAACCTACAATCATAGGATTCTGGCGTACCCAAGGGGCACAACTGGGCACAATGAATCGCGGTGCCTTTGACGGCTGGCTGCTTGTGGAGTCCGGGTTTATTTCCCGTTTTATAATGCTTACCTACTGAGATACCATGCCGCAGTGTAACATGTATATCCCACACAGACACATTATACTGACTCCGATCTTTGTTTTATCACCTTTATGCTAGCCAGGGTAACAACAAGTACCACCTTTTACGTCTTTCGGTCTGACGCGACCAGGTGAAAGAACCACCTACCTTACTCTCGACGCTCTATCCACTTCACTACGGAGGCGCTCGGGTAGCCTAATGGTTAAAGCGTTCGCTCGTCACGCTGAAGACCCGGGTTCGATTCCCGACATTGGTACAATGTGTGAAGCCCATTTCTGGTGTCCCCCGCCGTGATATTGCTGGAATATTGCTAAAAGTGGCGTAAAACCACACTCACTCACTCACTTCACTACGGAGGTGGTCCCATTTAGTGACAACATCGGTTCAATAAGAGTGTAATACTTATATGTATGAGACGAAATACATTTCAAAGAAATTGCAAATGTAATGACACCGTGAAAATGGAAATAAATTCATGAAAACTGTCATTCATATTCTGAGCACGTAGCTTCATGAATGGCATTGTCAGTCTTGATCAACAATGGCACATTGTCTTCATGGTAGGTTGGTGGGTGGTTCGGGGATTACAATCTACAATAGGTATCGATTAGAAAACAGATGCAGCTTTTTACACACACCGTTCCGAAGTCATTGATTGGATTATTATGACAAGCACTGTGAGGTCCGACTTCTTTTACTGTACTCGAAAAGATATTTGACTAACAGATGCAGCTTTTATGCAGGCTGTGTGATTTACACACACCGTTCCGAAGTCATTGATTGGATTATCATGACAAGCACTGTGAGGTCCAACTTCTTTTACTCTACTCAAAAAGATATTTGACTACTTTATTACATTTTGATATAACGATTTTAATAATCGATCTTAGCTCTGACTGTCCATGAAACCTAATATGGTGTTCTGCTTTTATGATAAGTGTACTTAAGCTCTGAACGTGTCTATGTTTGTCGTGGGTCCGGAATGCTGCTGTGCAGTGTCCGGTAATAAACAAATACTTTTTGATGCAAATTGTGCGTGTGATTGAGTATGGTTTTACGCCGCTTTTAGCAATATTCCAGCAATATCACGGCGGGGAACACAAGAAATGGGCTTCACACATTTTACCCATGTCGGGAATCGAACCCGGGTCTTCGGCGTGACGAGCGAACGCTTTAACCACTAGGCTACCCGACCGCCCCTGCAAACTGTGGGAGTGGCAGGGCATGGCACCCTTACCCTTTTCGCGAACACCTGGTGTCATTACTGATTTTCAGTAATCCAGTCATATTTGTTACCTCTGTTCTGCCTGTTACACCCAATGGAATCTGTTACGTCGGATAATCGAGACTGGTTATGTTCTGGTGTTGACGTTTTGTATCTACGTAAATGAATTACGGGTATGTTTAATTAAGATGTTTTATATTAGCTGTTTAGTTCTTTTTCGTAATAATGTCACGTATCCTGTGTACTACAAATATTTACGATGGTGTAGATTCATATAAAATATCGCTTAGGGGTGAATATAACACTGTGTCAGTGTATCGATATTATGAATATGAACAAATTTAAGATTTCTTATTATACTTCACGTATTTAGCACTGCTGATACTTTTCGCACCGCCAGAGTTCATCAGCGTTAAGCCTCTGTATATACCTTTCGAGCGAAAGCCATGTCGAGTGGTCCTTTGAAGCTGATTTACAGGGTCAACAGTTTGAGTGCGTGTACTGTTCCCAGACGCTAATAGCGTACCAGTGTTACCATTTCTTCAGCTAATCTTTATCCTAAAATCAGCTATTTGTGGGGACATATTTTGCTGCCAGAATTAAAGGTCAAACGGGTATAGTGTTCTTTTTGTATACATCTCTTAATCCGGGTTAAGATGCGGCTTTTCGTATGGAACTTGCCAAATGTCATTACACCTGTACAAACCATCAACTGATTTGTTTCACTTTTTCCTGTGCGGATAAGGCTTGAAGAAAATTATCAAAATATATAAGAATGTACATTGACATTTAAATAGGACAAACTGCATCTGTCATTTATCCAAAAAGGAAATGGTAGACTTGACCACTTACCACATAAAGAAAAGAGATGCATCTGATGCTGCTGTTTCTGTTTATTCTCGAGTTATCTGTTAATATTCACGTTGCCATACCAGCAAAACCGTTACTACCCTTCGTGTATACACGAAAGAAATTAAAACATTGTGCTCTCGAATAGCCAAATAATCAAAATTAATAACCATGCGGATATTCAAGCGACTAGCGACTGTGCGTTGTTTTTCCATCCCATCCCCACAGGGCAACAGTAGTGGTCTATACCACACGTTTTCGGCAGAAATCTGCATTCACTTGGTTTGCATATATCAAGGATAGGATCTCCAATATCCAGAGTGTCAATGTCTTGTGTGTGTGCGTGCGTGCGTGCGTGCGTGCGTGCGTGCGTGCGTGCGTGCGTGCGTGCGTGCGTGTATTCATATGCATGTACTTTTGCGTGCATGCGTGTATGTGTATGTAAATGTATATACTTCTCCCACCCACGCTGATATGTAACCCATAGTGTGGTGCAATGACAGTAATTCATTATTTCGGGTTGTTATTGGCGATCACAGACATCCACTTATCGTCGTCACTTCACAAATCCCCCACAGAGTACGGCGTGACCTCTTCTGCACTGAACCAAGCAATTAAAAAAATATTACCTTGAAAATATACCCGATAACGTAATTTTCTTTACAATCATAACACTGTACCGCACAGTATATACAAACAAAGCGATGCTTGTGACTGGATATTCCTTGAAAACACTTTACTATTAATTTCCAGTTCACACACGAGACTACATTGTCCCCCTTATCTCATGCCCTCCACTGAGTGCTGTTGTGGCGCACCTTGTAATGAATAGGAGCTACACTCTTCTATCACCCCATGGTGTCACTGTTACCTCAACATACGCCCAGGGCCCAGAAAAAACTGATTAGAGGTTGGCAACTGGCAAAACAGGTTCTAACATTTATCACGGTCAAGTTGACACTATCAGCTCTCTTCCTTTGTTTGGTTGGGTAGAGACCAAGATATTGATTCTTATGCAACAGTTTAAACGTGTTATCGAAACGTGTACTTTCACTGACAGCAATAACTTGGCTGACGTATATGTTCAATGTAAACTTACACATACTTTAGCAACCTGGCAAATCAGTATAATATTCCCCTTGTTCATAACAGGAATCCAGATACTGATTTAATAGATGCGTCTGATTCTGAATGTTGTTTTAGTCTATAAAGAGTTACCGCTTATGCATGTATACTGGTAAAGGTAAAACGGAACACAATGTTTTTAATCGACTTTTAATGGTATACAGATGAATACCATATTCCTATATTGAAACCAATCATGACTTGATTTAGGTGTGTTTAAACAACATGCAAATTGTTCTCAACCAAGTCACAGTTTACTCCAGTCAACCTAAGGGATTCTGATAGACATGCTGACTATTACTGGCATTGGGAAGTTTCTTAAAACAAAGGACGTATTGACATGTTATTGACAGATGTTCAACTGAAAATGATTCAAAACGGTATCGTATGGTACGAAAAGTGTAAATAATACACACTAACCACAAAGCATTTGTCACCAAATTGTGAGGTCTGTATTGCTTTGTCAATGCCGCCCTTCTAATCTTAGGGTTTTCAGAATTTTGAATTAGGTTTTCTTCGAAGTACTTAGCATGGATCCCTGTTAATCAGTCCCGGAATTACCACACTTAAACACATAATCAGTTTATATTTGGCTCTTTGAGTTGAAAGTGTGCTTCTTTCACATCATTGCCAAATGATAATCTGGTGTGTTCTAGAATTTGCATCAGACGTGTGAAGTCGCAGGATTTCATTCTTTTTCCTGTTCTGGAGCCTTGATTAACTGCTCAGAAATATAAGGTTATGCACCTAGTCAGTTAACTTTCATCAACATTTAAATAAACAACTTTGAAGAAAACCATGTATCCTTTCCAAATGTAAAATCTAGTCATTTAAAAACCAAAAGCCTCACCGTTTCATTTTCAAAAGAACTGATTTCATTTTCGTTAAGAGCTGTTCTAACAATGTTTTTTAAATAATTTGATTAAATGTAAAACACCTGAACATTAACAGAAACTCCACCTGGAAAGGTAAGGACACTGGTAAATCTTTTCCTCTGTATACCTGTTTACAAATTATTTTCTTTATTTCAGCTCAACCAGAGAAGAATGTCAGCTGCCTCCTTACGGCTGTCTTCAACGTGTCTGGCCAGAATCAATGAAGAAGGTGACGACGGCGGTGGAGGAGGTTTCACCAATGGAAAACTACAAGACTGCACGAACCTGGGAGGTTCTACAGTTGGACATCGAAGACATTCGAGTTTCAGTCTTGAAGCATGTCGGAATAGACGTCCTCTGAACACGACAGACACTGATGTTTTTGAACACGAACTTTCCACCGAGTCTGACAGACTCCGAAAAGCTCAGTCATGGGGTTCGTTGCTGTCTGGTTCTGCCTTCAGATCTGTGAGTTCAGAAAGTTTAAATGAAAGAAACAATGACATATCTGCGAATCAGCTTTCAAACATACCGAATACTAGGAAAAACCAGAGAAGTTCTTCTTTTTCTGCCACTTCTTGGGAAAGTTATAACCAGCATTTTGCCAGGCAAAATCCAATCAGCGAGGATCCGATGGTAAATAATGAAAACATTGAACCCAAGTTACGTCGAGCTAGCATTCAGTGTGAAGCTGTCTTGACAGGTGGCTGCAATAAGAAGAACCAAGGTATATTCAAAGATGTTGACTTAGCAAACGTCTCACAAGACATGCCTAGTCCACTCCATGCAGTTTTGCATGGTTTCAAAGCTTCACAGCCCCAGAATAAAACCAATAAGGCTGAGAAGCAAGTCCAAAATGGGGTACAGAATGAAGCTACACATTTGGGATTACAGAGTGTGAAGATATCCAATTCTTCAAATGTTATTCAAAGGAGGAATTCTTTCAATATTGAAACAAGCCCGTCTCCTAGAGGAAACGGACACTATTATAATGGTCACTCTAGGACATTAAGTGAAGCTGACATACATGTTTCTAGACTTTCAAAGGGATACAGTGTACCGAACAATATCCATGATCTCAGTAGGGATGCACCTAAAGTGAACAACTACTTTGCTAAACGTTCTCCTGGCAGTTCTATCTCGTTACAGAATATGAAGAATGAGAAGCACCATGTGTCTGAAATGTCCGAGAGGCGACATGGCCAAAGGACGTACTCTGATGGCAATCTGACTCTCGACCCAAGATATAAAACTTTCCAGAATGTTAGACGGGTTGAGCCCCGAACGTACACGAACAATCAAAGACAGCAAAATGGCATCAAAAGTGATAGAAAGAAATCCGATGACAATGTGTTTGTTGATGACAGAATGTCGCCATCACGTTCCTCATCCACAAATGGAAAAACTATTAACAAGGACTCTATGGTAGCTGAAACAAAATCAAAGGTGAATCCAACAGAATCAGTTAAGAATAAAGACGATGATAAAGAACAAGGGAAAAAGGAAGAACAAAAAAAAGGTGATCAGTCATGCGCGAACACGCCAAGGTCAGACACTGAACATGAACAGCACCAAACACCTTCTCTCCAGATTCCTTATCATGAGAAAAAGTTCAGCATAGCTTCTGATGAGGGGTACGTTACCTCCCCCCCAAGCACACCGTGTGGACGTCATGCCCATAGTATCGTCTCCGACAGCAGCTGGATCTCAACCGACTTCGACGACACTGCGTCAAGTTGTGAACCAAGCCCTGTTCATGGACCAGTGAAGGTGATACCTGCATTTCTAAAACGAAATGACATCTCTTACGACTATTCCAAAGCTAAACATTCCCGCCGATCATCTGGCTATGAAAGTACATCAGAATGTGACAGGGTTCAGGAGAAGGAATGTGATACACAAAAAAGGGAGGAGGGGGCAAAACAAGAATTGTTCAAGACTGATAGTTGTGCTTCTTTGCCTTTCCGTCAAACCGAAGTATGACTCTTGTCTCATGGTTAACAATTATTTTCTATTTGTTCTGTTTTCGTTTCGATATCTGTAGTCACAAAGGGACAATTAAAATATAGTTACCTTTGAACATTTAAGGCCTGACAAGAGACGATGGATTCTTTTTTCAAAGATTAAATGTTATGTGTATCTTGATGGATCCACGGTACATTGATATTGGACCAGTTTGGATCTGTTCATATGTACAATACATGTTACACTAGCGTATTTCCTCAACAGTTCTAGATCTATGGCAAATTAGATGTGAGACATAATAAGAATATCATGTCTTGTGGAGAACATTGTGTTTTGGTCTCGCTTAACTTGGAATTTAAGCAGCGAGAAGGTTTTGAGTTTCACCAAGCATTTCGGTTTTACATGAATCTGTGATTACAAATGCCATGACAGTTCCTCAGAAACAGGAATATTTATAACATGCTTTTAATCTTTGTATCTAGTAATGTGATTATCGTATGAGTGAAAGTGAATACGTTAAACGGTCATGCTTTTAATATTATCATCTCAGTTTTGTTCTTAGGTAACTTCAGTGTCACCTTTGATTAAGGACAGCAGTTGGAAACTGTTTCTAAAACATACACCAAGATGGGAATTGAGAGTAAGAAACAATATTATGGCATGGAAGATACCCACTATTCACTCACCATTAATTTATACTTGTTCAACATATTCGTATTCCTCAATGAACACTATAAATCAAAATATCATTATTGATCACGTTCAAATGTTGCAATGAGTACATTAAAAATAAAAGACAATCAACGTTACTTATATGTATGTGTGGGCAACAGTATCTTTTATAATAATAATTCATCAAATTAGATTTATCCCTTATAGTGCTAGAAGTTTCCTTCTCCATGCTGCGATTCCCTTGTGTGTGTTATGCATCATACTAAACTAGATTGGACAGATTCAGAATAGATATATTGAGTTTTGTAAGCACATCAGTTGACGGAATCGCATCATCAAAAACTATTTCGTACTAAACCGAATTTTATTTTTATGTAATTGAAAGAACTGTTGTTAAATTTGATTATGTCTATTTAATCATCACCCACTCCTCCAACAGTTTGTAAAATCTAGTCTGTGGCTGGGTAGTTTTGTGTAAAATAAATTTGTTCAATGAAGACTGCAATGAAGTGAATTTGCAACCACATGATCTCTACCATGTTTGAAATGTAAATGTTGTAAATTTGTGCCGAAAAAAAGCAAATTTTATTAATTTCAAAGATTAGATGTCAAAGATACCCATCACCAGTTGTGCATTATGCAATTTTTCTTTAAGTTTTCAAAGTTTTAAATCAAAATATATATTATAAAATCTAACCATGTAGAAGTATTCTTCGAGTACTCACTAAGCGCCAGTACAGTCCATTTTTCGTATGATATTGCTAACTAGATATTTGTGATTGAAATTAAAAGATAAGATGAAATCAACTGATGGATATAGTTTATTTTGCCTATCAGTGTAGTTGCCATGATCTACAGTTCTGGTATCTTCTCTTGTCTACAGATGGCTGCATGAAACATTTATGATTGACATACACTCCAGTTCACAAGCAATGATTTATTGCCAAACAACAGCAATATCTTGTAACGTTTACGTGTAAGAGATTGCCTGTTGCGAAGTATTATTTGAAAGTGATTCATAAACACATGCTATAGTCGGGATCGTACAATCGACTTTTCTTTTGGCAGAGATATGAATTTGGAAAGGGTTTTGTCGCTTTTATTTACCTTTATCGATATCTTTGCCCCGCTATCACATTAACCTTGAAGGGTTCGTCTGGATTAACAAGGTCCTACTTTAAAACATTTCATGTTTAAGGTAATCAGCACTCTATTTATGATAGACACTAGAGCTACTTCGTTACTTGTTATGCATAGGGTCACATCATGTTTGTATGCTGATGATAAAATTAATCACAAATGTTCATGTCGATTTACTTTGGTGTACATTCCAATGATTCATACTAGAAGTACAGTTATGTTATGTCATACTCAAGCGATGAAATATGATTGATTGGTGTCTGTAAATCTCATTTAAAATGACAAATGATACTCATCAACGAATGTACCAGTCATGAAGGTATATCCCAATGTGGATGATTTTAATGCATTCATGTCTGGTGCAAAATGCTTGAAGGGGTACGCGTACGGTGAAATCAATACTGAATATAAATTTGTAAGGTGTTTTGAAGATGTTTAAAGATATGTTTTATCTTGATGCAGGCATGTCAATGATTCATTGCCAGATTTCTGTTTAAAGGCCCATCTCATCAGTCAAAATACTGACAACTAAAAGAAACGCAACACAGCTGTGTGCCAACGAATATGCTAGTTATGCGCTCGAAAACCTTTTGATCTATTGTTGTAAATTGAAGAGAAAGAATATAAATACTCGAAAAAATCATGTATGCCACATGCGGACGTCAAGGCCCATTAACTATCAATTCTATAGTGATGGAAAAATATATGCATGTCCTTTTCTTAAATCTTCGTCAACTTGATATTTTGAGAAAAAAAATCTCTCATCTTAATCTTTTACTTCGGAATATTTAATCGTCTATTTTATGGGAAAATCGAGCAGGGAACCTTGTGTATGTTTCCGAATTGAAGGCTACTTGAATGTTGCGTTTCTTCTAATAGTCAATATAGCTGTTGGATTTCAGCACGCAGCAGGGTGTGTTGTATGTGCTTTTTGTAGGTTAACGAATGTATGCGAAACAACTGTTAGCATAGCATAGGTTAGGCAAGTCAGTGCTGAAATCACATAGTGAGTGCCGTAGACAAACTATATTGTGAATGGATTCAAATGGGTGAAATCAGAGTTTATGTTGCCAATCTACACCCGTTGTTAATAAGATAGTCTGGTTCGGGGATTGTACAACTCGATTAAATCCGTGCCTGAATATACCACTTTAAATATGGCGTAGACTGACTGAAAGTGGTACACTCAGCAATCTGAAAAATTAAATGTAAATTCTGAACCTATATCAACGATTTCAGAATGACGAATGTTTTCTCTTAACTGCAAAAGTTACATGTATGCACCCAATATAACGAAGGGAACAGCAAAATCATTTCGTTAAATGAACATAAACAGAAACCTTATTTCCCACTCTTATTGGATTACAAGATTTGAACCTAATATTTTCTCTCCCAACCTTCGTTATGACGGGAAATGACCGCACAAGCAAACGTACATCATGTACACTAGACGAGACCTAGTCTCTGACCAATACAAATTTGTATTAGTACAAAAGTACAAAATTGTGAGACGTTTGCCTCGGATTATTTTGAATGAAAATTAATACAGACTGATCATGTCTTCTTGTACATATGAACTTGTCTTCACATATGTAAATTTGAGAACATATATTAACATCTGAGATCTTTATCGTTGCATGACGCCTATAGCGCATGCGGCGTATCTCCTTTTAGGGCTTGTATGGTGCTGTACTTTAATGCTTTCCTCTCCCGAGGGGATACAGGTGCACTTGATCACATGATGAACTGTGCGCAAAGTGATATGTGTTTGCCTGTGATAAGACTGTCTGAAATTATATATGCTTGCGGCTAGGATCAGTGTGTCACGTTATTGGTGAATAAAACCTATATTTATAAATTCCGTACGTCCTGGTATAGTTGTCTATGCTTTATGTTAATACGTGAATATATCGAATGTTATATTTACAATGTATTTATGCTCTTTCATATGAATACTTTTTAAAAATGCGTATGCCTGTGAAACGTGCATGTATGTGCGCGTGCTAGTGTACCGTCTTGTAACGTCTGTTCGTACGGCGCGGTCAGGGATCGAACTACCGACCTTTCCATTCCGGGCAGACGCTCTGTCCTCTAGACTACGGAGACTGTCGTATACAACATTCAATATATAATACACATGTGATGTGAAGCTTTGGGCTGTTCAATTGAATGAGAGGTCGGTCACATGACCGCGAAACTGATGTCCATAAGCGCCCATATTTTCTCTTTCATACTTTTTTCACGAGACAGGTATTCTGGAAAGGACGTAAACACCGACGGACTACTTTATCTACATTTCTGGGGACCCTGTGTATTCCCTAGCATGAATACATTTAAGATAATTTAGATGCTTTAATCTTGTACTTTGGTGTTTCGCATGCACCGTTTGACTGTATGCCCGTGAAAGCATGGCCCATCCTCGTGAACAAAACGGAATGTACAATCATTACAAACTATCCACTCTGTGACCAGACTGACAGTGAGAGTCAACAACATTCTCCATCAATCTATAAATGTACTTCAGCATCTATTCGACACATCTTAGTAATAACCATTATATGACAGCCATGCTCAACAATGATGACAGCCATGCTCAACAATGATGACCGACGCCAAAGCGCAGTACATTGACAACTTGGGACATCCTCCCCGCCTCGTTGATCGTGTCCGTCATTTTGACGACCAATAGTTGAAGTGAATTTATCTCTCCTCCCAAGATTTCCGCGGTCAACCTAGTACGATTCGTCCCATCTTACGTTTTCTATTCAGCAAATTGCGTACATATCTTTATCATCTTTCATTTTTTTAAAAGGCACACACAAGGATGTTTCTGTAGGCATCTTTAGCTCACATACGCTGATATTATCTGTCAATATGGGGAACATTTTTCTCGCGATACAGATGGTCGTGTTATTGCTGTCAGTGTAAACATGGGGTCGCACATACAAAATGACATTGTATATCTACAACTTTCGAAACAGGGATATGACAAATGATGAAACTCCAACGTTCATACAGTTTGGCTCACATACTATGACGGTTCCAACTTTAATGAACTCACGTAAACTGAAGGTTAATTCTTGAAATCAAAGACGGCCATGGCCAGACAGTAAAGCAACTATTTCTGGTGTCCCCCGTCACGATATTGCTCGAATATTGCTGCGGCGTAAAACCATACTCACTCCTGTTGTCCAGTCAATCACTGTAATGAAACAACAACATCAAACCTTTGTTTGGAAAATGAACAAACAGAATACCTCATATCACTGTCGTTAACAACAACGTGTTCCCAAATCAGACATCAGGTTTTCACTATTGTCATACCCCTCACTTTCGCGGTTGAAGTGGGCTATCTTTTAACAAACCCATTCCGTCCCAGCCAGCTGTCATCCAAAGCCAAAGTCCTGCGTGAAGAGTTTGTAGTCGTTCCCACTGACAAGGCCTCAATATCATAACCATTATTAGTAAGCTTCAACACTAATTGTTTGATCAAAGAATAATGCCACACATAAAGCCAGTATAGTAACTGAGGAAGACATCTGCCACGCATCAGTACTATCAACTTTTGACTTAGCTCTAAAACCTGAAAACATGTTCATTCCTCTTTTGTACTAGATTCCAAAGCTCTATAAAAACCGTACTGAGAGAGATGTATTGCTGGGTATTGCAAATGTGCAAACATATCACAGATTAACCATAATCCTTAATAAAATCAAGGAAGGACTTTCTTTATAGTCACAGACAGTATTTGAGACAAGTGGAATTAATACCATGTGGAATATCAAAAACGCAGAGGATTTGATTGATCTTTTACAATCTCAGAAAAGAACCAGGTTCAATTCTGTCAAAACATTTCATTTTTCAACTTTGTACAAAACTATCCCACATTGCAAACTTAAGGAAAAGCTTCATTCCTTGGTCCATGGGACTTTTGTTGGAAAATGTGGTGACCATTGATACAGTTACATATCTATGTTCAGAGGTACAGGTCAATTTGTCAAGAATGAAAGCAAATGTCATCTGAAGTTTACTGAGATAACAATACGTGAGATGCTGGACTTCCTCATTGATAGGGAAGGGCATAAAAAAGCCCTAATCTAAGGCCAATCACAACGATCCCCACAAAATTGTAGACAAACAGGTCCCTTCCCGAGAGGAAAACGTTGGTCAGTATTACTTTTTATAGTAGTCCAGACAATATGTGTGATGCAGGGCCATACAAGCACAGTGTGGTTCAGACAATATAGGTGATGCTAGGCTGTACAACAAAGTGTGGTTCAGACAATACAGGTGATGCTAGGCTGTACAACAAAGTGTGGTTCAGACAATATGAGTGATGCTAGGCTGTACAACAAAGTGTGGTTCAGACAATGTGAGTGATGCTAGGCTGTACAACAAAGTGTGGTTCAGACAATACAGGTGATGCTAGGCTGTACAACAAAGTGTGGTTCAGACAATACAGGTGATGCTAGGCTGTACAACAAAGTGTGGTTCAGACAATACAGGTGATGCTAGGCTGTACAACAAAGTGTGGTTCAGGCAATATAGGCTATGCTAGGCTGTACAACAAAGTGTGGTTCAGACAATATAGGCGATGCTAGGCTGTACAACAAAGTGTGGTTCAGACAATACAGGTGATGTTAGGCTGTACAACAAAGTGTGGTTCAGACAATACAGGTGATGCTAGGCTGTACATCAAAGTGTGGTTCAGACACGATAGGTGTTCATGTTTCAAATTTGTAATCGAGAATTTGTCAAAATATGTTTCGAAGCGTAGTCGCCCATATGAAATTAGTGCCGTAAAACACGAGGAAGCTCCCTTCTGATTGGTCACCCCAATTGGTCGGTCAAAGTTCGCGCAAGGTCGGTCTGACATGACCCGTAATGGGATGTCCTCAGATCTTTGTTTAGCGGTAGCGAGAACTAAGATCTGATTTTAATGAGATTGGATCAAAACATTTATCTGCAGTGTTTTAGCTAAATAATGGTGCTTTATCGGATTATCGAAAAAAATAATCTTTTCTTGCTTTTAGGAAATGATCGCCATGAGGCGACGTCCATACATGATGTGGTCCCTGGTAATCAGATTACCATTCACATGCTGCAGTCGTCCTTCAGTAATGCCAGAATGTACGTTTAGAAGTACCATTGTCATGTAAAAAAACCTCGAAAACACGCCTGAAATATAACGCAATAACAATATAACCTTTTTCGGCCTTGAATCACACAGAAAATGAAAAAGATATGTCCCGACAGTAAAAAGGAGGGGATTTAAAACGCAGCGTTATAAATTATTGACTGTATATCATGTAATATGATGTAACGGATTTCACTAAACCTGTCCTTGTGGAGTGGCCCTTGAGACACGAAGAGCGTTTTTTTAAAAAGAAGGGCCCTTCAAACACGGAGACCGTTTTTTAAAACAGCAATTCCTGTGTCAGCATACTCGGAAGCAGCCCCTAGAAAAATATATATCACGTAATCTCAGATCGTCCTTCAAAGTCACGTAATTCTACAATAACAGGTGATTTATTACTTGTGATCTATCCCCCGGTTGCCCGGGAGACATACATGCTGTTGAAAGTCATTAACAAAACCTATATCAGCAAACAGACAAGTGAGTCAGTCAGCTAAACGCTTGGGACGTCACGTCGTAAACACAGCCTCGGCAGCACAGGTGGACGACATCCTCACAATAAGCTCTAGACACATGTCGGGTGTTAGCACAGTGATTTACACATTGTAATCCATGACGAAGTCGTCATTCAGTGTGGTCTGATTATTAAAAGAAGAGGGGGCACTGGTACCCCAGTCGTCTAAAGCGACGCAATTCATTGTGAAGAGTTGCAGCCCTGTCTGTGACTGTTTACCTTGTCTGTCACTGTGTACCTTGTCTGTGACTGTGTACCTTGTCTGTGACTGTGTTCCTTGCCTGTGACTGTGTACCTTGTCTGTCACTGTGTACCTTGTCTGTGTACCTTGTCTGTGACTGTGTACCTTGTCTGTGACTATGTACCTTGTCTGTGTACCTTGTCTGTAACTGCGTACCTTGTCTGTGTACCTTCTCTGTGACTGTGTACCTTGTCTGTGTACCTTGTCTGTGACTGTGTACCTTGTCTGTGTACCTTGTCTATGACTGTGTACTTTGTCTGTCACTGTGTACCTTGTCTGTGTACCTTTTCTCTGTCCATTGTCTGTCACTGTGTACATTGTCTGTGACTGTGAACCTTGTCTGTCACTGTGTACCTTGTCTGTCATTGTGTACCTTGTCTGTAACTTCGTACATGTACTTTGTCCGTGTACCTTGTCTGTGACTGTGTACCTTGTCTGTGACTGTGTACCTTGCCTGTCATTGTGTACCTTGTCTGTGACTGTGAACCTTGTCTGTGACTGTGTACCTTGTTTGTGACTGTGTACCTTGTCTGTGACTGTGTACCTTGCCTGTGACTGTGTACCTTGTTTGTGTACCTTGCCTGTCACTGTGTACCTTGTCTGTCACTGTGTACCTTGTTTGTGACTGTGTACCTTGTCTGTGACTGTGAACCTTGTCTGTGACTGTGTACCTTGTCCGTGTACCT